>NW_023596420.1:46278605-46438854 GCF_011947565.3 Pollicipes pollicipes
TAATGTAGTCGTTAAGCTGCGCGTCTGGTAAACCAGAGGTGTGAGGGTTCGATTCCCCGCGATTTTCCACTTCCTGCCTGGCTGGTAGGCAAGAAGCACGCATTATAAAGCCTCGATGGAATACATACACACATTGCTTCTGCTACCATTACGCTCTCGGACTTCTATTCTTAATTATCTTATTTACTAGATGTTGAACGCCTTTTCCACTCTCTTTAACCAACTATTTGTTCCTCCCATTGTTCCTTCTTTCCTCTTACCGCACCCCCTCCATTTTGTCTTTCTTTTCGTTCAGTCTTTCGCCTGCTCCCCCTCTCTCTCTCTCTCTCTCTCTCTCTCTCTCTCTCTCTCTCTCTCTCTCTCTCTCTCTCTCTCTCTCTCTCTCTCTCTCTCTCTCTCTCTCTCTCTCTCTTCTCTACTCTCTCTCTCTCTCTCTCTCTCTCTCTCTCTCTCTCTCTCTCTCTCTCTCTCCGCTATTTCCCTCTCTAACTCCCCATTGCTCTTCCGTCCGTCCCAATCTCCTGATAGTCGATTGCTTCGTTGCATCCTGGAGCTGCTCTCTGCCACGCAGTTGCCCGTGTTTACCATGCAGAATGCAAATTGCCCGAATGGACCGATTCGAATTCGTAATGGAAGGAGAATTATTGAATATTAATGAGGCTCTGCCGGTGGCGATAAGCTAGATTGCTGCTGCATGGGCCTGCATGAAATTATCTCCACTGTTGATTCTAGAGATGCGCTTGATTAGGAAGCCTCCAAGCTCTGGCGGCGCGCGAATAATTAATGCTGAGAGTGGAATATTGGATTACTTCATGGCTGCACGGCGCCGCCGACGCGCCGGAATTCGAGCGAACGGCGCCACTTTGGCCGCTGCAGGCGGCAGATTTCTGCTCCGAAGCGGCGACAATTGCTGCCGTAATTCCTGCGCTGGGAGGCAGCGTGAGCCAGTCACAGTAGCGGACTCCAGCGGCGCCGCCGGCTCGCCGACGGTCGATAGCCCACGTCCGCTGGAATGACACACATTCCAGCAACCGGCCACTGAGCGGCTCTTCTGGAAGCACGCATTCGGTTGCAAAAGGCAAAGAGGCAGGGGTCTTGACGCGCATTCGGTCCAGATACGTAACTAGGCGACCACCAGAGGATCAGCCAGAATGGAAATGATACGAGTTGTTGAAGCACTCCTATAACCATAAATCAGGACTTGTATATATATTATATATATATATATATATATATATATATATATATATATATATATATATATGTGTGTGTGTGTGTGTGTGTGTGTGTGTGTGCTGTGTGTGTGTGTGTGTGTGTGTGTGTGTGTGTGCGGGCGTGTGCGTGTGCGTGTGCGTGTGCGTGTGCGTGTGCGTGTGCGTGTGCGTGTGCGTGTGTGTGTGTGTGTGTGTGTGTGTGTGTGTGTGTGTGTGTGTGTGTGTGTGTGTGTGTGTGTGTGTGTGTGTGTGTGTGTGTGTGTGTGTGTGTGTGTGTGTGTGTGTGTGTGTGTGTGTGTGTGTGTGTATTGCACGCATCTCGAACATAGCTTATATCTAACGTAACTAATACCTAACACAACTTATGTCCAGCATAACCTGTGTAGCATAATTCATACCTTCAGTAATCACACGTTGCAGTGATAGCTGTATGACTGTGGTTCTCGTCAGGATGATGGTACCCTGACATTCCACTGACGCAAGTACGCCCTGCTCCAAGTCGCATAAAGATAGCGCGTTCGCAAATGGTTTCTTATGGTTTGGAAAGCCTCGACAGCCCATAGCTATGAAAATAGACGGCACAGTCGTGTTTCACCCGTAAACATCGTCGTTCTTCATGTTGAAATTTTAAGCACCGCCATGTTATCAAATGTCAACCACCCAGAGATGAGTAACCGTTCGCAGAGGCTTGCAACGGAATGCATGCTAATCCTGCTGCCATCTATCTACGAGTTTTCAAATCAGCCGACGCAGCAGAACAACAACATGGTTGCCGCCATCAGCATGGTGATCGTCATTATCGTGCATTTATCACGAAATGTTACACATACGTATGCATGCACGTATGCATACCACTTTGTTCATCGTTCGAGCCAAGGTGCTACCTGTTGCGTGATAAAGATGACAACGCAGTCACGATGAAAACACATAGTGTAAGAAGAGTGTGACCGTGAGAAGTAAGACAACCGTAAGAAGAGCGCACAGAGGCAAGTTCTATCCTCGATTTTACATTTGTGAAAGTTCGACATAAGCACTGTACATTTCATTGGTTTGGGAGTCACTGGGCTAGCCAATGAGTGACCTTGTTACATCGTGACCGCACTGGCGCCTCCGGAGTCCTGAATGACTCCTGTGCATCGGTGCCGGTCAGGTCACTTCCCATTCCTCGCACCGCTGTTAGCGCGTCACGAGGTCGGTGGTGACAGACGCTTTGGGGCGGCCCGCTTTAACAGCCGGAGAGGTTTCGTGAAAGACGCAGGGTGTTATCGTTATCGTCAGCGCGTTGTTGCCCTCTTTCCGGAAGCGCCAACCGCCCGTCGCTGTGGCTTGGCGGGACCGTGCTGTGTTCATGTCTAGATTTAACCAATGTGACACACTGGGTAGTATTTGCTTTTGTGTGTCCTTTTCATGTTGTTGGTGGTTTATCATTGCTACACATTCGTTTTTATCATACATGAAACTCATTAACTCAAAGCAAACAGCCATGGATATTGAACGAATCGTAAGCGATAGATATTGGACAATTCGTAATGAATACATAATAATGACGGTGATAATGATAGCAGCCACAGTCAGGAGTTCTACTGTAGCAAACTGCGACCACACGGTGTTATTTGGAAACTCAATGACAGATGGCAGCAGAATCGGCGAAATTCCGTGGTGAGGGTCTGTGAATAGTTGATCTTACCCAGAGACCTTTCTTATAAAGCTGCCACACAGTGCCATATCTTCCCGAATCAACAGAGGGGGCTCGTGCCCTCTCCCACCGCCCGTTTCACCCTAGCTTACGCTCTACTCCAAGGCTGACGGGACATAGGAGCACTGAGTACATCGCTTCAACAGTGAGCTAGAATCGCTTTTGAACTAGGGTGGGAGTGAAAAATTTCATCGCAAAAAGACAGTGCGGGAGTGAAAAAATCAATTCACAAAAGATGGAACTTATCAGCTCGTGACTGATGCTTCAGCAAACAAAGACATCTGTTGCAAGTTGTCGTGGTCGTAATATCATAAACCTGACAAAACTGTTTTGTCTTCTAACATCGTAGGCCATTAAAGTGAAACGGAATACAAGAAGCATAGTATTTTCATGACGGTGTAATGAGCATGAAATATTACTGTCACCAATAATTTGATGCCGCACTCTGCACTTCCCTTCCACAGCACTTGTAAGACAAAACAAAGGAATTCAATAGCAAAATAACAACAGAAAATTCAACCAGCATAAAACACTCAAACAAAAAAAAACGTTCGTCTCCTACACATCAGCCCATCACCAGGTCAAACACAACAGACACACCTCTGGCTTCTGTTAAGATGGGATCAGGGAAAACAAGCATTTTGTCACTGTTCCCTGCAAAATACCAATGTTTATTTCCATGAAAGTAGCCTAACTATGCCTAACCTAAGGGGGCCTTACTTCGTCTCATCTTGTCCAACCTGTTTGTATCACAGCAGCAGATGTATCTGATCATTGCACAATTCCTCTTGCCACTTGCCATGCACTTAAACAACTTAACCTAACTCAGAGTAGCCCATATGTTGAACATCATCTCAACTCACCTGTGTGTTGACAGCAGCACTTAATAAAAATATGATAAAGCTAATTGTTGACTGCTTTCAACTTGCATTTTTATTCGCTCCATTTGTGTACGCTTGTTGACATCAGGCAGAGTTGACAACACACAAATCGAAACACTAGAAATCACTTTGAACAACTTATTTTGATAGCCAGGGTTAACCTATGTCAAGGGCCATAATAAGTGTGCTCCACAAAACAATATCTCTTCTCCAAAAGTAACATAACTTTTACATGGCCATGTCAGTATTGCTGCTTGCCTTTTCAGCTGCAGCAAAGGCATCTATTTAGGCTTGTTTATTCATATTTATTGACAAAGTTTGGCATGTTGGCTTCACATTTTAAATGGGATGGTCTGACTGTTTGTTACATACTAATATTTAACTCATATTATAATTGTTATGCTGCTTAGAGTATCCCTGTGTTAAAAATATGGCGCACATATACAGTACAGTCATTTGCCTCTCAGCAAACCATGACAACTATAGAAAACATCTGCTTAAAGCAGCCATGAGGGACCACTTCAAGAAATTTGGGGCAAATATTAAGAACATGGAACAAAATAAGCCCACTGCATGCCTTGTGGCACCATGATTTGTATTATGACAAAAATCGATGGATTAAAACAGAAAATGACTAACTCTGGTTATAAATTATGTGCTGAAAGCAGGTAAGGTAACCAATTACTTGGTCCACAGAAGACATACTGGCTTTTTCAGGGCACACTTCTACCCCCTTCCCCAAAACGAAAAGCCAGTACCGTTCGCACAGTTTGCTGACAGACAGAGTCGTCCCATTCACCCCCAAATCTGAATATCAATCATGTTCACCAGCCTACGGGATTGAAATGCGAAACAATTGAGAGGTGTGCATGATAAACATTTCCGGAGGATAGAATTTCACCAACAAACACTTCTGTATTAGCTGCGTCAGGTCCTCCCAAGGCTCTGTATGACAGCATAAGGATATCCTTGCCAGGTAGCCTGGTGAATTAGACACTCGAAAGGCTTAGATTTATCATTATCGAGCACCACCATGAACAAAAAAAAACGGCTAAAACGTATTAAAACAGAAAGTGGCTAACTCCGGCTACCAATCACGTGTTGAAAGCAGGTAAGGTAAGCAAATATTTGGTCCACAGGAGACTTACTGGCTTCTTCCTGCCCCCCCCCCCCAAAAAAAAGGTCAATACCTTTTGCATAGTCTGTTGGCAGACAGAGACATCCCACTCACCACCAAATATAAATATAAATCATGCCCATCAACCTACGAGAATAAATGCGAAACAAGTCAAGTAAGAGGTGTGCGTAATGCACATCTCCAGAGGGCAGAAATTTTCCATCAAACACTTCTGTATTAGCTGCGTCAGATCTGTCCCAATGCTCTGTCTGGCAGCATTAGGATGACCTTGTCAGGTAGCCTGGTGGGTTGGACACTCGAAAGGCTTAGATGCATCATTTTCAAGCACCGCCATGAACCAAGAGAATGGTTAACCAAGGGTCTGGCAGGGCAAACATGGCGGTAAAAGTAAGTTCCGTAGTTCAAATTGTCTCCTTCATCCCTGTGAATTGTTCACTGCTGGGTGCACATAAAACATGTTTGGGCGACTGGCGAATTAATCCAATTTATGTATGAAATACGTGCAAGTTTGCAATTGGAACGCCTTGCAGAGAAATTGGTCAACATTTTAAGCAACAGATGGAACCTCCAAAGGCAATCGAAAAGGGAGGAAGCATTAAGTGGTATCACGTTCGTATGACACCAAGAAAAGCAAAAGTAGTTAAATGAATATAAGGACCGATGTTTTTGGGCACAATTTTGTGATCAGCTGATTTGACTTGAAATCTGTTGACACAAATGTTCAAATGGTAATATTCATCTTGTAAATGGAATTTAGAAGACATTTCTTGAACTTTTCACTCCTGCATTTCGGGAGTGATGCAATTTAGTGGTAAGTTTCCTCGAGAAAAAAGAAATGCGTGGAGTAAAATTCTCTTCCAGCCCTTGCTGGTGTTTGCAACTGGCTCTGCTTTCGTGGTGTAGTGGTGAAAAAAGGTGATACGTGAAAACTTTGCATTTGCCACACAGCTGCCGATTGTGATGCATTTTGTAAACAAACCAAACTTAATGCATATACATTATTCAGATGTAGATGAGGCAGGACATAGCCATAGGTGTCCAGGTTCTTTGGTGGCTCGTTTATGCTTGGTGGTCTCAAGTGTACCCGGGTTTGGATGTCATCTGAAAACCTTAGAAAGGGTAATAGGGCTTTGGCATGTGCGATTAGACAATACCAGGCGGGAGTGAAAAATTCACACAAAATATGGAGAAAGGGAGTGAAAAATTCCTCCTCACAGGGCGTTGCTTTACACCCAAAGTCGGCAATCCCAGTACACTGCGCTTCAATGGCGAACCCGCAGCCGCGGCAAACCGTGCGCCGCCCTACCCTCAGCGGCTTGTGAGCAGCTGAACTAATGACGCATAATTCCGCCGGTAGGTGGCTCACAGGCCTCGTTGCTGCTGGTGCTCTCACGGTTATCGAGAGATACGTGAGAACAGGGACTGCTGTCCGCCATCTTCCGAGACATTGATTGGCAATTCATGGAAAGCTTAGCAAAAAGGTCAAAGATGTTATATTAATACATGCATGTGAAATGGCTTAACAACTCCTCACAAAGTTCCGTCATCATTTACTGAGCTACGGCGTATTAGAACGGGGTTGGCTCTCCCAGTTTTTAGAATTCCTTCATTATCGTGTTGCTTCAAAGCGGCTGTTGCTACAGCTCTTTGCCTTTGTCTCTCCCAAGCTTTTAGATGCTTTATGTCGCGTCGTGAAAAAAAGAAATAGTTGCTGTAGGTCCGGAATGAGGTTCGTGTGATTCCAATCAAAAGGAAGCTTCCGATGTAGAGCCTGAATTCATCAACTGGATATAAGCGTAGAAATATTGGAATTTTGCGACTCCGAGAAGATACGTATTGTGTTCCGCCGTGAAGAAGACAGGAAAAAACAGGAAGCGTGTGCAAATTAGTCAACGAAGCTTGCGTAATGCTTTGTGTATTTTTACCATTTCATTAGCATTCTCACTAAAAACGAGTGTTTGGCCTCCTGTGACAAGAGATATGACTGTGCTATGGTAACACGGAAGCATCGAGGCTACTGAGATATTATTATTATGGATGGTGTAATTGTTTGGCTTATCATTCTCGCCTGATGTGTTCGTATATGCCTACATAAAATCTCGGCACGGTAACTCTCTGCCAGTGGTCAGGTGTTATCAAGTCCTGAGAAGAACTGGGCGATATTTAGCTTTCAGCCATGTATGCGTTACAGTCCGATGGATATGTAATGAGGTTTGAGGTTTTGGGGATGGGGAAGCTTAACGTCACCACCCCACAAACTCTCCTTGGAATTGCTGGGATTCGGATCAGAGTATTACGATTGAGTCAATGCTCTGCCAAATGAGGTTACCGAAAAGTAAATTTTTTGTCGTTAAAGCTTGGTGGCATTCATCTGGATATTTAGGGATTTACCCCAGAGGTGGGATTCATGCTGTGCTGATCTTACGATTGGCGCAGGCAATGATGGGGTTGTTATCCAATGCCATGTATGCTACCTCCTTGATCTCTCTAACCTCCCAGTGATACTCTCTGGCGATGACGGTTATCTCATTTCATGTTGAAATATGATCGCCATCTGGTCATGCATGCTCTGGCACACCAGACTTCAGAGTCTCAACACGGATGGCTGCCTTTTTGTGCTCTTCCAGCCTGACCGACAGAGGACGACCTGGCTCTCTTCATTGTAGGACCTGCCACGGCTGCGTCCTATGTCGTGTGTGTAGTTCTCCGTGCGCTCCGTAGGTGTCGGCGGCCTGACTTTGGTAAGCGCTCAACAGAGCACGAATCTGCTTCTGAAGATTGTTCTGATGCCGTGTGATCCACAGGCTCTTAAGCTTTTTTTAGCAAACCGTTGTCATAAATTAATGATAACATTGGGGTAGGATTTTCCTTTGGCTGCCCAGCCTGATGAGTATGCTCTTTGGGTTTCCGGTCTGGAAAGCCTTCTATGTGTTCTAAGCCTTCTATCCTGGGGAACGTCTTGGTTAGGTGGTCTTTTTCTCTCTTTTTTTAGTTGCTTCATCGGCGCTAACGCTATCTGCGTGGTGCTGAATGCATCGCCCGAATTATTTTTTGACTGCGCCGGGATGGTGTGGCTGGGAGTTCAGGTAGCGACTGGTTGCTGTCGGTTTTCTGCTCGCTGGTACCCTGATCCTATTGTTGATTCTTTCGACTTGTGCGCTTAGAAGCGGGAGTCTGTAATAATCCTCACGTTCCAAAGTAAGCCGGGAGACGACCGCAGCAGCTGATGTGGTAGAGGAAGGACATTACGTCTCCCTGACGCTGTCGGAGGATGAAGGTGTTGACGTATTGCAGCATACCGATGTCTCAGCGTTGCAGTTCGCATCACCATGTCTTCGGAATGCTTCATGGAGATGTTGGCAATCGCCGGTGACAGAGCTGATTTTTTTACCACTGCCTCTGTTTGCAGGTAGCATTATTCGTTGAGATGGAGCGTGGCTGTTGTGACACAGAATGTGAGTAACTTCATGATATTGTTGATTGTGACGTGTGTTCTTTCCGGAAGTGTACCATCTTTCTCCAGCGCGACACACAACAGTCCGCGCAGCAGCGAAGACTTCGTGTGTCGGCACGTGGATGAACAGGCTCGCCACGTCGCAGTCGATCGTTTGCGTGCCAGGTGCTGGGCACGTGTCTGGGGCCAACGAGATGAAATGGGCTGAGATTTTCACGTATGACGATGTTTTCCCATGCTCAGAGGGTTAATCATCTTAAGCAGAAGCTTTTCACTAGCCATCTGCCTTCACAATGACACCTTCACAACCTATCTGTGAAACTCCGCTGAGATTTCCTCGGTACTACTGTTATGTGCTCTCACTGAGAGTCACCGTCTTCCTCACTGAGCGTCACTGGCCCCTCTCACTAAGCGTCACCATCCCTCTCAACTTCTCACCGAGCTCTGTTACATCCCTCAAACAGCATCATAGTCCAACCCACATTTTCACTCTCTCACCGAGCGCTGCCGCCTCTCCCTTTAAATGCCACCATCCCTCCCAACATCTCATCGAGCACCGTTGTCTCCCTCACTGAGCGTCATTGTTCTTCTCACCCTCTCACCCCCTCACCTAGCGTCGCCGTCCCTCTCACTAAACGTCCCCTGTCCCGTTCGGCGCCCATGGCTAGCCTTCCCAGCGCTGCGAATCGCAAATGCAACGTAACGCTCATTAATTCCTTCTTCTTTTGCGCCACGCGCCTCTTTTTCTGCGCGTGGCGTCGCCCGCCCCATTCTGCGGGAGGCGGCCGGCGCCCCTCTTCGGCGCGGCAGATGTCACCTCAGCGGGAGCGGCGTCGGCCGGCGCTCTTTTGAGGCCGGGCCCCATGGGGACCGATCGATCCCGGGCCGCTTCACTGGCGGCGCGGCCGCGCGGCCCGGGGCGCTCCGGTCCTGCTCCGGCGCGGCCCGTCCGTCTCATGGGGCCGCGACGGCCGCCTGGGGACCCTGCTGTCGGGGGTGCCGGGGGGGGGGGGGGGGGGGTCGGCGAGGCGCCGGACTTGGGGACGTGGCAAAGGCAGAGGTGGAGACGGGTAAGGACGACTGTCACCGTGGGGGACGACCCAAGTCGCCAGGGAGGATGCACTGAAGTGCTTCGAGACCCAAATGGTTTCTGGAACAGAAGATTTGGGTATCCCCTGCCCACCCCCGGATACCCGAGAAAGTTAGGAACAAGGGGCTCAGATCTTGTGATATCTGAGCCCTATGTCAGATTGACATCAGACTCTGATGAGGGTGTGGTAATCGGAGCACAATCGCAATCAGATTCGATTTTCATGGAGCATTAGAGCTGAAAATTCTGTATCGTGTTTCCGTACTAATCAGTGTCGGCGGGCGCACGAGAGCAAATGTTTGATCAACGGAACAATCGTCGGCCTTGGCTCACTTCATCGCACAGCATGCGTACACCGCAGTGGAAACACTCATGTATATGTGCATTTATGTATACATGTATATATATATATATATATATATATATATATATATATATATTCTGGAAGAGTGTTTTTCAACACCGCTATACCATACCAAGTTGTAAGTGAATGGTTGGCTTGATTATGGGTGAGGCTTTATAAATAGTGCTTTTAAACAGGTGCATTATATTTACCAATACAACGACTGTCATGCTATAGTTCGGTTCCACGACGCCACAGCCGCCGTGGAACATTGCGAGTTTGTTGTGCACAGCAGTTGATTACGATAAAGTAATGGGTTAATACCATATGGCATTCCGTAATAGTCACGCTGCAGAAAATGCAATAGTGACTAAAGCGAACTGCCTTACACCGTTGCGTGAAGGCCGTGCAGCTTTTTTTGTCAATATGCGCACACTGACGCGAGCACAAAACGTAATCATGGGATGATTCCCTTAACGACATGAAACTTTTAATGGATGTAGAAAAACTTAAGATGAATAAAAAGGCAAACAATCTGCGACGCCTGAACTTAATATCCTTTGGCAATGAATACTGTAATTAATGTACTGCACTCCCTACGCCCTTACATGTTATCACACGACCATCGTACCAAATCTGTATTCGTCTCCCTGAACATAAGTAATCCTTATGGTTTAAAAAATGAAATGAGTGACTTTGCCATTTACACCGTTTCTCGAATTATTACGCGGTGTCACCCGCGTATCAATCCTTGCCGTAAATCCATCCAACGACACGGTTCTTTCAGTACACTTGTGGCCTGTTTTCCGACGGCGTCCCTGCCGTTTGCCAGTTTTCTGCCGAGAAAAATCTGCATGTGGAAGGCATCGTGTCCCTCCGGAGCATATTTTATCCCCCAAGTGAAATAACGCTGTAAAAGCGTGTTGCCGTTTTAGGGGCCTTTTATGTCCGCGGACCGGAGGCGTCTTGGCCGTTTCGACGGGCGTATTCAGCTTTTTGATTAAACCAAACCTCCAGGCGGTTGCAGGCAGTTTTACGGCTGGCTGGTAGCACCCAGACCGTGCCTGAGCCCACATTCGGACCGGCTCGTAAAAAATATGATCTTAATATAAAGGAACAGCTTCTTAATCAGACTATTGCGGGCGACGGACGCTAAAAGTTTATTGGCGGATTTATTGCGTTGGTTTATGTGGGCACGGGCAGCTGTCTCCTTCAAGATACCACCAGCTGGGATGGGGTGGCGCGGTGGGCCAATCTGCACTCGGAGCAGAGATAGGCATGGGAGCTTACAGAATTGGATGGGTCAGCGCAGCTGGATAAACTAAGGATCCATGTTGGCACACACTTTGTCGGTATGCTATGTGAAGTCACGTCTGACAGTGTATCTTACTGCGGGCTTTCATCTATCGATGGCAGTGTGCACAATGCAAACTTCTCGGCTCATTTTAAATTTCTGATGACGATGACGATGGTGATAATCCTGATGACTCCGACGACTTCACAGAAATGAAGCACCACATCCCAGCTGCTTTACCGAGTAATTTGAGCTATGGATGTGGTTAAATTCTTACGATCCTGATGGGACAATTTGGTGTCTAAATTCGTGGAGGTAAAGTTTGTATTGGCCCCTGGAGGATGCCACGCTAAGCGGTCGGCTGCCGCACCAGAAGCTGTTGAACGGAGACTGACGGCGCTGCGTTGCCACGATGTCGAGACCACCGGGTTCGGGGGAAACGGCATCACGCTATCGAGGAATGTGGGCAGAATACAGACCGCTGAGATGTTAATCGTTCTTAGGCTGTAGACGAATAAGCTGACCCTTTCTTGGGACCATCTCCTTCGCATCACCACGAAATGTGTGCTTGGCGGAGGGCAGCACCATCGGTGGATACGCTCTTTACATAAAGACTGCTTTACGTTTGGCCAACAATTGAATGGAGTTTTACTTGTACCTTAATCAAAAGGCAATCCAAAAACCCTCGACGGAGGCTTTGACGCAACCAACCTCTCGCGCAAACCTGCGCCGGTGATCCTCCCAGAAATGATCCCATCGCTTAGGATGCCGGCTGCGGCGAAGGCCGCTTCAGGGTTTGATTTCGTCATATTCCGTCCCGGGGCATCATCTACCGGAGCAGGCGGCGTCCCAGCCGAGCAGATTGGACCATCCCTGCAGCAGTTTGTGGGGCGGGGGACACGCACGAGCCTCGGCCACCACCACAAACTGCATCCTTATATAGCACGCGACAGAGGCCACAGCCACGCGGGCGGTCGTTTTTCTTCGAGTGCGATTCGATTAGGCCCGGCCCGCGGCCGTGGGCCATCTCGCCCAGCGTCACGTATGCCGCTAATGCGTCACAGCAGTGACCAGCTAACTCAATTGACGGTGTCTGCAGCGAAGCCTGGGCGCTGGTGGACGGGATAGATGACTTTGCCGCTGCACTTGGACTCGCCAGGCCAGCGTTACCGACGCAAAGTGATTGGTGCCGGCGAAATTATCTTGCCGGTGAGTTTCCTTAAAAAACGACAATATGTTTGGAATGCATTGGCGCGGTCGTAGGACGCCTTCATCACAATTCCGTTGTCTATAGGAACAAAAGATCCGGATGTTTTGTTAGTACACTTAAGTGCTCTGTGTGGCACTTTGCTCACAATGTCAGCAGGCTGTTTCACCGGGTGACTAGCGATCTATGAGAACTGAAAGCTATAATTCATACTAGATACGAATTACCTTTCGCGCACACCGGACATGGTGGTCTTTATCTAGTGATACACGCGCCGAAATGACGCTTCAGAACAGAGGCACCTTAAAAAAGTGGTATCAAGTTCTTTGGTGCGACAGTGAAAATACGATCACTGGAACGAGGGAAGTATGATCCAGTGGCACGCGCCCCAGAGAAGCCACACTAATAAAGACCAGAGCCGCTGTTCTGGGATTATGATGCTGTGTTGGTCATCTAGAAACACTCCAATCGTTATGGATATTAATGCCTCCCGTTTCTCATCATAGATTTACAACAAAACACCGGTGACATGTTATAACATATTCTATTTTGTGTTGGTGTAGCTGGTACAGAGAAATGGACCAGGGCACAATGCTTAGGAGAACCTCGTGGCTCACCAGCTGATGAGTTACAGACGTCGTGTAGGACCACGCATCACTTGCAACTGATTCATTAAGAACATCTTCTGGTGCGGAGAAGACAAAAATTCCTATCGTTGCTTGGATGCGTGTAAGTTTTATCTGTAATAAGCACGCACACAAATATACATACACATGCATGATACATATACATACACGTGCATATGCACGTGCGCACATGCACACACACACACACACACATACATACACATACATGACATCAATGTATATATATATATATATATATATACATATATCCAACGCTAGTGAAAGTTTCGTTTCGCGGCGACAAAAAGTTGGCGAGAGCTGGGCCCGGTTTTGACCCGCGTTATGCATCTTTTTACGCTTAGCGTGGTTAACACTTACTGTGGAAATTGTATGGAGAGTAATATTACTGTGCATAGGGAAGTACTGATTTGTTCATACTGCAGCTGGGAAAAGGGAAGTGTGATCAGATATATCTAAATGCCTTGCAATCTATGAAAACGCGACGTAAGTACCGCGCTTCGCATTCCTGAAAGCTGCGTGATGGTTGTATCTTGCGGCTGCACTTGTGTCAGTCTATCAGTGGTTGCAGTGGTATAAGCATGCAAAAGTCTACCAGCCAGGGTGCGCTGGTTCAGTCCTGGCTGCTCATACTGCAAAGTGCATCACTGCTCGAGAAAGGCGTGCTCGTACTGTGGCCGAGTCACGATGGCTCCCCTCCCCACTCCATCACCTTCCCTTCATCTATCCCTCCCCTCGGGAACCAGCGTACTGAATGCATTTTGGTGCACCTTGATATGTTCGACAACATCCCCCATCTCTAAAGTTTGTAGAAGGTTGCGACTCCCTGGAAATTGAGAAAATTAGCCTGGAAAATATTCACGCTGATTGGCTTGTCTTGCCTCAAAAGCCCTCAGCGTTTGAGATCATTATCGGCTTTCAATACTTCTGCGGTAGTAGTTTCCACACGCATCTCGACTGGGCGCCGGACGAAATGAATCCACTCACATAACTATACCTCGTTAGTGACGGACACAATGAGATGGCTTGGTATGAAACCCCTGCTGGCAGTTGTCATCATCAGCTCTTGAACGTCCTGAAAAATATACGGAGTGGTAATGCAATTCATTTTTGGTTTCACCACTCCTACATCTGTTACTGGAAACCTTATCTGAACAAGGTGCTCTTATAGCTTTTAGGTGATCATAATTCAGGCTACCAACCATCGTGGCCTTTTTCATCACTGAAATGTGAAAATATATAATATATTACATTGTAAATACAATGTTGTTCTCGCTATATGTAACGATACATTCGCTCCAATATGTTGCATTCCTGCACATGCCACTGGCGCGACACGGTACATCGGATAATACTCTGTATGGGTGCTGGAGTTTGTTTTCAGTGAAAGATGTCGCTTAGGTCCGTTCGACACGCTGCATTGCAAAGTTTGCTCGTGTTACTTTTCTTTTACTCGCAGATAAGACAGCAGAAATAGTTGTATTCCTCGGAGAAAAACCAGGGGAATGTAGATATGAATGGGTTGATATTTCGACAACATGCCTTTGTCGAAACAAGGACACGTTGCCGAAATATCAACCGATCTATATCTCCATTCTTCTGATTTTTCTGCGAGAAATAAGGCTATTAATACTGTGAATATATATATATATATATATATATATATATATATATATATATATATATAATTTAATATTACCATGTGAATAATGTTTCACGTAAATGCACCGAACAACTTACGTAATTTTCTGTTGTTCCTACGTACGCGGTCAACAAATTGTCAAAACTTGCATGCGTCGAAAGAGAGTGCACACTTCGATGGTCAGTTTATGGCTCACAGCCTTCTTCACACGGGACTGTCGAAGACCCGTCGGACGCGTGTATAAAATCGCGTGGTATATAACCTGGGCCATATACACTATATATGGCCCAGGTTTTAAACCACGTGACTGGCAACGGCATACTGCTGCTGAGTGCGCTATTCTTTCGCCGCTTCTACCTCGCGCTGGCAATTCTTTTGGAGAATTGGTTTCCAATCAATTCTGGATGCATGTTTCATGGTGTAGTACGCGACTTATTTGGCTTGTTTTTGCAGATACCAAGCGTTTAGTTGTTTCTGTATTGCGAATTATTGTGTCCATCCACAGCATATACGCTATTCTTTGACCCCCGTCAACTTACTAGGCCGCAGTACAGGTCGTACGTCAATGCAAATAATGCGCCACCATTCCGCCCATTCAACCCACATCCCACACTCAACTAACGCCCGCTGAGTAGATTATAAAGTTAAAGGATTAATGTCGCAAATCCATGTTTTGAACTGACACTTGAGGTGTTGAGACGCTGTACATACCTTCAATGATAGCATTCTCGTTGCACTGCTGCGCCGCGCGACACATTATCGTGTTTTTAAGTGGTTGTTTTTTAACGCGAGGCAGGTGCAGGTGGTGTGACTGTCGCGTGCCTCGGACTGTGCGCCCACGATCGCAAACTCATGGCAGACTGTAGCGCAACATTTCCCCAGTGATCAGAATGTTGTGCAGCAGGCAGATAATAAAAGTAATTACTGTACATCTCAAGATGCAAACACATGCGCGGACAGGCGGCCTAATTGATTGAGAACGTCCGATACGTGATCGCAATGTTTTCGTCGGGCTGAAATGAGCCTTGCAGCTAAGTTGGAAACTTTCTGCAGTTTTGAGGTGTCTGAACTCTGAACCGTACGCACTGCCATACAGTTGGACACAATGGCGTGTACGAGACAGAGCTTGTGCATCGATGATCGTAGGTAACACAGCTGAAGAAAGTGCGCACTTGCCATTTGGATTGCCCATTAAGCAGTCAACGCGTTTGTGTACCACTGGGATGGGTTTGCAACGATTCCAAGATTTCGTACGGAGTCTAAAGACCGCAGCATCTGATCCATCCAAGAACACCTTGGACGGATTCTCACACAGTCGGCTAATCGTCGAAGGTCACCACCCAATGATATCTCGCTACACGTGGCATCTACCAAGCGTCGGTTCGTCTTTGCGACTGTCCTACACACCTGGATATTACGAATGATTTAAGCGGACACTAGGACTTCAGGTGTGACTCATGCTGTGACGAGTGACCCGGCTTGGATGACAATCTGAGCACCTGGGGTATGTGTTACACGTCACGTTGTCTCGTGACGTCACCGGTAGCACTATGGGGTATGTATTACACGTCACACTTCGTCGCATTACGTCACCAGTTGTTTTACGTATCTCCGGCGCGCCTAAAAAATCGCCAATGCGGACCGCCCATTATCGCCTATTTACACAGGCACACAGGCGCTTCTGTTAAGTGCGTCGATCGTGCGTCAAAAGCGGGCGGGGTGAGGTGGGGTCATGCCCCTCTCACCTTAGTTGGCGAGAAAACCCCAGGTGTCGAAGCCCCGGGGTTCTCACATATAAAAAACAGTCCCTCGAAAATCGAACTGAGACCCTGAGCCTGAAAATGCCCCCCGAATGAAAAGCAGGGTCTCAATAACGATGAGGTGCACGGCTTTGGCTGAAGTGACGCGCCATCTACCCCCCACGTTCTGATTTGGCACCTTTCAGGACGAAATTCCGGCTAAGTCACCGGTCGTACCGAGGACTCAATCTTGGCTTGCAACACAACTCATGGATTGTAAATATTCAGGCATCAATACATGAATATTCTCGCTAATGCTCGCAATCGTGAATGTTTCGGTATACAAGAAAGTTTACGAAAAGACAAGCCTGACACATTCAGAAAAAGTGTGACGCAGACAGGCGCGTGGCTTATAGCCCAGGTCATTTACGCGCGTGCCAACGGATTTAGAGAAAACGTGCGTGGGTCCAGATGATTACAAAGCCCAAATTTGCATGATATACACCCGGACCTTGGCTTGGTCCAACGATTCCGCACAGTAGGCAAGGAAAAATGCGCAGTGCGAAAGCGAAGCTGGAAGAAAGTGTTTGCCTTGACTCCGCTCATGCCTTCGACGCTTTGTAGCCATATTTTGCATTACTCAGTGTCTTGAATCTTAAGGTTTTGACTTCTATAAGATTTTGCCCGGAGAGCGCCAAATCGTAAATTGCAGGAATAATCGCAACTTGATGATTGTCAAGGGCTTACACGATCTAGATCCCAGTTATCACAACAGTTTGGGATATATTCAAGCACACCACCATTGATGCCAAAAACAGATGTAAAATGCTTTTGATTGGAAAATGAAATTTATGTGCAAAGACCTCGTCTGCCGCACGCTGAAATATGGCTGAATGGGGTGTGATGTTACGTGGAAAACGACGGAATGATTCTGAGTTTGCTTGCATTTCGCATTACTACTGTGTTTCACAAAACAGCTTGGCTGTTAGAAGCAACACATGTTCAGACATGTTTTGTTGCGACGACACTGAAAGATGACACATTCCAGATAAAGCCAAAAAATGTTTTTTTTTTGCTGGCAGCGCGGTGTCGTGAACTCTCATGACTGCCACGAAATCATTACCATTATGTGCGCCGTAGTTGATGAGAAGATCTCATTTTTCCATTTGGGCTCGGTTCAAGATAAACTGTTATGGTTGCCTGCGCACGTGTGGCCATGCGTTTCACAAGTGCCGCCGAGAGGTCGAGCTATGAATGTAAAGGCACTTTGTTGCCAGTGGGGCCCCAGCTGCAAGCAACCCACAGAAGAAAAGTAACGAATGGCCTGTATTTTGGTAAATCAAACAAAACCCAGCCTGACGCCTCGAGTTCAATCAAAGACTTATTTGAACGCCCCGTCAGTTCAGTTCAACAGCTGTACATTTAGTTAAGAAGTTGGAGCGACTGGGGCTCTCTGAAACAATAGATGGCACTTTTGGAGGGAGTGGCGTAAACCTGGCCTGAACTAGAAAAGGTTATAGGAACTATAAAAGTCTTACACCTTCCGGCTTAAAATGGTCATTGTGTTATCAATGCTAGCCTGTTTAAATGTGAATGTTATGCGATTCTATACCGATATTGCAATGGTACGGTGCCATCCGTGTTGTTAGTCTAATACAGCATGCTACGACACCGATTAGACGTATGGAAAAGTTGCTCTACAAGCGAGCAGAAATTGCCTTGTTGAAGTCGCAGCAGACCTACCGAGACCATTGTGAAAACGTACACGTTACTCCGCCTCTTCCCATGCATCATCATTGGCCCTTATATTTTCAGAGGTGGGCAACTGTTTCATCTGTCTCCCCTCCCCCACCCCACCCCACCCCACACTCTACCCCCACCCCACCACCCTACTCTACCCCACCGCCCCACCCTACGTCTCTACCTCACAACCCCACTCTACCCCACCACCCCATTCTGCCCCACCACCCCACCACCTCCCTCCACTTCCGCCGTCACCTCGCCGCGTTGAGACCAAGCTTGTGGGCCTAACAAGTGTCATGTGTGCATGACTAGTTAGCCACATTTTGCACTGCCGTCATTCGGTGTATTGCTGGGGCCAAACATTTCAGGAAAATGGCTTCGGCCTTCGAAGACTCCTCGTTACCAGCCAGACTGCGGTCGAGTGTTGGCTACCATGATAAATTGTCCCACTAGGATACAGTTTCAACTCGCACGGCTCTACCAGGTCGCCACACTTCTAGAAGCTGATATATTTATAGTGCAGCCAATGATAAGAGCTCCGAGGCGGTGCTGTATAAATTTCAGGACATTTACTTGTGAGCTGCACGACCACACGTACTGTGGCACTCAAATTGAGCAATACCTAGCGTCCCCTTCCGGTTAACATGAGAGACATCAGACTGTCAAATTGCAAAATGGATGAAGAACACTGATCGAGACCAGGTTCAGAACTTGACGGACCGGCGTCGCAGCAATATGCGAGCAGTTTATATCGGCGACGTGACATACATACGGCGACGTTATAACGACGTGGCCTCGGACGTTACAT
Organism: Pollicipes pollicipes; assembly: GCF_011947565.3. Taxonomy (NCBI): domain Eukaryota; kingdom Metazoa; phylum Arthropoda; class Thecostraca; order Pollicipedomorpha; family Pollicipedidae; genus Pollicipes; species Pollicipes pollicipes. The sequence goes on from NW_023596420.1 coordinate 46,297,499, forward strand.
ACTGTGACCTAAACTGGGCCGGGACCAGAGCGGCCGAAAAAAACCGGAAGAAAGAAGATGATTTGCATCACTATCCACCACAAAACATTTGCGCTTTCGGTAGAAGTCTGGTCACATTTACCCGACAGTGTAAGCCTGTACAATTTCCATGATTTCGTCAATCAGTATTACTATGCCTTTCCATGCCTAGATGCAGCCAATTTCTAAGCAATGCGACTTGCAAAAAATATTGGCGGATGTTACATAACAGGGCGCCTTTGCCTGTCAAACTGATGAAAAGGTGGCGTTGCGATGCAATGATGTAGTCTGATTGGTATCGGATTTCTGATTCCTGATTTTTGAATGAATACTTTCCTAAATGAGCATGACTGGCGCAGTAGCACTGATGAACACTCACTGGCCTTGAGATGGTGGACGCATGCTGCGTTATTTTTCATGTCAAATTTTTTCCGTATTTATACCTACGAAAATTTCCAGCAAACTTCAGCCTGGAAGCGTTTCAGTTCAGTGACCATTTACCAAGTCTTCATTTTACGTTTATGTATTTGGTATCATTCATTTAAATCAAAAAGTTCCGCAGATGTTAAATGATGAATAAGTACAAGACAACGAAACAGGAATGTCTTCGCAATGAAAAAGTTATGGCTATTTTGGTAGTCTTGTCGACAAACATGGCGCTGCCCCTGCTTTCTCTGATTTTACTAGCAATTCAGATTTGGTACCAAATCATGTCCATGCCTGATGATGCTTTCGTGAAGAACACTCATTTGTCTCCGGTTTAATTTTCCTTCGGGGTTCATGTGACCCGACCCAAAATGGCCAAGCAATTCAAAATGTTCGAAACTGGTATTGACCGCTTCAGCTGGCTAAGCTTCAGCCATTGTCCGCCGATGGGGTGATCATGCCGACGTACTCTAGCTAGACACGAATAAGTCAATGGACTATAGGTGAAACAGCCCTCTCGAGCTAACTCGGGTACTGACGTTAAGGTCAGCACCAGGTCAGTAACTGGCCAGCTAAAAACAAAGCAGCAATTTTGCTTCGCAGCTGTTGGCACGGTGCATACGGACGGGCTAGACTTTGGAGTCGTACTCAGGAGCTTGAACAAACTTGAGTCCCAATCAGTGCGTTGAAACCAATTACTCTCCTGCTTATGCTTCTTGTTTGTTTTCCATCAGCGCATACGCCGACAGTTCCAAAAACTTGCGCGATTGATAGCGCCGCGTTTTGTCTCGGCGGTGAGAGAATAGTTAAGGATGCAGGCATGCTGGCCGTAACTCCTCCCCACTTGTTCTCCGCAAAGTAACCCGAACCTAACCAACCCCTGACCTCCGCGGCGTTCCTGCGTCTTCCCGCTGCACCGAGAGGCCATGGTGGCGGCGGCGGCCGTCTGACCCCGGTGACCCCGCCTGGCGTGGCCACCATCGCGGCGGCGGCCTCTCGGCGGCGGCTCATGAGACGCGGCCGCCGAGAGGCTGCCGCCGGCGGCGGGGGCGGGTCGGCGCCGCCGCAGACGGCGGCCTGCGCGGCACCTGGCGTCGGCGCCGCCGCCCCGGCCCGCGGAGACGGCCGACGACCAGCGACGCGTCGGCACCGACGATCCGCTGTCGGCTCCGACGGCGACCTTCCAACAGGTGAGGCGGCGGGAGAGCGGACCGGACCGCGGCGGAGGGACGGGCGTGGTGCTCAGGTGCGGCGGCGGGACCCGAGCGCCGCCCGCCCCACGGGGAGGCTGCAGGGACTCGGGTCTGAGTCCGGAGATATGGTGACGGCCTGGTGGTGCAGCAGGTGACTGTTGCCGCGGTGGGGTGGGCTTCTCTGCAGAGGAGTGCCGGGAACGGAGATGTTAAAAAGCGTTACATCCAGGAGAAACGAACTGCGGCCACGTCTTGGAGCTGAGTCTCTGGGATCTGTTGGACTTGAGAATTAGAAGTGGTACTCGTGGGTGATCATGATCTTGGCCCAGCCTGTTTGTTGCTAGCCAGCATGACTCGTTCATTGACACGAAGTAATGATTATGGGTATCGACTTTACATTGAAAAACACTATTATTATCATCTATGTCGTCCTACCGGCAGATGCGCCTACATGCTTAAGTTTGTGCTGGCTTGAAGGTTACGCTTTGGAACTAGAAATATATCGGGAAGGATATGTGTTTTGAACATGCCTCCCTTCAAAACTTCGTATATTGTCTGCCCTGTCTGCTCAGTCTGCCCTGTCTGTCCAGTCAGATCAAGCTGGTTTGGCACCGGCGTGACATTCTCGGCGATTGTGTGAAAGCGTGCATGCTTAGGACCACTGCTGAACAACGCGCATGGCTGTCGGATGGTTCAGTCTTGCACTAAGTGTCGGAATAACCTTACGTGGGAGGCAACGCCTCGGTATACTACTGATTCAGTCACACAGTTGCTTTCCTTTGTTCAATGATGAATGGTGAAAACCTTACCGGTATTCCACGGAGTGCCTCAAACCTTTTCTTATCAATGCAATGGAGCAAGAAGTCTGCCTTCGAAGCACGTTTAAAAACGGCGGAATGAGTTTTGGTTGATCCGGATGTGCCCGCGACACATTATCCAGAGGAGGTCAAACTCATACGTATCCGATGATGAGCCAGATAAGCGTGTCCGTGTCCGTGTCCGATGATCGACCGGATGAACGTGCCCGTGCCCGTGTCAAAATTCGCTAAGATGTTGACCAATTTCCGCACGCAGTGAATTGAGGTCATTCATTGACAAACGATGTCAGACGTAACCTATTGCAAATCAGACATCAAAAGCTTTTTGTGCTGCTTGTAATGTTTGTGGTACAAGATATCAGAGTGAGTCTTACACCGCGCGAACGTCGAGCGAACTCCCTGCCCGGTGGAAGATTCCTGTGAAAAGTCTCTTTCGGCGATCGAGGGGCACGTAATGTTAACACAATTTTGCGCTAGAGATTGTACAGAAAATTCGGACCTGTCCGTGAGGGAAAAATCATCACAGACTGGCTGAGCCAACCGGCGCCCATGATGCATGGGTGCTGGACTGGAATGAGCAGATGGCTTCAGAAGATCATAGGTATGGTTGCAGTTAGGGATAGGAAGAAATAGAGAGGGCAGTGCGAGAAATGTCACACAAATTCGTTTTTGCTTTTTAAGGAAGAGTGTGAATTTGGCCTAAATATGTTTTACACTGTTGCGCACATTTTTGGCAGATCTACGACAATGACATGAGAATGGGTAACAGCAAGAGTGATCAATGATATGTTGCGGATGGACATGGCCAATCCCCACGGCTAGCTAGCTCGGATGGGTGAAGAGGATTGCTCCTGTTAGTCCTTAACAGAAGTGTCTCTGAGCCACATTATAGATTTACCCCAAATGCTATTTCTGAAGGATTCATCCGATTATGTCATGAATTTGAATACTTCTGCCATGTGGCGGGAAGGTGCCCCTCAAGTGCCCACATTCGCCTAAATTCATTTATCAATATGGCCGTGGCAGCATATTTTAAGCGTGCCTCAAACGCTTTAAAGCACCGCAGTCTGTCATCACCTTCCACGCATCTACTTGACGGTCGCGGTGTCGTGCAGCACTGCACACCTCTCGTGCCTAAGTGCTTCGCGATGCGTGCCGTGACCGGTGCCGACCCCGGGTCAGTCATCAGGAGGGTCGCGCCGCTCTGCTGACCTATCGCGGGTGACGCCCGGCCGGGGTCACGCCCGCCTCGACGGCCGCCGCCGCCGGAGTCGGGGAACACACCGCACTGGGCAGCGAGGCGCTCACGCCGACAAACGGACGGGTGACCAGCTGACAGAATCACGTGACTTGGTGTTCTGAGCCAATATAGGTGACGCATGCGTGATAAATGGTATGCGCATGGGGTTATGATTAAGCTGGATGATTCACAACCATGTACTGTGAGGTAAAAGACGAAATTTAAGCAGCTGGAGTTCGCAGTAAATTATCACGCGACATTGGTGTACCGCTCAGCTTGGCTGCATTCGCTCTACTCCTGTGTTTAACCAACGCAGCTCAGCTCTGCTGCTTTGCCAAACGGTAAACGTGGCTCTAGCCGATGTTCTTCTAACTTTACCCTCGCGTGGGCTTTTAGAACTTCGTGGCCCCGCCAGCCGGGCATTAGCCATTTCCACCGGTTCTTACATGCTACAACTAGATAAATCCCCGCAAGCCCACCTAATTAACTCCAAGTGAGCCCAAAGTCCCTATTTCAGGTGGTGAAATGCTAATTCTCCAACTATTCCATTAAGGAATCAAGAACATAAGCAGTAACTGTCGTGGCCGCGGAATGGATACACCTCTTTTCGGTCGTCGTAATTGCAGACAGCGGTTAATTACTGGATATTAGGCTAAGGAGCCGCGCGCATTAGACAACTGATTCTGCCTGAGCTTCACCAGGGCGTGGTCAGAGACGAGAACGACGCGTTGTTACGACGCGCGGGGCGTTACGACGCGAAAGGCGTGGTCGCACGGGTCGGGCTCGCAGGCCGGCTCGGGCCATCGCGGCAACTTCTGCAGCAAAGTGGGAGGCGGACAGGCGACGCAGTTTTGCAGTGCATTATCATTGCCGCAGCGGATGGTTGTCATTCTGGGGTATCAGGTTGCGTGGAAGATCCCATGTTGGTTTAAATGAGGTTTTACTTTTTGATTTGGAGCGGAACATCACAGAACTCCAAGAGACTTTTTGTATCCGTGTCAAATAACGCGGGTTAGTGGTCTGAACACGGTGCTTCCCCTCCGCAGCATCGTGAGAGGCGGGGCAAGATGTGGCTTAGCATCGAAACATTAGTAGCCTTTAAATTAACAAGACAATGATTTAGAGCGCTCTAATGCTCCGAAATTGTTCTCTTACAGCAGGATGGCCTTCGTAAACAGTTTTCATTATCTATTTGCAGATGAAGTGTAAAACCCGTTATTTACTCTACTTTTGTCGCCTCAGAGGGATGAGCATGTTAGTGCACATGCGACTTTTAGGGCTTTCTTAATATGTGCCTGAATCTGTTTTCATGAATATCAGTGTCTAAGGCTGAAGAGGGGTTGGACGTTATCCCGAAAGCTCTCGTTGGATACGATCAATCTGGATGGAATATCATTTGTATATTATAACTATAATTTTGCTTGGTAAAGGCACTGCGATAACGTTGCGTTCATTACAAAGATAGTACACATTGGGAGACACCGGAGAAGGACATTTCTTCAGTGGTGCCCTCACCCCCCCCCCCCCCCCTCCCTTCTCTCTCTCTCTCTCTCTCTCTCTCTCTCTCTCTCTCTCTCTCTCTCTCTCCTCTCCCTCTCTCTCTCTCTCTCTCTTTCTCTATCTCTCTCTCTCTCTCTCTCTCTCCTCTCTCTCTCTCTCTCTCTCTCTCTCTCTCTCTCTCCTCTCTCTCTCTCTCTCTCTCTCTCTCTCTCTCTCTCTCTCTCTCTCTCTATCTATCTCTCTCTCTCTCCTCTCTCTCTCTCTTCTCTCTCTCTCTCTCTCCTCTCTTATCTCTCTCTCTCTATCTCTCTCTCTCTCTCACTCTCTCTCTCTCTCTCTCTCTCTCTCTCTCTCTCTCTTTCTCTCTCTCTTTTTCTTGTTGTAATATTGTAATAACGGGCAGCGACCAAAAGATCCAGTGCGTTGCAGTTGGTCGCTGAAGCGTGACGACTGTTGTATCGCAGCAGCTCTCTCGTACCCGGAAACATAGCTAGCCTAAAGGCCGTGGGTCACATCTGTTGACTATCCATTTTTGCATCATTTGTATTTATTTAGGTGAGGTTAGAGACAGTAAGATTAACGGGATTGTGATGGACCCCATATTCAAGTCTTACGTGTTCTATCTGCTCGCTCTCTCTCCAGTCAGACCACGGGCCATTCGGACCAGACACGGGCGCTGCGAGACGGTAACTGTCTTAACACGCGAGGCGAGCAGGCAGCGCCGACCCCGGCGGGCGGCGCCCAGGCAGTACACCGCCGGCCGGGGCAGCGGCGTACAGAGGTACAGCAGCACTGGCGGCATGAGCAGGGGCGGACTCAGGCGCACGCCAGTAACATCACGATACACCCCGTATAAAATTGTACACAAGAATGATAAGCGTTGATTTTTTAACTTGTTGTCTAAGCCTGCTTGCCTAAACCTAACTCACTTGTCACTTGTCTCAACCTATGCTCACTGTGAGTGTTGGCTCTATGCAAAAGATGCCCAGTTGAGTAGTTGCCACAATGAGCATCCTCTGTCAGATGTCCTCTAAGCATCCGCATGTGATCCTTGGCTGGACAGTAATGCAGATATGACATGACGAGCATGTCCACAACAGACACGCTCAAAGCAAGGCTTAACTTACACTCAATACAATGCACCCATGTTTTATCTGCGGGCTCTCCTCATCACACGCACATCAGTTTAAATTACAAACCAACTTTGGTTTGTGATTTGGACTGATGTGTGTATTCGGAGGTAGGCCGACCGATGGCTGAATCATTCATGCAATTTTTTCTTGACTATTTCACTGTGTTGTGAGCATCGGGTTTTGTTATTCTTATACCTCATTCACTTAACCGTCAGCTGCTCATTCTTGATATTCTCGCTAAAGACATGTGGAGTGGAACATAGCTTACATACTATTCAGGTGCTAAGAAATTGTACGTGCTATGTGCAATTTCTTAGTTATTCTTCTTCTTTGTCACATAATTGACGGTTTTCGCAGTGAGAGGCAATTACTGCTCCATTCGTGTTTTTTTCAGGCATTAATCACGAGGTCACTTGAGTAAAATGCCATGTCAAGTATTTCGGAGATTGTATTCTGTTCACATTTAACCCTTATGCCTTAGCTGATACTAAACCTAGTTAAATGGACTCCCGACTAAAGCTACCGCACGCAATGTGCTGTTCAGTCCACCTTCAATCCACGCAATGGCTATGGACCAGAAGTCGCGCGCTTGAAATGCAAGACCAGCAGGCCCGACTCGATCGCGCACCAGCCTGCGTATCCTCGCACATCATTCCTTGGACGTCACGACTAGCACGTCCACGTCACGTAGCACGTCCGCCAGACGAGGCGGGCAGCTCGAGGCGACAGCGGACGGCAGGCGCCGTATCGACTGGCCGTACATCAGGACGGGCTTTGTCGCGTCCGTCCGCGACAAAACAGCAGTATCGCCGCGCGGCGGACGGCCGCACTGTTTGTCCGCGCGCATGATTGGCCGGTTTTTGCTCGAGACGCCGATTGTTTTTGCGGCGGACAGAGCGATCGGACGCCCTGTGCGTCGCCGCCGCTCGTCGCCCGGCGAGCCGTAATTGTCAAACACCGGTCCAACTTATTGACCAAAAATAAACACGATTTGGTGAAAAGTCAACGCAGAAACCGTGAGGTGGCTGTTCTTAGAATTGGAGGACGCAGCCTGATTGGCTGGGCACCGATCGGGCCGCGCGGTGAGGCTGGACGCAAGGTTATCCTCGTCTGAATTGAAACAAGCGAATGTTGAAGACTCACCTCTTCGTTCGAACTGGCAGATGCTGTAGTATGTATGAACGACATGATGGATGCAGTGCTTAAGCCTCCGTGTTGTTTGAAATCTTGTCCTTCCTCGTTTGCCGGTTGGCACAACCGTGCGCGGTTAGTTGGACGTTTTTATTCGATCTATTTTGCCCATAATTACCAGCCACTTAGTAAACACAGCCTGAGCTGTCACCAGCAATGCGACCCCTGTGGCAGGGGACAAGCGTAGTGGTGCTGTGAGGGAGATCGGCATGCAGATGGCACCAAAACATACGAAGTCGTTGGAGCTCGTTGCCGTTGGGAAGCCAAATAAATGGTGTTAATTTTGAACACTCCATCAAAGAACTAGAGTTAATCAAAAGGGCTGTTCATATTTCTAGGCATATTTTCCATTACTTTAGCAGACAGACGTTTACTGACGATTTTCGTCCGCACACAGATTTGAAAATGACATTGGTTGGACATTGGATGTCTTTGGGCTTGGAAAGGTCAGGCGGTTGTAATGAGCGATATCGGCGAATTTTTTATATGGTAATCTTTGGTGACTGACCAAAATATTTCAAGCGAACGCATAGACATTATTGACAAGATCTGACCAACATATTGACAGCACGTCTTTGCCGCTGGTAATAAAGCAACTCCTGACATCATGTGTAACTTCTGGATCTTTTTGCTCCGCACAGCGGCAAACACTTATTTTGAATGGAGCTGCTGGAAACATCAGTCAAGAGGAAGGGATGCTTCTTGTCAAGTATCCCTTCATATCGCTACTTAAGTATCACGAATGTATTTTATCTAGGATTTCGTAAAGATCCTGCAGAACGCGTTTTTGTGCCAGCATATATACCATCGGCGCCAGAGTCGTGTCTGGAAGCAGGGATGTGTCGGTCCACAAGTTGGGAAAAATTGAGAATTAGTGGAATGGCTTTGCCTGCTAAGAAATGAGTTCATTGTTTGCTCGAAAAACTTTGCTTACCTTCCCGGGCCTATAAGCCATTTTCTCTGACAATTGCATTGGGTTTACTTGGCTACATTTAACAGCATTCTAACGTCAACGATTTTGTTTTGAAGTTAAATATGACACGGTTATGAAATAATTTTTTAAGCGCATCGTATTTGAATGCATCACCTAAGTAACAGCTTCGCATGTTGTGTGGGAAGAGATCACGCATATTGTAATGCCCGAGTCACGTGATGCTCTAACGTTTTTAGCAAGGGCAATGAGACATTTAATACTTCCTTATCGAGGCGCGTGTGCACCACACTATGGGGCCACTCACAAATCACAGGATGCATAAATGGCTATGATGTATGCTGGTACGTGACTTTTTTAGTTGCACAGTTACCCCTGGTGATGGGACTAAACTTTCCATCGTTCATAACTCTGTGAGCCCCAACAGACTCCGTGACGGTTCGCATGCAGAAAGTTTGTATCTGTTTTCACAGTAATCCAGAAATGTGTGGCGTGACCGCATTTCTTCGGGATAAAATTTAAATATATTGTATGATGGCCAGAGCTTTACTCACACTGAGATGTTTGTGTGCAATATGCGTCAATCAGTTTCAACGAACTTAGCCAGATTTCATGTTTTGAAGTAGCATTCCGGTTACAGCAGCACTGTGTAACAAACCTGTGGCTGCGACCAACTGTCATTTCATCCCACGTTTTACAAAAGCATCCCAAAGAGGGAGTTAGCTTTATTGCGTTGATGTCATTAAGTGGCCCCCTTTTTGTCTGGTCTGCCTTGTGTCTGAATTTGTCGGCGAATGCACTGCCGGCAATGTTTCTGTAAATCCCTTCTGTAAACAGCGATGTAACTGTTGGTCCTGCCAGGTCACTGCCGTCTTTTATTTGATACTTAGCCGTCTTGCCAGCGCACTCGCATACTGGCCACCGCGATTTGCTTTACAGCAGCGTCACGTGATGAGAGGTCTCGAGCGCCGCCGCTTGATGTTAGCAACAACCAGGGACGCTTTCATGTTTATCGTGAAACTAAGCGGATGACGCGCTTAAAACTCGGGAAACATCTTGCCTTTATGTGCGGCACGACGTCTCGATTATAACTGCTGACAGCGAGTGACGATGTGAAGCCGGCTGTTATTAGATTACGGCGGTCTTTAGCAATATTTGAATATGTAACTACCGCGCGGAATAGAAGGACGGCTGCCGATCCTCGATCTCTGCTGATGACTATTTGTTGGTCCTGCCGTACTGCTTCTGCTTGTAAATGATCTATTATTCAGTTATTTCTACCTACATCATTGTTTCAAACTAATACCTGCCTCTCGTTCTCTCCGCTCCTACTTCTCTCCTCCTGTCTCCCTTACCCTTTCTGTCTTTCCCTCTCTTGCTTTCCAAAATTGTCCCGTTCAGTTCCGCTCTCTTTCATTCCTATCCCTTATGCACCAATGAAACATTGCTACAAATTGCAGTGTTTTGCTTTGCCTATTCTGATTTTTCCTACTAAATTTTGTCGTCGTGCCCGCCAAAATGGGAGCGTGCCAAATGTCGAGACTGGACACACATCTCTACACATCACCACAGACACATCACCTTTAATTGACAGCGGTTATGCTACTGAGGCTAGGCTAAAAGAACGATGTACGGTGTCTACCCCCCCCCCCCCCCCCCACGCACAACGCAGCTCATGCTCGGGTATTCATGTGCAAAGAGCACATGACGGTCGAAGACACAGTCCCGCACCGTCGTGTCAGCCTCGTTATCCGCAGCACGGGCTCCGGTCCGGATCATTCCATTTGACTTGACCCGTTACACCGCATAGTCCGGCATCTGACACGGTTGGTGTGCTCTGTACGAGTGCCTGCAGCTGTGCCGCTGCACCCGCTGGCTTGCAACCCTGCTGCCTCAGGGCTTCTGGGTCTGAACCCAGATGATCCCTGCCAACTGACCCTGGGCCTCTGTTGCCCCTTACCTGTTCACCCAGGTACTCTGTCGCCCCTGCCAACTGACCCTGGTCCCCTGTCGCCCCTTACCTGCCCACTCCTGTACCTTGCCGGCCCCTGTCAACTGACCCTGCAACCCTGCCGGCACGGATCTGCCAACCCTGGACTCAGCCTGTCCCGTGACAGTTCGTCGCCCCGTTGCTCGGGGTTGAACGGGGTACGGGTGCCGGCCGGCCGTAAAACGCGGCCGGCAGACAGGCCAGGTGCAGGGACCGTGGGAAGGCACCGGAACTGGCCGGAAACGCCGCGGCAGCTTCCCCCACCGCCGGCCGGAAATCGATCGGCGGACTCACCCGGCGCGGCGGCGGCGGCTGAGCCGGTGGCCTGTGATCGGCCGCGAGATGATGCGTGGCGTGAGAGCGCCTCTGGCACCTGGACCTGCCCCCCCCCCCCCCTCCCCCTCCTCCCCCTCCCACATCCCTCCCCTGCCTCCCCAGGTGTAACGGCTGCGTGCAGCGGGCGGGGCCGGCGGGTGAGCGTCTGTGGAGCCAGCTGCCCGACGCCCCCCCCCCCCCCCCCGCTGCCCCTGACTGCCCCCCCCCCCCCGAGCCGATGACGGCTGCCGTGAAACGCGAATCTGTTGTGAAGTTATTTAATGCAGTGATCGCACTCGCTGATGACAGCCAGCTTAAGGTTAACGCTGAACTTTCTCCGCTTCTTGTGTGCTTATGTTTGACGGCGGATGAAGTCAAAGCATTACGATATTTATCAGATGGGTGGGCGCTTGGTAACATACGTAAATGTCATTACTACTCACTTAAATCTTTATTTCTGCGGTTTTAAAGATGAGAGACAAGTCGCAAGAGACAAGACAAGAGACAAGTATTTGAATACGACCGTTTCAAAGGAAGCAACACACAACCATACATTACGTATCGGGCGTTGCTTGTTTCAGTGCTAAGAGAAAGCATCTGAATGTTTTCCTGGATGCTATTGCTTTCGGACTTCTTTTAAACGGTGGTTGGACACACCAAAACAAAAGAGTCTAAGCTCTTGTTTTGTTTTTTTTGGAACGAGAAAAGCGTTCTAAAAACGAGAAGCAAAGACTTGTGTGGACGGAATCTCTTCAGCTATGTTTGCAGCAACAGCCAGCACAAAACAATTCAAAGCAATGTGTACAGCTGTCATTTTTCGAAATGGTCAATTGGGCTTTTTGGCTCACTGCCGCAGCCGCCCTGCGAATCAAAATCATGAAATGCGCCAAGTCAGAATCGCGGGAGTAATCGCACCTATTAACCTCAGTTTCCGACTCGTGAGAACCCTACGGCTGTTGTTCCGCATAACATGCGCACATCGGTCTCATCTGAGATCGCACGCGGCTTGTGCCCTAATCTCCGTCCCCTCCCCCACCTGTAGCGCGTGTTCGGGTCTCTCCGGCCGTGGCACGTACACTAAGACGCAGTGCTTGAGTACCGTCCGCTTGTGCATTTGCCGGTGCTGACCTTTTCCAACGCTCCCGATGAAGAGAGAACATAAAGTAATTACTCTGCAACTAATATTGCAGCGTAAGCAGCAAAAGATTAATCAGGAAACCAAGTGAAGGAATAGGTCGTAAATGGATGCACATGCTCCTTAAATACAGTGAAGTTTGCCAAATCACTCTAATTGTTTTCAAAATTGTGCCTGATGTGATAGCCAAATGACTGTTAGGCCAGAAACCGCATACTTGAACGAATGCGAACTGGGACTAGTGCGTGAGTAAAAACGGTATTCAATACCTGTCGGTGTCGTTATTTGTATGCCACAGACGGTGGTCCTTGGTGCTATTGATCAAGATCAGTCACATTAAACAAGGTTCCAGCGTTGTTTTCCGGCAGCTAACTAGCTATGTTTTCGCTTTGACAATGAACGGACAAACTGTAACCGCAATTGGGTCGTTCCTTCCGTCTCCAAGTCAGCGGGGAATTCGCCAGTTGGTGATTGCATATCGTGAAAGGTGTTTTACCGACACAAATTTGGTACGCTGTTGGAATAGCAGCCAGCGCTGTTCGTATTCCACGGAGTGAGACAATTTGTCAGTAACTCAATTAGGCGGGAAGATCGTGTGCGTAAGCGTATGTCTTTTTGAACACGTCACGCGAGAAAAACGTTTCAGCCGTTATATCGATACTCCAAGTCACCTATAACGGAACATCGATGTTCCAAGTCGCACATACACGTCTTGGACATATCATTCCACCACACTGCTTTACAAAAATATAGGTCATAAGCGACGCCGCAGGTCAAGCCAGTGTTACTTGAACTATGACAAAACTGTTAACCTTAGCCAGCCAGCCTGGCACGGTGGTCGCGCTTTCTCGATGTTTATTTCTGAACAAAGTCAGTGGTCATCAGCTGACCCTCTTCTTATTAAAACAACGGGTGGTTTTTAATCGTTTTTTATCAACCCTTCAAAATGGTGCGGTTTTGACGGACTTCCCTACAATGCTGCAATGTTACCAAGGTTTTATCTTTGGTAGTCGATTAGCTTGGGCAACGTTAGATGTTCAAATCGCAGACAGCTGAAGAATGAGGGTTGATGCCGAATCCAGATCTGGACGAGCTAATGCCGTAGTGATGGGACACTATCAGATTCTGACGGAGATGTAAACGGACCTATCGTGTTGGCAAAAGTGCGGCTCATTGTGCGCAGAGTGGTCACGCATTCTCATGTGCGAGTCGTGGATCCGTCCTTTTTCGGGGGGGGGGGGGGGGTTAAGGATCCACGTCACATCTAAGCAGTCAGAGTAGGTAAAGGATTGACATCGACTGCACTGTGCAGACAAACGAGGTGGTAACGAGTCAGTGTTGTATCCGGCCCACAGGTGCGTCAGTGATCGGCCGAAAAGGAGCTGAATGTTGCGTTTTCCGAAACCGAGCTCAGATACAAGACGTTGTAGCTTAAACCGAGACGTCACACTTCCACGCGGCCATGCAAGCCGCGTGGAAGTGCGACAGCAAATAGTTTAGTTAATTGTAACGAATACGCATCTGAAGCATCTGTGTTTTACGCTGTTCTTTGCTTACAATTGTCGAAGCTGTTGATTGTTGTAGATAACGTTAAATCTTTCGGGTTCGTCTAGATCAACTGACAGGCCTGCCCATGCGAATAATCGACTGATTTCCAAACAGCGCATCATATTGTCATACCTGCAACCCTGTGATGCACACAATCGGAGCATCCCCCCCCCCCCCCCTCCTTCCCCCTTAAGCGTCACTCCGCGCATCTCTTCACACAAGCTTTGGTGTGCATGATAAATTTCGTGGCAGCGTGCTACTGTGCAGTGATAATTTGAATGTGCTGGCACCACTTTCAATTTGCTCAGGCTGCCCATCATCAGTTGGGCACTTTCTTGGTTAAATTGACAGTAATTTAGGAATGCTAATCACTCCTGGGGTGATACGTTGCCAGACTCCTGAATACACTGTGCATCAGTCGCCCGGTAGTTATTTGGGTAGCAGATGCTCGGTTTGCTTGGGCGCGGTTTGTCACCTCTGACCGTCCTTGTTTTCACGGATCGCCCCGCCCGTCTTGAGTCCCAGCTCACGCCGTGCGGGCTGGATGATGGGTGAAGATCGGACGCGGGTACGCTGTCGTACAATGAATGCTGCTAAAGAACCGCTCCCTACCAATAACATACGAGGAACATGTCAGAAGACACAAATCATGTCATTTCCCGCACGCATTTTGTTAGCGTCGGGTTCGTTTGTCGCTCGTAGCATTGGGTCGGTTCCCTCGCGTCTGTAACTCCCGATAAACGAGTGACTAGTTTCACACACGATTGGAATTTCTTACGGCGTCTGCGGGTCGGCGCGTTTAAATGTCTCGCTGCCGGCCGTTACTGAGACTTCCTCGCTCCCACCACCGATGCCGAGTTTGAACGAGCTCCTTTGACAAGCTCCATAGACGAAGGCGCTCAAATGGGTCGAATCTGCCACGTGCCCCACGCCACCGCGAAGAAAAGGCTCCCCGCTGAGCGCCGCGTCCATTGGTGGCCGTTGGGAGTTGCGGAACCTTGAGGACGGCCGGGGCACGCGACTGACAAAACTGCGCGTCACTGCGCTGAATGCTGAATCCCTCACTCGCGCATCCTTCTCCCCTGGCAGTGAGCGAAACTACAGATGGCGCGTGGTGTGAATGAGCTTTAGCTTGATTGGGATTCAAGCCCTTTCGGCAAGCAATGATCATTTCCGGGCCAGGCGAAGAGGGGGAATGGAGGCTGGTGGGGCAAGACTACATGTGTCTGGAAGTCCTCCGCTGCCGAGACCTGGACTTGCCCCGCGTGGGGCCTCTCTTCGCTGGCTGCGCAGGCGTTCGGGCGCGGCCTCCGTAGGGTGGGGGGAGGGTACTTAAGCTCGACGCCTCGACGCTCTCAACGCCTCCATGCCGAGCCCTCGCAAAGCGTTGCGGAAATTCGGGATGAAATGTTTAGAGACAGCACATGGACAGATGTGACTAGGAGATATCACATCACGCTATGAAGCCATCTCGGTAACACATGCTCCAGTAAAGTTATAGACAAAGCTCCTCACGGCGCCCAGATCCTATCGTTTCAAGTTAACACTCCGAAAGTCGCAGTAGTTACGATTAGAAATTCCCTGCCCGGAGAACCTTGCGTACTCTACAACATCCGAGGCATTGCACGATCTAAAGTGACTCGCCTAATCTACGCTTTGTATTCCCCCCCCCCCCCCCACGACGTTGTACGCCCCCTTGAATAAGAATGCTCCAGTCTCAATGGCAGGGTCCCTGCTGGCCCCTGGCCAACCCCTGAAACACAGCGGGTAGGACTGTGTCAATACCACTTAACGAGGACGTTGACTGGTTCTTATTTAAAGCAACTCTACATGCAGGGTGACAAGCGCATGCAACCAAATTCTGCGCTGCACAATTACACAAGCCGCAGTGGCAGAATCCCTTGGTTTGGATGACTATCTGCAAATACGTGCTTTTAGCAAGATTGGGCCACAGTATCGCCATTTGTCCGGCGGCTGTCTCCTTCGCGTGCCGGGGATGTGCATGACAATTTATTGCCCAACCGAGGTTTAAATCTATTTTCTTCCATTAGCATGATTTCATGCCACTATTCTAGGCACGCACCTCTCCACGCGTGCCGAGGATTGCGTTTTTGACCTCTGACCTTGGAATCTGTGCCACCGGTGGCATGCTACTGATTACGAAAGCTACGGGAACTATCTCCGGCTTGGGACATCTGACGCTTGACCATGCGTTGCAACTCAAATCACAGCCTGTCGCGGTTAGCTTTGCGTCCTCTGTGGGTTCAGCAGAAGTGAGCTTGGTTAGAGGTTGGCATTAAACGAATTAAAATTGTGTCGCTTTATAGAAATGCTGTTTTTCATGGAACTCTGTATATAAGCTGATCTTCTAAATGAATATCTGGGGTAGGACAGCATGAACGTTAACTAATCATTGCGTTCTATAGCAATTTTGAGAGTGGTATTGCCTATACGTTCCGCATGAAACATCTTATATGGCTTAAGATACTTTGGCAAACAAGCCTAATGGTGATTTGGTATAATGATAGATGATTTGAAACAGTAACAATGATAATTTGTTGTTTTGTTTATATTTTTAGATTCCTTTATCGTCACCAGGGCACCGCTCTCCTGACCAGCAGAGCTGTTTAAAGGATCCAATAAATGCACATCACACAGTAATATGAGTACGAATTAAGTATGAAACATCTCTAAGCTAAGTGGAGATGCTGCAGAGTTGAGCACACTTGCGCACTTGATAACTTAATCCCTAAGAATGACAATACCGTCATAAAAATATCCGCGTTAGTGTTGCTAGCTAAAAAAGTGTTTTCAGCGCTTGGCAGTCTGCAAAATAGACCTCTCTACACTTCCTGCACACGAGCGTCAGGAACGGCGACTAGAGTTCGGGTGAGGGTCGACGGAGGCGGCATGAACAAGGGGAAATGTTTTAGCAAGATTTGGCAACATCTGGCTTACTTCAAACACACACACGCACACACACACAGATACAGGTATATATATATATATATATATATATATATATATATATATATATATATATATATATATATTGACACTTTTTTACTCGCTATCAAAACGCGTTCGACCGGTCCAATTCTCAGGATGAAGTCAAGAGTGGGATCAAAGAAGACCATCTCCTATCCTGCGCAATATTTATTTTTCTATCTTGGCAGTTTGTCATTAACTTCTTGCGGATAGAAGATAAAAGGTGATAAATAAATGAAAATAAGCTAAAACTGATAAGGTTGTGCACCAACGCAAAAGCATGGGTGTGCGTGGGCTTCAGTTTTTGTCATTTAGTGCATACGTATTCAGTATACGAATGCCTTTAATGAGCTTTTCATTTTGAATTTTTTCTGTCCGCCGGGTGCTTCATTTCTCCTCCTTTCAGTTTATCGTCCAATTACGTGGGATAGTCAACAAAATTCAAACGAAGACAGTGCAAAAATCCAACGGCTCCGTTTCTCGATCTATTGAGCTCATTTCTTGCGCGACGCTCTCCCCATTCACCCGCGGCCCAAGACCCAACGGCCACGCGGCCAGGTGGCGCGTGCCCCATTGTCAACCGCCCGCCGGCACCTGTACATCGCCTCCGAGAATTCAAACCCCTCGGCCCTTTAAACCGGCGCGCGGCCTTCTCGCCAGATGCCGGGCGCGCGCACTGCATTCTTCCAGGTGCAGGGGGCCCCCGGCGGCCAGGTGTCCATTTAAATCCCCCTCTTTAATCGCCCCTGAGCCACCTGGAGACGCTGGCCGGGGAGATATGCCGCTCGACCGGCCACCTGGGCCTGTTAAAGACCCGTATCTTGCCCGCAATTAGAAGCGCCGGCGGCAGCTGCCGGCTGCCCCCTGCCCCCGCCGGTAACCTCGGCACCTGTGGGTCACGCACCGCCGATGGCGGCTGTCGGGCCGGTCGTCTGTCACGACTCGCGCCGCCCACTGGCCATGGTACAGTCGGCCGCCCTGTCACGACCCCCGCCACCTCCGGCCATGGTTCGGTCGGCACTGTCGAGCTCGTGATCTGATCGGCGGCGGGGCAGTTGAGGCTTCCTCCAGCGGTGAGACAGAAGCTGGGGGACGACGACTGGCCAATTGTGAAGCAATGACACGTCCACGCGTCATGCGGCGTGCCGGAAGACAGAACAATTGTAACGATGCGTCGTTCTTCTGCGCTCAGTGATAGAGTTGGTATTTGTTTCGACATTTCACGTCACCTGTCACATCTGTTCCATCCTGTTGCCTTGATGTAAATATGCTTGCTTGCACTCAAAAATCTCCACGACTGTTAGGTAATTGCGTAATGGGTGCAATATATCATGTATTTTAGCCTGACTGCTTCCACGTACAGCTGAACGAATATCGCCTTCAGGTAATGCGCGAGGGGCATTATGGCATGCTTAAGCACAGAAGGTGACCCGAAACTTCTATGCCATTTCCTATGGCTCAACTCCTTAGCTAGGTATTGAGTTTTACGGGAGCGTCAGTTGCATTGGTTACTTGCGCCTGATTCAACTCCTGAGATTATTTTACCACGTTTGCACGCTAGTCAAACTGGAGCTATGTTCACACCGTTCTCATACTTGTGGCCTCACCACAAGTCTCTTCACGTTCCAACAGCGCAGTAGTCCAAAACAGCGCATGATTACAACACGCTGACATGGCCGTCGGATACACAGTCCAGGCTGCGCCACAGGTCAGACTGCGTCACCCTGCATCTAACAGAGGGCACGCGGCAGGTGGCCGGCCCCACAGCCGACGCCGTCTGCAGCGCGGAGCCTGGCCTCGTTCGGCCGGCGCTGGCGGCCGGCTGCTGCGGGGGAGGCGCGCCGGTGCGGCGTCGGGCCCTGTGCTCTGCCGCCGCCGGTGCCGCATGACTTCAGCTAATTGTTTCGCCGCCGCCCGGCCGTTTGATCGATGTCCGGCGGCGGCGGCGGCGGCCAGGCCGCACCTGGAGATGACTGGCCGGCCTGGGGGACGCCCCGGCCGCCGGATATTACGGATCATCACCGGCCGCTGTCAGGTGGTGTACCGATTGCCCTCGCTGACTCGCGCTCTCTCGGCCGGCCGGGCGGCGCGGCGCCATTTAAGGGGTCGGGGGTGGAAGCGCGGGGGCGCGCTCCGCCAGGAAGAGCCTGACTGCGCACGCTCATTACCCGTACCAAATGAATTGTGGCTAATGAGGCCGCGGTGGCGTGGGAGCCGCCGTCCGCGCGAGCCGACGCTCGACGCTCCTCTGAAACGGGCGCCGCAGCGACAGGTCAGGTATGCGAGCGACGGTCGCCCGCACCTGGTCGGAGAGCCTTCCACCCTGAGGCGGTCCCCGCCCTGCCCTCTCCCCTCCTGACGGCTCGGGAGGAGGAACTGGCCCGGCCTCCGGACAGGCAAACAGCACCAGGTCGAGACAAAACGCTCTACGCAGCCTGGGAACTCGCCGCGCCAGCTGGGAGGGGCGACCCGGCAGATGCCGCGGGAACTTTAAACCGGAGGCCGGTGAAGGCCGGGCGAATTTAAAGCCCCCTTCTTCAGAGAGGGCGCCGGCGAACGCGAGGAGGGGGAGTAAGCTGCCGGGAGCGGGGCGAAACACCTGCGGGTCTCTGGAGGCTGCCCGTGCTATCTAGAACACCTGGAGGGGCTTTAAAGAAAACGAGTGTGACGGAACTGGTATTAACGTAACATGAAGGTTGTGATGGGGCATGCGCATTGCTCCGCCTGCCGCTTTGCTGAAGCTTGCCGAAGTTCAACCAAACATGTTAGTGGTGATACAAGATGTCATACTTTGCTAGTTTTACCTATGTCAATAGCATGAAGTAACGAGTGTATCCTTAACGAGGTCTTAAGTATACACAGAAGGCATTTAATCTGGTCTCCAGTCGCAACATACGGGTGAACACCATCAAGCAGCGCGAGGCCTGAACAACAAACCACAATGCACTGTGCTATAGTTATAATGCTTGAATGAGCACGGGGCGCTCCCAGCTACGCTGTGTCGTTCCACCATTTGAGTGCCGCTCTGCATTTAGATGTGACCCAGGCCACAATCCCCGTCCCAGGGGAGCAGTACTGACATGGTCGCGGGCCGCCGCTGTCGAGACGAGCTCCGCAGTCGGCGTCGGCGTCTGGCGGGCACGGCTGCATGCGTGCGGCCAGCGTCTGCCTGCATTATATGAATACTAATGGCTCCGGCTGCATCCGTCCCCTATTGTTTGCTCCCGCTCCCCGCGGCTCCCCCGAGTCTGTGCATGCTATTTCATTACGGCATCGTCTGCAACTTGCAACAATTCAATCAGAAAATAGGGCGGCCGCGCGGCGCGCCGGGGAGGGCGAATTGCAAATCACATGTCCAAATAGGAGGCTGCCACTCGGTTTGTTTGCCAGGTTCCGGGTCCGTGGAGAAGGCCTCTTCGACTCGGTGCCCGCTCGCATCCATCTCAAATAATATCACAAATGAACGACAAACAATGTCGGGGGCTGCAACGATAAGATGGCGAATTTCCCAGTGCGCATAAGTCTGCGATGCACGGCGAAAGCAGATCCAGTCGGAAATAAATTGTAGCAGTGTTCTGTGGTCAATCCGAGGTGACCCATGTACTGGCGAAAAACAATGAGCAGCGAAGTTATGCAACAGCGCGGAACAAGTCAAAAGATTAAGCGATCCGTATTTGCTGTATGCGCTGGAAATTCGTGGCATTGTCATATAACTAACACAATGCGTGTTCGCACCTCATTGATACTGAATACATGGCTCATTGGTAGTTGGACGGTGGACCGGTAAGTGCTCTACCCAGGATGCTGCTTGTTGTCATGATTGAGCCCGACCAGACCCGCCATAAGCCGATGTTCAGTGGTTATTTTCGTGGAAGACGTCATTTGCTGAGCACGAGCAGGTTATTGCGAGAATAGTATTCTTAGCTGCTGAGCACGCATCTTCAAAAACGTCTAGAGCCTGTCGTCAACAAGCAATTTATTCGCGCGGATTGACAGTCTTAGACGAAGACTGCTGTTCTGAGCATTCTGCTCCGTCTCGCACCTGTCAACGGTGTTAAAAGAGAGCAGCAGAGAACAAGAGATGCCTTGGATGGATTCAAAACATCCGTCTTTGTGACGGGAATCTGACGTAAGACCGGAGGGGCCGATGCACTGTGATGTCAAACCTGGGTTCTCCTGAACATCAGTCATTTTAGCTGGCTTGGGCTTCCACACTGCTACGGGTTTGAATTTAGATCGCAGACGAATTCTTGCGCATAGCGGTTTGCCTGTTATAAAGACAATACGAGATGAAGTACCCGATTGCACAGGTCAGCGCCGACATCTCTCCATAGCGTCTCGTCATGTCGCAACATGCGACTATTCCGCCGAGAGCATCGGGCCGAACACTGGCATCACTACTCTGTCCAGCACGTCGCCTTTCCGCCAGTCGGCCCGCCTACAACGCGAGTCGTCCGCCCTCGTTAGCCGGCCCGCGAGAGGCCGCCCCGGGCGAGCGCATCTGACGGCTCCGATCTGGGCCGGTCGGCATTAAGACGGGGTCGGCGCCCGCTGGTCTCGCCGTAATGCTATTCCAGCCACGTCTCGACCATCGCGCGCCGCCCGCCCGACACGTTTTAACTAATTAGTATCTCTCCTAAGCGATGTTAATCTGTCGCGGGCGAGCGCGGTAATAACCGGCGTGCAATCAGACGGCCGAACGGCCGGCCGGCCGACAGGGCGCTGTTCGATGGCTTCGACGGCGCGGCGAGAGGGGCCGCCGCTGCTCCCAGGCGGCGGGCGCAGGGTTCAGGGAGGCGAGAGGGGCCGCCGCTGCTCCCAGGCGGCGAGAGGGGCCGCCGGTGCTCCCAGGCGGCGGGCGCAGGGTTCTGGGAGGCGGGAGGGGCCGCCGCTGCTCCCAGACGGCGGGCGTAGGGTTCAGGGAGGCGAGAGGGGCCGCCGCTGCTCCCAGGCGGCGGGCGCAGGGTTCTGGGAGACGAGAGGGGCCGCTGCTGCTCCCAGACGGCGGGCTTAGGGTTCAGGGAGGCGAGAGAGGCCGCCGGTGCTCCCAGGCGACGGGTGCGGGGTTCAAGGAGGCGAGAGGGGCCGCCGGTGCTCCCAGGCGCCGGACACAGGGTTCAGGGCGGCGAGAGGGGCCGCCGGTGCCGCCAGACGGCGGGCTCAGGGTACAGGGCGGCGGGTTACGCCGGTGTCTTTATCCGGTACGTCCATCGGGTACCTCCCCCGGTACTTTTAGTCTATACCTTTCTGAAGTATGTCACTCGACGATTTCTCTTCACCATCTTTTGGCAATGCCTTCCTTTGCTGCTCCTCCCCTGTACGTGCCTCCGATACCTCCCTTCGACACCTCCCCCAGTGCGTTCTGCCGGTGCCCCGCCGTACCTCTCTCCGGCACTTCGCTCGGTACCCCCGCCGGCGGGCCCTGCGCTGAAGACACGTCCTCAGCCGTCACAGAGCGGTACCGAGCGGGGAGGAGACGCCTGACTCCCACCGGACGGCTGCTCCTGCCGGGCCCGCACCGAGCAGATGGCTCCTGGGCGCGCCGGCGGGGGGGGGGGGGACCGGGCGCCCTGTCTCGCGCGCCCGGCGCCTATTCACGGCCGCAGCGCTGGCGTCGCGTGTCGCAGGGGGCCTGGCGAGGGGAGGGACGCCTGGCGCCGCCGGCTGCCAAAGTTGAGGCCCTTTCGGTGCGGCAGGCGCGCCGCACGGACGGCAGCCTCTCCCGAAGACAAACTAGCGGGCTAATCAGCTGGTCTATGGACAGTTGATGAGATGGCCCGCGCTGCGACCGTGTCGACGAGACAACTCGCCTCAACGAGCCAAACTTCGCCGGCTCAACAAGATGTTTAGCATTTTTTCGTCATTACCCGGCTGCCTTGGAGGTATTATTAGGTGGAGGGCTCGGAGCCGGGCGCGGGTTAATCCGCACTGATGTCCTCCGCCTAGTCAATTACCAGCGCAATAAGCCCGGCTGGTAAATGAAGACCTCTTCACGTGGAAGACCGTGCAAAACAAGAAGAGCTAATTATTTTAAGGCCGGGGTGGCGCAGTCTCGACCGCCGGCGGCGAGAGCAGCCATTCGTGCCGGCGACCCGCGTGATTTGCACCGCCACAGGGGGCAGTCTTTCTGCTTCATATAAGAATATATGGCACTCGCAGGCCCGGATCAACATCAAAGAGGCTCTCATTTCTGCGCCTGCTAATGGAGAGACAGCCTTGCGGCGGCGCCCGAAGACTGGCCGAGGTGAGCGCCAGGCTGCCGGGTGGATGGGACGGCCCGGCCGCCCACGCGCCCGCTCAGATTACACCGGCTCGACGAGGCAACAGCGAAGGGATCCCACATACACGCAGCCATCGGCTGTAAACGTGTAGCGCGGAAGACGGTTTTTCTGGCATTACGTATGCTATTTTCATGCGTTATTTGATAGAACACTATAGTTCATCGTATTTGTAATCATATCGCAACTTGCAGTCCATTAACGTTTTGTGTGAAGCGAGCTTTATCCTTGTCACCAATTGTGTACGTGTTCGCATTCAAGCGTAAAGATTGCTCTCACCATTAAGAGAACTCACATGGAAGAGGACAGTTGGCTACTTGATGAACAAACACATTTTACTATATCGGGCGCGCTCAGTATGTTGGCACTAGCATGCTCTTACAAGAGGTCTCGGGTATTCAAAAAATTGAAATGATCACCTCTAGAAACAGAGGAAAATGAGTTTATAACGTTTAAAACTCCTTTTCATGCTGATTGCCAAAAAGGAAATACTTTACTTTGGTTACTCATATGCATAGCTCTCAATGGATTTTCTAGTCTTTGGTTAGTTCAAAATAATGCGTAACTAATTGTGTTCCAATTCTAATTTTACCGCATAAGGTACATACTGAAGGTTCTTCGACATTAATATGCCATCATCATTTTTTACAACTGCATCGAATATAGTCACCATTCAGGCTGAAAAAACAAAGCTGAAAATCCTTTAAGAAGGATCTGCGTGTTTCCGCATTCCGAGCATATCTTTGAAGGTTTCACGCGGCAGGTCGTGGGAATGGTTACGAGCGTAACAAAAACGAGCGCATACAATACACACACAGGTATCCGTGTACGGAAGAAGCTGAAACTGGATACTTCCATCAGCTCTTCGACCTCCCGATGGGTCTTTCTACCAGGTCAGCGAAATCAAACTTGAAAGCGCTGGCAGCACAACACGCAAATTGTCCCCTGTCTGTCCCGGCTCCCACCTTTGACATGCCCTCTTGCCGGTCCTCCTTTCTGGAGATACGTTGCGCAGTGCAACTCTGCGCCATGCCGCTCAGCACTCTGCGCGTCATAACTCCGGCCGCTCGGCACCCTGTGAGTCATAGCTCACCTGCTTGAACCTACATACTGTGTGTGACAGATCGTGAGATGCCCGCCCGGCGAATGCCTGGGCCGGCGGCATACATGGCGCACATGGTCACGCTCGCAGCGAGCCGAGACCATTCGCGCGCAGAACTTTTTTGTGTGCGCGATGTGGACCCGGCACTCGAGTTCTCATATGCCTGGTTTGCACAGTTAAGTGCGAAATGATTATCGCGTTGGTGACATAAAACTCGCTCGGAAGATGCACCGCAGGACATCGGTGCACGAAGCAGTTTCACACACCGTACACCCTTACAGGTGCATACCGCGGATCGTCCAGCGTTCTGAAAGCCCAGCCCGAAGCCGATTTAAAAGGAAAGATCTAAAGACATCTCCCACCCGAGCGTTCCCAATGATAATGATGGTGTGCTCCGCTAGCGATGAACGTCTGCAAGCTGTGCCGACCCGGCCACCCCTGAGCCGTTCTTCCGCGGACCGTTCGTTCGCGGACCCCGGGCCGTCTCCATTACCTGCGCACCGCCGTGCGGACGGCCCAACTGCGGAGGCGGCGTGCCTGCGGCGGCCGGCCGCGGCTCCGGTGACAGCAGAAGTGTGTCAGGCGGCGCCGGCGCCGGCGCACACGCCCCCAGCTCCGTGTCACATCTTGGCGCGGCGCAGCGTTGTTTTCGGCTGTAGCCCGCCCCGTATTTGGTAATTGGAGACCGGGCCGGCCGTTGCCAGCGCCGGCCGTTTAATTAAGGAGAGAGCTCGCAAGAAATGTGACTGATGACCGACGTCCTTCTGATTTCCTTTGGCGCGGACCAAGCAGAGCAGCGACACACGCAAGACAGCGAGCCCATCACTAATGCACGCGGCGGAGCAGCATCATCAGGCGGCTCTGTCTCTGGGAGCGACGTTCGCCGGCCGCAGAGTCGAGCCGCCTCCGAGGCTCGCGTCGCCGCACGCGATGCTCGGCAGGGACGCGCTCCAGCAATATCGCGCCGTCCAAGCAGGCATAAAGCAAACATAATCTCGCCGAACAAAGACAAGTGGCAGATAAGGAATCCCACCACTGCCGACTGGCCCATGCCGCCCCGTTTTACCGACGCTGTCTTTGTTCGCCACTTTTAAGCATTCATAAAACGGCACCGAAAAATGCGGATGTGATCGACCTGCAGACGCCGGCCGCGCCACGTCCGCCTGGTTTACGAGTCTACCCCCCCCCCCCCCCCTCCCCCCCCCCCACACTCCCGGCGTATAGTGTGACTCGAGTCGCGCGACTACGCCCCTCAATCCGGTGGCGTGATTGGATCGGCCGGCGGCGGAGGCGCGGCCGGCCGGGCGCGTGCCGCGTGCACTCGCGTGTTGGACCCGCCTCATCAGAATCAGTTAGCGTCTCAATTATTTAGCCGGCGTCAGCGGCAAAGAAGGACACCCAATTTCAACTTGTCGCCGCTTGACTTACCGCCCGAGGCTGGTCAAGACAGCTAATACCTGTCATCGGGGGAGAATCAATGGGGGCTGTTCACGGCGCTAATGGGGTTCGGCGGCGCTTGCCCCTCCAGCGGCGCAACACAGGGGCCAAATTACTGCACCGCCCGGCAGGAAAGGAGCGTCGTGCACCAAAACAGACATTAGTGGATATGGGGACGGGCCATTCCCGGATGGACACGTCCGGGAATGGAGGGGCAGAGCGAATTCTGAGCCGACCTGGGCTTTATAGGTTGGCATTGTAAAAACTGGCTGTGCGCTCCGCGAAACGGGGTGGACTGAGCCTCATGTCCTCAGCATTACCCGATCTTTGCGATGGTTACACATTCGAACGCATTTGTTACTTGGTACTTTCAGCTATGCATAGCATGGTACAGGCAGCGTAGAACATCGGTCGGTTTATGAACTGCCTGTCACTACAGCCGATGTCGGTGATCCGAAACCCGATCGAATGAGCGCAAATGAAATATTTCTACGTTAATTTGAACGCCTGAGCTTTGAGAGATCAAAAGTGCTTGTCATTTACTGTAGCCCTACATACCATATTTCTATTATTGTTAACTTTATCGATTTCTGCTTGCTGCAATCTTTGTCATATATTGCAAATGCTGTCATTTTAGAGAAAGTAATTGTTGGATGGCGATGAAGCAATGGGCATGGTTTTGTCATAATAGTTGCTTGTAAATAATCACGCCGTTTATTGCTGGTCGTTGCTTCAGGTGTGAGCCTATGCTAGCAATAGAACACCCACGGTGAAAAATCAGGATACCATGGAATTGCTAATTTGAAGCCGTAAACTAGCATTTGACGAGCGCATTGCTCAAGGGACACGTTTTGTCTCATGGCTTAGAACTCCTTGCAATGGTAAAACATTGTGCGCTAATTTTACCCTCGTCACATCTCTGGCAATATCTGACGCAACTGTAATGCTCCTGATCACGCTTTGAAACGGTGTGCAGGTTCACTGGAGGTGCCGATAGTGTAGTGGTTACCGCGTGTTCATTAATCACTGGGCGTCTGGGAGACCCAGAGGTTCAAACCGCAGAGTTCAGTTCTCCTCGGTGCCCACACTCCTGTCAGGGCGAGAGGCAGGCGTCGCCGCATGGCCTCAGCAGTTGAGTGCGTCGTAAAGCCCGAATGGCGCGGCATAAAGGTTTCCGGTTTCCAGTCAAACCGTACAAAAGTAGCAGCTCAATTTTCTCAGAAAATCCTCTATGATCCCTACTTGGTATGTGCTATATATCTTTTTCTGCACTGAACTGTATGATCGAGGGACTGAAGAAAGATGAGATATACATACCTCTGGCCATGTCTTGTATTAGCAAATATGGCAATATTTTCTCATTATGCTCGCTGCTTTGTTTCTAGATGGCCTATGCAGATACGACTTGCCTGAATGACCTCGCAATAGTAATTTCTGTTCGGTTTTCTTAAGCCACTCATTGTCATACATTACAACATATTCGCTATAGGTGCATGCGCGTGTTTGGGAATATTTTTCAGCAATGGATTGCGACAACACGTACCATGTTTTTCATATGCCTATGCCGCCATCTTTACAGTACAAGCTCCAAAATAGAATTTCTGTTGTCGAGCCAGTCATATCATGTGCGTTTACCTTTGTTCTGTTCTATTGATGGATAAGAAACTGCAGCCGGTTCGTATTGCGCTGCTGCATACATTCTCGCACTTCGATATAGACCAATTCCTGCCGCGATCCTCCATGTGTAACACGACGCTCTTCGCGTGCTGTCTCGGTCGGTCCCCCGCCGCCGCCGGCAGTCGCGCTGACTTCATGTGGAGGCGCTGGGGACAGCGGCCGAGATTGAGTGTCGCATCGGTGATCACGAGCGGCGAGCGGGGCGTGGTCCGCCAACTGTCTTGGTCCATAACTGCGGCGTATATCAGCCTGTCAGCACCGCGGGACGCCGAGAATTAATTCAGCCCGACGGGCGCCATGAATGTTTTACTCGCGGATTCGCTCTGATTAGCGGTCTGTTGCCGAAGAGGGGGAGGAAGTTGGTCTACCAGTGGCAATTGGACACCGGGAGGAATCTTCCGCTGACCGTGTAGAAGCGTTTGGAACAAATCTCTGCAATTAAAATGTTGCTGATTCTGTCATTGTCAAGCCGTTTCATGTCAGAAGAGAAATGTTGGGTCGCCGATGGCTTGTTATTGTGACGTTACCTGGGGTGACATTGGACTTTTTATGTCACAGCTTGGCCTATGTGCTCATTTTGTAACACTGAAAGATGCATGCTTTTGTCTCTCTCGGTTTGACCATTGTTGCAGGGCAACCAAATCGTAGCGAAAAAGACATCAAGACTTACGCCGTCGGTGCGTGTGAACGCTGCCACTTAGGCGGCATTCGTTTGACAGTGGAGAAATTTTGATAGCAGTGGAATAAGTACACATTTGGGTAGCTCTTTTTAGTACGTAGCATTTATTTATTGTTTAATGGCAATATAAAGCCCTTTGAATACGACGATAGTATTTTATGATAGTCTGCAAACTTACAGGTAATTTTGAATACACCATTGAGCTGTTCAAGGTAAAGCAAGGTCAGTTACGTACGATGACCTTGCTTGACCTTGCCACTTCAAACACTGGATGTTAATCAGAACATATGTGTGTCTGTTGTCGTCAAAAGGGTACCGTGCCTTGCTCCGATAATTTTTTTTTGTCTTCTCAAGCATTTAAGTTCACTTCATCTGGAGAGTTACCGACTGACTTCAAGAAGTCAAACCACGCAGTGTCGGATTTTTAACACAAGGCTGACTGCTGTTCCTGTTTCGCTGCTCAAACCCAATTGTGCCAGCTGGCGAGGAAGTTCTTTATCCTCAAAGCGAGTGAAAATAGTGCCAACTGGTTTGGTTCGTTCCCTCGGTAGCTTGCAAGTGTTGTCTAACAAATGCCATTTCAAACGTCAGCAATTTCGAGTTTTTTTCCTCCTGAGGGATACGACAGGAGCGAAATTCCTTCATGATGAGCACGCATCCTGTTTTTGTGTCGAATTGCAAAAATCGTGCTTAATTGTCAGTGGTTAACCGGCAAATAGTTGGTGCGTTAACTTATAGGACTTGTATGAACATGCCTGAATGATGAATGCTGTTGCCCTTAGATTGGTAAATAAAAGGCTGTGGATACATGTTCCTGCAAATGCATACCGGCGTTGCCCGTACATGTGATTTGCCGTTTGCCTCATGCACTTACCGATGATCAGTTGGAATATTTTAGATAGATTTGCAATGGCTGCGAAGTTTTTTACATGAAATTTTACATATCGTGCTGAACGTGGTTTTAAACAAGACACAACGTACAAACTGCTACGTATGAAGCGGGTGCTGCAGCTGCATATTGCAGTGTGCAGCAATGTCCTGGCTCCCGACAGCTAACACAGTGTAGTGTGCTGCCGGCCGCCGGCCTCCCAGTACAGCATCTGCCCACCGTCGGGCCCGGCACGCGCCGCGTGGCGGCCGCGGCGCGCGCGTCGCCGCCGGGGCCTGCGGGCCAGCCGTGACCGCTGTGACCTCTGGCCGCCGCTCTGAAGCGTGTCTGGCGCCGCCCAACCTCTCCCATTACCTGGCCGCCGCACGCGGGATCTCTCCCGGCCTGGCCGCCATTGTTCGCACCGGAAGCACAAAGGAAGTGAGCGGAAGTTCCCGCATGTCACCAGGCCCGGCTTCTGCCGCGGTCGGCCGGGCGCCCGCCGGCCAGGGACCTGTCCAGGACCGCTGTAATGTGAGCACGGCAGCTGGCGCCATCAAGAGGAAGGGGGGGGGGGAGGGCTGCACTGTCACGTGCGCAAACTATCCAGGGACGTGGAGCGTTCCGAGAAGAAGGCTTCAACTCTTTCTGAAGTTCATGGTTTCCGTGCATCGCCATATGGTTAATGTTATGCACGCTTTCACAGAAGCACGAGAGCCATGGTCCCTGCCCCGTTCCGTTTCTTAACTACTCCTGTGACTGTATCGAAGGATTCAGCCACCCATGCCGACATGCTTGCGATATTGGGCCATATATGTCGCAAAATGGCATTGCCATAGGCACGCGCGATGATTTGCAGACATCTGTGCTGAATCTTAAAATATCCAATTATGGTTTTCAGTGACTTAGCACCCTAGCTTACTGTAAATTTTAACGTCGTGTTCATGAGCAGTAGAGCCTGCCTATCTTTATCTACTCTCCTGATGAGCGGTAGCAAGTTCATCCTTCCTAACTGATAGACCTGTTGCAAATACAATACTTTAAAAAGATGTTGCTTAATGCCTTAAGCGCTTTGAATCTAAGTTTAATACTTTCATAGGGCCTGTGCAATTACTGATCACCGTAGTTTCCAATTATTCGCATTGTATTCATTTCCGACATAAGACATAGAGAGCTATTCGGTGTGGCTTTGTTAAGTGTGTATTTCAAACTTCGTATTATATTGAATTCAGCTAAATAGGGTTATGATCCTGTTATTGATTCTTCGTCATGACCTATTTGTCATTTAATAACTATTCAACGATGTACTCGAACACGTCACAGATGTCAAAATGGTTCGTGGAAAATGTCAGAATGGCGTAATTGGTGAGTGTCACGCAAGACCAGCTGCCAGTAAAATCGGTCTTGTGCAGTACGCTGCCCGGCTGGGCGGTGCAGATTTGCTGACTTTCTGTGCAATTATTCAACGAAACCTTGCCGGTCCAGTGAGTCTCAGAGATAGCAGTCAGAGAGAGCGCGAGCGGACCGACGCTCCGCTGTGGGGACAACGCCCTGCCCGCCCCCGCCCGACTACCCCACATGCACATACAGACACACATACACACAGTCACACATACACACAGACACACACATACGATCGCAGACGGGGGGGGGGGGGAGGGGAGGAGAGAGCTGTGCTACTTTTTGCGAGAGCGGCCATCACCGGCGGCCGGTGACTCGACTTTTTAGGCGGCCCCGCCGGAAGGGCTCAGCTCGACGATTGGTCGTCGGACTGACCTTGACCCGACCTCGGCCGCTGCTCATCAGGCCGGCAGGTGGAGTGATGCCCCACCTCAGCGGTATCGACTGCGGCGCAGAACAGTCACTGTTCTAAAGGCCCAAACCATCGGATACCTTTGCGTGCCTGAAACACGTCCGAAAAGAACTTATTTAGACCACCTTTTAGTCATATCCTATATGGAGTGTGCCAAAGACGCTCTCAGATTTCATTTGCGGCATCACACTTAACTCAACATTAGCGGTGACGGGCACAGCCAGAGACAGCTTTGCTCGTTGTCCCCGCGAGCAGCAGGGCCGCGCCGCCAGCTGCTGCCGGTCCGCTCGGTCTCACTCCCCACCCGGCGGGCCCGCGGCCCCGGCCTCCCCGAGCCGGCGCCGGCCCCGCCGCTGGGTCTCGCTCCCCACCCGGTGGGCCCGCGGCTCCGGCCTCCCCGAGCCGGCGCCGGACCCACCGCTGGGTCTCACTCCCCAACCGGCGGGCCCGCGGCCCCGGCCTCCCCGAGCCGGCGCCGGACCCGCCGCTCGGTCTCACTCCCCACCCGGCGGGTCCGCGGCCCCGGCCTCCTCGAGCCGGCGCCGGCCCCGCCGCTCGGCAGGCTCTCGAACTGGCCCGGACCCGGTCCGAGGTGTCACGTGACGGCTCGCGGCGTCGCCGCCGGCTATTACGGTAATGTGACAGGTCGTTGGACGGCTGCAGCCTGACGCGCTGTCTCCGGCCGCTGTCAGCAGGGGAGGCGGCCGCCGCGACAGGCGCGGCGCCACTCCGACACGTGACGGCCGGGCGGCGCCGGCGCCACGGCCGCCTCCTCGGCACCGACACCTGAAGACAGGCGGCCGCCGAGAGCCGGAGGACGTACGCTCTCAGGCTGACCTCTACTCCCGGACTAAGTTGACCTGACCGGCATAACTCCTGCGCACCTTATGCTCTAAGATACTCGAACAGCTGAGGATAGCGTGTGTAGTCGAGTTCTTAAAACAACCATGAAGCCCCATTGCGGACGACTGGGGACGCAGAGCGACACCCCACGGAGCTCCTGTCACTCAGTCCGGCACATTCGACAATTAGGCATGAGCCTAAGTAGTTGGAATGACCCAGTAAAGGATGCATTAGCTCTCGTGTTACGGAATGATCCTGCATGAGGATTTTCGGCAGATTTGCCTCCATGTGCTCTCCGATAAGCGAGACTTGGTCTAGATCAGACCCGTACCGGAACAGGCCCCTGGTCCGACGGCATGACCCCGGTGCCTGAGCCGGGGAGCAGCCCGTTCAGCCACGCCCCCATATCAACCACATGGGGTACGTCCGCCATGCTCTTGATCAGAGCGGCTTGGCCCGGATCGGACTGGCACCGGACCAGCCAGCTAAGCCGGACTGCCTGACCAGGGGCCGGGGTCGGTGCGGGTCGGCGCGGGTCGGCGCGAGGCCGGGCCGCCGGCCGGGACAGCGCCAAACCGCGCCGCTCGTGCTTCTTGCCGCGGCGGACGGCCATTCAGAGGGCGGCCGGGATCGAGCTCACGTGCGCGGCCGGCCTCACACTGTCAGCGCTGCACGGCGCAGGCGCAGGCCCACACGCGGCACGTGATGCCGTCCGCCGCATTCACCTGCCCGTGCCGACAGCGGCCCTGTTGCGTCACAACAGGGTCGGGCGACGGATCGGGCCTGAGCCGCACGGCAGCTGAGTGCTGGCGAGCGGGCGGTTAGGGTACGGTTGTGAGTGTTTTTTTTTAGCACCCAGCGCGACGCTCACTGGTGGGATGGTTGTCTTGCTTCAAGGAGTGGACCCGATAGCGTTGAGGTGCTCTGAAAATTGGTTTCAGTCGATGATACAGTCCAAATTTCGTGGATATTGTCTACAGTACCGAGCTTATTGCAAGCGAGTGTCAACGTCATCCAACCGGACCTCGCATAGCTTCAGCGGCCCTGACCGGCCTGGCCAGTCATGCTTTTGGCGGGCTAACGCGTTGGCAAACACTGATTGTGGCGCGTCAGTAATCGGCACGAAAACGGTCAGGGCCATTTCCTCAATTGGTCTCGAATATAAGACGCTGTAACCTAAAACGAGAGAGACTGAGCTGTCAAAAGTACATAAGCAGTTAGCCGTGTACACTGTGACACATTTTCACCGAACGTGTGCGTGTTTCGCTGCATTTTTGTCATGATTACTAACTCCCTCAAGATTTTTTAATTTCTTGTCAGGCCAGCTAATTCTTAAGCAATGTTGTTTTTGTGTGTTTTCCACGGATGCGAAATATCAGCTTAACTCTGCCAGCACAAGACAAAATTATGAAGGAGATAATTAAATGCGTTTGAAAGTCACACACGCATCGATTCCCAATGGTAATAGACTCTATTCACTTATGGAGTATTATCCGCATGGTAATGATACTTATGTTTGAGATAATTTCGCCGTTTCACTGTTCCCTCGTCGAAAAAGACCTGTAGCTGGCTCTTAAGGCATAAACCTTTCGAGAGCATAACCAGTGGTTCAACCCCAAACTAGCATTTTACTTTATCTTAAGTTTGATTTTCTACAGCTGTCGGTAATCTGCTAAAATACCATACCTCATTGTTAATTGACCTCATTGTTTTCCACCCACGCTGCTGGACACAGAGTAGCAGTGGGCGGCACACCAAACGGTCCGCGTTGAGGGGGAGGGGGGCTCGTGCCCCAGACGGGGGCCGCGTGCCTCGCTGTCTGAGATGTCATCATCCAACAAAGCGGCTCCCCCCGCGGTGCACGCGGCCGCGCAGCGCATGGCGTCGGCGAGCCGGGTTTTGTGGAGCCGGCGGTCCCGGCGCGGGGGGACAGAGGGGGTCACCTTTGTGCCGACCATCGATCGCCGCCGGCGTGAGTCTCGTCTTGGTCGACGGCGCTTGATAACGACGGCCCGGCGCGAGTCAGGGCCACCTGGAGCCGCCGCTGCCAGAGGGGGCGGCCGGCAGGGGGCGCCGGAAGGGGGCGCGAGGAAGGGGTACGTGCAGCTTATTCGGAGAGCGGGAGGGGAACGTTCACCCTGCGGCCGGAATGGGTGCATTTGCCCGACGGTCGGAAGGGGTGCGTGTTGTACGTCCGACAGTGTGCACCCCTTGAGGGATGCCCTCAGAGGGTAGTGGGCA
This sequence comes from Pollicipes pollicipes, assembly GCF_011947565.3. Classification (NCBI taxonomy): domain Eukaryota; kingdom Metazoa; phylum Arthropoda; class Thecostraca; order Pollicipedomorpha; family Pollicipedidae; genus Pollicipes; species Pollicipes pollicipes. The sequence goes on from NW_023596420.1 coordinate 46,330,863, forward strand.
CGACTGCAAGATAGTGATAAAAAACACAGCTCAAACTTCAAATCACTATTGAACACCGTTTTGGGTGTTTGTTTGGTACAAAGTGCATGGTACAGGGCCTGCACTGCCGAAAACATTAGGTGTTTGCCGAATCTTGCCGGCTCTTAGCCAATGCTCATAGAACAAAGCTGGAGCCGTTGCAATGTCAGTACTCGTGTCCGTACTTGTGCTTTTTTCGGAACCATCCACCGCGTGTTGACGAGAGCCATGATAAACTAAGGTCATTAGGTACCATCGGAAGAAAAGGGACGTAAATTGGATATCAGGATGCTACGTAGGCATAAGAACAAAGATACAATGCATGAATTTCGGAATGACGAAGTATCTTGGAGAGAGTCAGTCTGCATTAACGCCACCCAAATAAGCAATTAAGTTGTGGAACAGGGCAAGGATCACAGAGGGTAAAGGCAAAGTAACTTTGAACCGAATAAAATAAAACAGGAAGCAATACACAACAATGCACATTACTCAAGTGTCCTTTTCGGCAATGGAGGATACAAGGTGCTGAGATAAAAGGGCAAAGGTGTAGTACATGTCGCCCTAACCATATTACCGTGTCTCTTCTTCTCACATGCGAGGATACCTTCTCACAAGAAGCGAAAGGTGTCACGAACTGTCTTATTATCATGCAATTTAGTCGTAACTTATACCTAAATTCCTGCACAGCAATGAACCATAAGACGATCTGAATATAATATGAGGAGAAGGCGTGTTAGAAAACACATTTTTAGTTACCTTGAAGGCATACAATGCCATGGCATATATCGGACGTAACCTTATCTCAACGTTTTTTTCACGCGTCTGTTAGATAAAAAGTAGGCTATGGGCGCCATATGGCGAACTAGTCGGTGCGCCCCAAATCATAATCATCAGGCGTCTTAGAATGAAACATGAAACTCTTTTCCTCTTGGGCTGTATCCATCCATTTAATGTTTGGGTATGCGCCCCTCGTGAGTATTGTGGGTGTATGCCTTCCATTTTTGAGGGGAGCTATTCACCCTCTAAAAGTATTTCAGATAAAGCCACCTGAATATCTCCCGAAATCTTCCACATAGACACCCCTGCCGAGCCTCAGTATCTCCGTCACCGCCGACGTCCCGCTCCGGCGGCCTCTGCGGCACGTCCGCCCGCCGCCAGAGGGCAGCCGGGGGCGGGGAGGGGGTCGGAGGGGCACGTGCCGGCTGGCCCGGTGTCCTGAAGGCCAGCGTCGATCGATGCCGCTCCAGCCGGCCTGTCTCCGGCAGCCATCTCTCCGGCACGGACGCCAACCGACGCCACTTTTATCGATCCGCTCTAACGTCTGCTTCCCGTTCAAAACCGGCCGATTTGGCGCGGGAGCCCGCGAGCGGCCCATGGCGCGCCGCGTGGCGCGAGATGCAGCGCGGGGGCGCGCCATGGGCCGCCAAGGATGCTGACTTTATCCCAGCGCCAGACATACATACACTAGGATGTTGGGATTTGTGGTAGGCTGTTTTCTTGGGCAGTACAGGCCGGTTTTCCACGCAGCAAAATGCCTTTCCCATGTTGCAAGCTTGCTCAGGAAATACTGTCTGGGTTGTGCGTTTCTACCCACTATTCCGTTACAAGCTGCTTCTCGTTCACCCTGATTGTGCCCGACCCGCTTCACCCAATATTTTCTTGTAAGCACGAGGGGGTGATATGAGGCCCGTTTCATGCACATTTTGATTCAGATCAATTGATTCTCAATGGTAGGATATCATAAGTGACTGACGTCGGCACACCCCGCTGAAAGTCATGTTTCAGGTGCACCGCCGCACATCCCACCTTCCCACCCTGCATCGCGATGCGCCACTCGGTCGTCCCGGCGAGCTCCTTCAGGATACTGTGCCGTCTGCACCGAGGCTGTGCGGGCTAGCCTACCAGTCCGTGGCCGAGTCTCGAAGACGCCCGGCGCGTCCGCCCGGTGGCAGCGGACCTCAAACGTGGCTGTGACCGGTGGAACCTCATCAAAACGTGCTGCAGTGATGTGCATTTATGTTAAGAATGCGTTGCAGCTACGGTGTAGGAGCGACTTTCTAGAAAACTGTTCCGAAACTTGGGTGTAAAATGACTCATAGATGCTGTCACACCTCTATTACTCTCAATGACTTCTCGCAATGCCGTTTCGGACAAGCCAATGGTCAACGATCTTCGCTGCTTCTTCGCATCCTCGCTCTCTCCGCCACGCTAGGAGCGGGACGGGCCCGACCTGGTCTCTGCCGGACCGTCGCAGACACCTGCACGCGGCGGCGCCTCTGTCCGGTAATCTCGGCTCCGGAGATACGGTGTATTTGTGGCCCGGACACAGATAGCCAACTATCGGGTGGGGCCTTAAGCCGCGCCCGACGCCGCTCAATAGCACGCCATATGGCCGGCGGCGAGTATCGGCGAGCTGCGATTAGCCGGAGGACGGGCGCCTCAGGATGCCGCGGCCGCCGCGCCGGCCGGGCCACCCGCCCCGACCACCGCCAGATGGCGCGCTGGGGAGCCATCCCCGCGAAAACTGCGGACCCGCAGTGGCAGACAGGGCGCGGGGCTGGTGCTGGTTTGTGCGGCGTGGTCCTTTATTTCACTCTTACACGCTTGTAAAGCCTCAGAGGTGTGTGTTTAGATTTCGTTCCCCTTTTCAAATTTGTGCGGACAATTTTTGACGCATCTGTTTCCGTGACATTGCCTATCGAGATCATGTACATTTATAGAACATGATTTTTACATGATGGGTTTCAACAGCCTTGAACAAATCGGTTTCTTGTCAGCTTGGTGTTAGAAAATAATCTGGAATGTAAAAAACGCCTTGAGAGTTTTATCCTTCCTAAAATTGCCTAACGGTGAACTAAAACAAACGCAACGCAACATCATCCGCAAATAATAAAAAAAAAACAATAGAGCGGATGGTTTGCTTTCATTTCTAGACATTTTCACGCTCGTTTGCTTGCTTTCCGCACGATTCCAAAGGGTTTTGACCATCGGAAAGCATTACTAAACTAGCTTTGAGACGTTTTTGCGCATGATATACCTCGCGCCCTGAGCAGCCTCGTTATCTTTTCCTGACGTCTCCTCCAGTGTCGCTCCCAGCCCTCCTCAGACCCTGTGGCAATCGCGAGCTCGCTCGACTCGCATCAGCATCTCTAGTCTCCGACTCGTCTGTCTCGTCTTATCGCCGCGTCTCCTCTGACCCCGATGCTGAGCCCCATCTGATCGCCGCGTCTCCTCTGACCCCGATGCTGAGCCCCGTCTGATCGCCGCGTCCCCTCTGGCCCCCGATGCTGAGCCCCGTCTGATCGCCGCGTCTCCTCTGACCCCGACTCCGAGTCCCGTCTGGCCGGCGTGCCTCCTCCGCGGCCGGGAGAGGCGCCCCGCAGCGGCCCTTTTACGGCGGTGGCCGCCGCCGAACGGTCGATAATCGGCGGTCCATTAGGCGGCGGGCGCGGTCGACTTCTTGCTGCCGACGGCGGTCGACCAGAGAAGTGCATCACCTGGCCGCCGCCGCCGCCGGCGCCCCGTCTTGACCGGACTGGGCGCCCTTCGGCGCCACAGCAGGCGGTCAAGGCAGGGGTCTCTCCAGGACGCCAATAGCGGCTTTCGGTCAGCTGGGACACCGCGGAGTGGTGCTGCAGCGAACCTTGTCTCGAGAATGTCATATCTTTACCCAGTCTGGCGCTGCAGATGTGCATATTTGAGGGCGTGACTGCTCAATGTGCGTTGGCGATGTTTCGAATACACACGCGAAGCGAAAACAACGCATCTTGGAACCGCGCTCAGTTTCTTGAGCCAGTTTTACAACGCGGCTAATTCCGAAACGTGAGTTTCAGCTTCAGCACATCCTCACCCAGGGACACGTCGATCTCCCCCCCCCTCCCCCCCTCCCCCCCCCCTCCCCTGCCCTCCTAGCGGTTGCTGGCGTGGCCCTCCTCCGGCGCCGGGCCCGGTGCGCTAATTGCCGCCGGCAGGTTACCTGTCTGTGCGGCGACGCAGTCTCAAGGAGCCACTCGCCAGTGTCGTCTTGTGCGGCAAGAAGGCGTTGCATTCACCCGTCCCGGTGCGCCACAGGGTTAAAGTGCGGCGGCGGGTCTGGCTCGAGGCACTGGTCCGGACAGCGGGAGCAGGCAGGAGTGAAGACGCGAAGCGCTCGGCTCCATGCCGATGAGAGAAGGATGTCCGTGGGCCTCAAACACGTCGCATCGCTGAGCCGCGCACGCGGCGCAAGGCACGTCAAAACAATCCGAAACCAGAAATGGAAGGTCGAATTTATGTACGAAGAGGCACAGATGGTCATGTGAGCTGCCACCGATCGTGTCGTAGCTTCATGTTTGGGCTTGGAATCAATTTTTATCTCCTAAAATGTTGCAATTGGTAGTTTGGTACGCGATTGGCTATTGTGAGTTATCTTAGCGCTGTAAAATAATTTTGTTACTAAAAAGAAAGGGCAAATGTCCCTATTCCTGCATCAACAAATCATAAATGACAAAATGTGGGCCGTTACAAGTGCTATTTTGAGACTGTCCTGGCCCAACTGGGAAATGAGGGGCTGTGCCATCGGAGTCTCTTCCATTCTCCAAGGGGTACAGACATATCTCGCCCCTTTAAAAAAAAAATATTCGGGAGGCCCAGTATGCCGTACAGGAGGTCCCAGATGATCGAGGCAGAACATTACACCAACTCAAAAAAATGATCCGTAAGACTCACAAAAGACAATGTCTGCCGCCATATAGCGGGCCCAAGTTGGCCAACATGAAAATATGTTAGTCGAGAGAAGGTCCCACATGATTCAAAGGGTGCTCATCAGATGTTTACGAGACCTCACCAGGCAAAGGGGCTGTGTTGTTGACATGTACATACTTAGCCAAGGTGTGAGCTTGGAAATGTGGATGCAGTCCGAGGGAAAAGTTTTCGATAGTGGCTGGGAAAAGAGGCCACCAGATCTGCTTAGAGGTTCCCTCGATTTCCATGCTTCCATCGCATTGGAAAGAGTCGGCGGCACCGACGCCGACTACAGTGCATGTCCATGTTTCAGTGGGGAAAAAAGTAACTAGCAATGCAAGAACTGGATCTTTTTCAACAAAGCCCATATATGTTGCAACTTGCATGCATGCACGAGGCCATATGGGAGAAAGGCGTCAAAGCCGATGGATGATGGCATGTGCATCTGGATTAAGTAAAACAAATAATAAAATACAATTGTGCTTTTTATTTCTCCTTAACTGTGTGGTCGGTGGATCTAGGGGGGTGTCAACAAAACGAAATGTTTCCATGCTGGAAAATGCTGGCACTTGCCTCTGCACAATATTTCAAGCTATTTCCATGAACACGTTTTTGATAATTTTCTTCAACGTAAGAAACCCTAAAGATTCTCTTCCACACTCTACCGGGTCAGTTGGGGCGATGTCTCGGTCAAAACGCACCAGCGTATCATCCACGACCCAGTGCTTGAACTGTCGCGCCGTGTCAATAACACAAATCCGCCGTTGGCGTCTGGCCGGCTGCCTTGGCTCGGTGTCCAAAGGCATGCCGCCCGGCAAGTAAAAACGGGTGGCGGCTGGCGCCAAGACCGACCGCGACAGCCGCCGCGTGATTGACGGCGGCGCCCTGCGGTTTGGCGCCAATTATCGGCCCGATCCGCGCCAGTCGTCGCGCCAAAGACAAAAACCGGCGCAAATGCGCACCACGCGCCGCCGCCGGTTGAGGTCAGGCAGACAGCGCAATAGGCGCCGGCAGGAGGCGGCTGCTGGCAAAAAACGGCCGCCGAGCGGCGAAGGTCGCCCCCGGTCAGCAGGGGCGGCCGCGCGCGCAATTATGGGGTCTCCTGGCGTTAAGCGCACGTGACCGCTGGTGGCGTCATGGTAGGCCAAGCACTCTGTCTTGGCCGTCAGGCGGCTTGATTGGCAGGTTCAGGCACGCTGGGTTCCAAGCTCACGCTCGGCGAATGAGAAGGTTGTGGAATTCAGGGCCCGTCGGATGATGTTTAGTTGAACTGGTTGTAAAATACGTAGTGACTTCGAGGTGTCTAGAAATTCGTGTGCATGAAGTCGTCGTTGTCGGACACTTTTATCACTAATTATGTTGCCATTAGGTGTCATAAAGGTGAACCGAGCACTGTGCCTCTGGTTTCCCAAGCGCGTAGCTTAACCACTACACTACTGGTACTCTTGCCATTCGCTACTCCTACAAATCCACAGGGCATATTGCTCTTAACAACCTCTTGTAAGCGAGCACACGTTCGTTATATGTCAAATTATTGTTCTTAACGTCATTATCAGCTGTGACCCTGTCGGCTGGCAGTGTGCCAGTTACCAGGGCCGAATCGGTGCACTCGCTGGATCGATTGGTATTGAGCGCGGCCCCCAGCGGGCGTGATACGTCTCTGCACGAGGCCCTCCGCTGGGGCACGGCACCCACCCCGCATACCACCGGCAGCCCGCCGCCTTTTTTGCTCGCATGACATGGGTTGTGTAATGCGTGGTATAATGAGCTAACGGGCTATTTCAGACCCGACCGGTGGTTACATTCGATGTGGCTGTATCGCCCGAGTGACCAGCGGTGTCTGACAAATATATTCGCATCTATGAACTGGTAAGGCTCATTTCATACCTGATCTTTACTATAGCAGCGAGGTTCATATTTTTACGTCACTGATGAGTTATGCCAACAACGTGGCGTACACCAGACGATCACGTGATTGACCTGAAGGTGACACGCTGTAAGCCTACCAGTAACGCGTTGCACGTATATGCCATAAAACAGACACTGAGCTGCGCGTAAGATCAGGTATTTGATCAGCGATCAGTCTGCCCTGCCACGCCTGCGTGCAGGCGCGCCCCTGGGTGGCGCGCGGGTCGTCGGCCCCGCCGGTGACCCCGCTCCACATTCCCCCGTCCTCTCCCGAGCCGGTGTTCCCATTCGTCGGCCCGTATCACCCGACGCGACCAGCCTTCGGTAAGGGCGTACGTCATGTAAAGAGGCCCGCTGCGCAGCGCGCCTGAAAAACGAGCCCGCATCTCGCCGCGGCGCCACCCCGGCCGGGCCCGGGCCGGCCAGCTCCCGACGGGCTGCGTCTGCTGCGCCTGCCGCCGGGGCCCCCTCCCCTCCCCCACCCTTCCGGCCCGCACTGCCAAACACGGCTCGCTGGCGGTCACGTGACCCGGCCTCCTCCGGTCCGCGGGGTCGCGGGGCCGTCAGATGAGGTGGTTTCGGTCAGCGGACGCTGGGCAGATGGACGCGTTCTGGACGTGCTGTTGTCCTGGGCGTGTTGGGGATTGTTTAGTTTCAGTGGGTGGGGATAGTGGAAATCGTTCATGAGGAGGAGGAGGTGTGTGCCGGTTTGTGCTATGAAACTCCCCATATTATAGTTATTGAGGATAGGACTAAGATGAAACATCCGGAAAATTAGAGCAATCCTATATTTTTCCTTTTGCCCTCCAAAAGATTATCTCAAACCCGCCCTATTCGGTGTTTCTGTTCTAAAACATGACGAAATGAGCGGTGAATGATGAAATGATAAATGATTTTTACCCTTCACGAAAGATGACCCGCAAATAAATACCACCCCTGCTGAAATAACTAGCGCAGATCTGTCCCAACAGCTTGATGAGCGATGCACCCAAACCGGTAACGCATGCAGCATCATGTCAACAGTACGACTCGATGCCTGCTGGTCTGACCCCGTTTGCCACTCGCCAGCATGGAGGGCGTTCTGCGTCACAGCATCGGCACGCCGAGGAGCCTTCTTCGCTGCGCACACAGATTTATCTGAGGCGCGTAGAGCGTTCCATTTGGGAGGTCTGTTGGAACAGCTGGGCGAGTGCGCGCGTGTTTACCCCAGAATGGTGCGTTGCTGCTGCCGCCAGCTGTCAACCCCTGGAGCCTGGAGCGAGCGGCACACGGGCTGGTGCAGCTGCGGCGGCACTAGGCGCGCACAGACAGGAGCCGATGCAGAGAGGGTACAGAAAATGGTGCATGAGGGGAATGAGAGGAAAGGCAAGACAAGGCTGGTAGCGTTGCATGAACGGGGGAATACAAGGAGAGAACTATCAGTCAGGTAGAGCACGTAGCACAGGAAAACATGAAATACACGAAAAGCATGAAGCAAACGTGCGTCCGCCAAACGTGCACTTAAGTGGCCTGGTTGCAATGAAGGCCATTAAAGATGAGTGCGTCCATATTCTCTAAATGCCAACGTCGACAAATGTAGCGCACTGTCATGACTACAGCGTTGCCCTTTAGTTATCTTTACTTTAGTTTAGTTTAGTTAGTCGTGTGTAACAGATGTTCTCACGAGGATGGTTACGCGCTATCTTTGTTTAAAAATAACAGATTTGTCCCAAAACAGCTGAACGCCCTTAGCGTGCCCCCCAATCACTGGAGGGTATGTGGATATGGGCTATATCTCTTATGTTCCTTAAGGATACTAACACAGTCAACATGGATTTTTGCGAATACAAACATGCGCAGTTACAAAAATACGTGTAAACCATGTCATATATTACAATTACTTCAAGAGTAATGTGCATGTTGATGCTTTCAAATGGACACATTACATGCACCACATTGTCGGTGAATTTGATTTGGTGGTCGTCGACGAGAAGTTACAGTTGGAAGCTACTGCTGCCGGCTTCAGAGTGAGGAGAGCGTGTTCGAGCCCTGCTCGGGGCAATTTCTCGTGATCGCAATGACTCATTTGGAACGTGTTCGGTCCGGTGTCACTGCTCACGATCTAAGTGCGTTTCGCCAACTCATCAAAGAATCAGGAGTCGTAGCGGAGTTGAGTGATCAGCTCTGACCACCTCACCTCGATCACGTTCATCCGCCGTCTTCCACATTACGCTGGGGAGCAAACGCCACACGGATTAGGCAGCGCTGCCGTGCCCGCAGCGCCCTGTCAGTGCAGTTCGCGGGAAAAGTCGACGAGAAATGTCACTTGACCAATTTGCCGCGCGTGTCAGAGGTGAAGGATCGCTGCCGTGATGACACGTCGCCGAGCGTCCGGCTCAGGTCCGTAAAACCCCAGCCTCTGCTGACCTTAAGCACCGAAAGATCAAAGTGCGCACCCCCGCGCTGGGCGGCGGCGACATCCACCCTCACACGATTCGACAGCTAACGCGGGAAGCCGTCTCAGCACCCGCCCAGGTAAGAACATCCCTCCGAAAGGGGGCGATTCCGGGCTGCGTGGCGCGGCTCGGCTTTGGCCACGACGCCGAGCCGCGACTTCCGGCCAAGCCGGAGCCGTGCGCGGCGCGCGTGAAGGCGGCACGGGGTGTGCAGCCACCGTAGGTCCGATTTCGGCCGGGTCACGAGCCACTGACTGTCCGGCGGGACACGCTTCTTAACCCAGCGACCCTTCACTCCTTCCGGCGGCGGCACCGTCAACAAAAACGGCGAGCACCCTGGAATTCCGGTGCACAGCCGGGAACGGCACTGAGCCCGAACGCCGCTAGAAAGTGAAACGCCGGACGACGCGTCGGTGGTTTGCTGGGGCCTCGCTCGGGTCGGCTGCGCGGCGCCATTGTTGGGGCGCGTGGCGCAGCTCTGTCGCAGCGCCTGTCGCGTGGGACGGTCAGAGTGGCGCACCTGCAGCTGCTCTCTCGTCTCCTCCTGGGACGAGGCCATTTGTCGGCCCGCGCCAGCCGACCGCCGCAGCGGCTCCGTCAAATTATCGCATTAGAAAGCTTGCGAATGACATTGTAGCGCGGCGTATAATCAGGCCCGGCCTGACAGCGGGGACAATACGAGAGCAAGCCACTAGTTCCAGCAGGACATTATCCTGTCCCCGCCGCTTCATCGGGCGCGGTCAATTCGTGTAACCTTTTCTATCAATCGGAGATGGAACCAGCCATTAAGACAGATTGTCGTTTTCAATTACACTCGAGCCGTAAGCTAATTAAGTGTCTCGAAAGCCATTACTTGCCGGGGCGACCGGCACGGCTGGCTGGTAACGCTTCCGTCGCAATCGGCTTTGTTCCTTCCGGAGGGCGGAGCGGGGGAGGGGGCGCGTGTCTACGGCCGCGGCTCCGCCAGGCGACACGGTGCCGGACACCCGCCTCCGTTTCCGTCTCTTTAACCGCGCCGGCATGCGAGACGGCCCTTTAACCACACCCGTCCTTCCGTCTCGGGCCGGGCGCGCGGCGGGGCGGGACGGCCCGGACGCCGGACGCGACCTCGAGGCTCCGGCGCCCCGGGGCCCCGCCCCCAGCTGGGGAAGTTTGCCGGTCCAGTTGTTTGTTCAGATGACCTGTGGGTCACCAGGACGTTTGATTCAGGCGCGAAATCTTGCCGGTTCACCCGGTTGCCCCCCGCTGAGTCGGCTGATCGTTCTCGGTGTGAGCCCCCGCCCGTGACGGCGTCGGTCGGTCCGCCCCTCATGAGAGTCGTCCACCTCAGCTCAGCGGTGGAGTGCAGTCGCTGGCTCAGTGGTGGAGTGCAGTCGCTGGCGTTATGCTTGCTTTCCGGCGTTTCGGTTTTCGGTTTTCGGTTTGGGTTTTCAGTGTTGAGCGAGGTAATGACGCCTTTGATACGGCTGTTAATTCCGCGTTTGATGAACATGGACTACCTGTAACCGAAAAAGGCCTTGCGCGTCAACATACGCGTTTCGATATAAAACGCCGTCCCATAACTACGGAGGGCGGAGCCAGCCGACAAGGCAGCAGAAGCACTGCAGTTGTTTCCGGGAGCTGCTGCCACTCGCTGGCCGCTGCCGTTTGCAAGCCGCTGTGCGTGTGGAGAGACCACACCACCCGCAGCGTCGCGTGCGGCGAATGTGCTTCTACATTAAGTAGCCTTGTGAGCAGTAAACGCGACGAGCCGAGTTCGCCGCACAGTGAAATTTATAGCCGCACTCCAGTGACTAGAGGCCATAATTGATGGCTTTCTGCGTCCTGGGGGGCAAGGAGAGACGAATGGTTCCATTTTATGGGGTTAAAACGCGCCGAAGTTGGGAAATCGGACACCATCTGCCGCAAATGTATGGCTAAGTATTTGCACCCATTATTCCCGTTTTTATCACGGCGTGAAATTGGCAGAAGTGCGTGTCTAACTTGTCATTGTCTCAGAAATGGCTTTCATATGTGGGCACGCTTAGATACATTGATTTAATAAGCATGCGCTTTACAAACTTTGGAATGCAAAAGAAGCCATGCATGTACGTGTCTGTGACTACTCAGGCATTTGCTGCCGACCGCGTAGTCAACGCATGCATGTCCCTCACTTTTTGTGTTGACCACCGTCGTTCCATATTTTGTTGTTAGTTATAGCAGGACTGAAATGCAACACATAGGAGCCTGCCGACATGCCCAAAGCGGTCGAGTCAAAGCAACGATTTTGATATTTAAATGGCGTCGTCAGACGTCATCATTACGGTGCAGCCCAAACAACAAAACAAACAAACAAACAATGCGGAATATTGCAAGCTAACAAAACCACATTCGTAACCTAATCGCCGCTGCAGCCACGCAACATGCGCGTAGCTAACGTAGCTAACGCACGCACGTAGCTAACCCCTGCAAGTGCCACCCGTCTCTGGCACCTTCACCTTTACCTCCACCTTCACCTTCACTGACATCTTCCAGTATCCCGCCACCATCCCGCAGGCGAAACCTGACAAGTCTTCCCCGCCATCGGATCGCCCCGCCGTACCTCTGCGGCGCTGTTTGTGCCGGCGCCTGCGGGCCACCCCGTCCCCTCAGCGGCCCATTGTAAAAAGAGGCGCCGGCTGCTGGCGAAAGGGTGGTCAGTCATTCACCCCTGCCGCTGTAGTGGCTCCTTATTTGCGTGCCCGCGCACGCTCGGACGGCTATCTTGAGGCGGCGTATCTGAGCACCTCTGCGGCTTCACCTGGCCCCCGGCGGCCGGCGCAGCTGGCCCGCGGGAAGACAACAACAGGCCAACGCCGGCTGGCCGCCGGAAAAGGGTGCGCCGCCAGCTAGTGTAGATGCAGCGACGCTGGCCGCCGCCGCCGCTGATGTAATCGCTGCGAAGCGATAATTAAAACATGGAGGGGAGGTTGACGGACGCATGACGTTGCGGTAGCCGTAGCTGAGCTTCTGTGTGTATCGATGTTGTCGTTTTCCTTTCTGGTACAGTCCTTGTAGAAATAGTACGTGGGCTTGCACCCACGTTGTCAGCATTGCTGCGGTTTTATCTCCGGAAGAAACTTGCGCTGGAATTAACGCTCATATTGGAACTAAGCCACGACGCAATTCTTGGAAACTGAGCCAAATGTACCTTTGAGTAGAAATGGTTCATGAATGCGTTGGCACCCTTTCAAGACGTTTATTTTGATCCCGATCAAGATGTTAAGACCTACACCTCCTTCAACTGAGGTACGCTGAATTGTGTCTCTTCACGTTTCAGTCTCAACCATAAAACTTGAATACTACTGTTTTTTCAGTTCTCCCAGTGCCCATCTTACTACTCCACAACGTTCGATGGCGTTGAACTTGACCTAGAAGCGACGGCCCTTGGTGAGAATTCCCAAACAGTTGCCCTCCGCCGGGTTTAAAGTCCCTGAAAGGCCCCGGTGGAGTTCCTACCCCAGCCGGCGGCCGCGGTATGTAAGGCCCTCCTGGGCCGGCCATTCACCGTCAGCTGCTGTCTCCGTCTGCCCGGCCCCAAGGAGCAGGTGCCCGGTATTTTGGAGGCGATGAAGGGGTGCCAGGAATGTGCACACAGCGCCATCCGTCGAGCTGTTTGTCCGCTCTCCTTGGCCGGCTGTTTTCCTGGAGCCGGTCAGGACGCGACTGCGATATCTGAAGACGGCCAGCCTCCGAGCCGCCGTTGAACCGCACCGCGTCCGTCACCACCGCTCACTGCTGCTACGGCTGTTGCTCAACGCCCTCGCTGTCAACCGCTGCTCTAACTACCATGAAGACTTCTGAAAAGACAGCCACGCTGCGGGTGGTGCTGCGCCTTGGCTGTTTTATGTCCTCGGTGAATGCAGTCTATTGTACGACAGAGCTAGGCATGGCCCAATGGCTGCATGACTGTTGAAAGAAATGTGCGTGCTTGTGTGATTATGGAATGCCATTTTGTGGGACCTTAACTCACCTTTGGCACTATACCAGAGGATTTAAGACATTACAGCGAAAAGCACGTCATCGCATGCTGATGATGTTATGTACCATCGGTCTGCCCACGTACCTTACGTGGTTCAATTACCACAGCGCACGGGCTATTATGGCTCTCTCGCTGTCAGCAATGCTCATGATAGAATAGTCTATGGGCGTTACATCTCCTCGTTCTTGGCTCCTGCCACCGCCTCAGTCCACTTCCTCACGACCTCGCTCTGCCCAATGACGTCACTGGTGACCCGGCGCCATGAGTTCAGCGTCGGGACGCCTCCAGCTCATGAGGCACGCGCCACAAATGTCGCATCTCGGCAGGTGCTGGTGGGGCCTCCCCTCGCGCGGGCGACCGTCCCCCGTCTTGTTTGTTCTCCGCGTCATGTCGGGACCATTGTTCGGCCCGGCGCCGCCGAATCGGTCCCAAGATTAACATCGAAACGGCACGAGCCACCTGGCCACCGTCCGCTCCCGCGGGCCGCACACAAAGGCCGACGACTTCTGCTCGCCTGCGCATCGGTTGCGCACGCCGCCGCGCGCGACCAGGCGGGCAGACAGCCAGGCGGCTAGGCGGTCAGGCGGGCAGGCGGCCAGGCGGCCAAGCGGCCAGGCGGGCAGGGGGCAGGCGGATAGGCAAGCGAGCAGGCAGGCGGGGGGGGGGGGGGCAGAAAGGCGGAAGGGTAGACGAGCAGATTGGCGGGTAGGCAGGCCGGCAGGCGGACGTCGCACAAGCGGAAGGGCGGAAGGACAGAAGGACAGGCGGGCAGGCGGCGTGCGGTGGGCCGTGTCCGCCATTCCGGGAGCCGTGCTCCAGCTGTTTGCGTTCCGTCAATGCCGCACTAACCGCTACTAAACAGGCGTTTCTTGGATGCCAGACTGTGCGCAGTACATACAGCACTGGCTTAATTTAACGTGATAGCATTATCTGCATAACAAACAATACGTTATCACCGTTATGAACCAGACCTGGACTATGACAAGGTGTGACACAATGATGTCATCGAGAACTATGGACATTATGACACCCGCAAAATATTGGATCGGTTCTTGAGTGACCTAATTATTTCCAAATCGCAACCATATTTGTGATTTGTCATTGCTAGTGGCCAAATACGGCAGCATCGGCCTGAAGAACAGCCTGGCTGGCGCGCCAGCCAACGGGCTGAAATACCACGCATCGGTTGCTGTATTCCTTTCACGATGTTGCCGCGAAGCGTGAAGCATGGTTCACGATGGTTTAGTGGGTATTTTTTCTGCTAGTCGATGTGCATTGCATTTAGGCAAGAACCACAGCCGTAGTGCGCCGACCTCCAGCCAGAAAACGACCAACAACACGCAGTTTCTCCATCACAATTTTCTTCTCCAGCAGCTCATGAACGGGCATTCGCCAAACGCTTGGCCGATTTCACCCTTGCAAATCCGCAAAGTCCCGCAAAACCCACAGCGGCTCCTCCCCACCCGCGCGTGATCGCAGACGAAAAAGCGGCGCTCTCGCTCGCCCCGCCGTGTCCAGCTCAACCGCGGTCAGATCACGTCCGCCGACCTGGCCCAGTCCCCCCCCCCCCATCAGCTGCCCCCCCCCCCCCTCCCCTCCCCTGTCACGCGCTCCTCCGGTGGCCCGGCGCCGCGCCCATTGTTTGTTCGTGGCCGGTGTATCAGTCCGATAATTGATACCCAGGGCGGCGCGGTCTCGTAGGAGCAATCGGCGGCGTTCCGGAGGCTGGCTCGGTAATTCCTTTATTTCCGTTCCTTTCGAGCGTTGAGTCATGGCATTCAGGCGGCCGCAGCGGCCGAACTAATGCCTGCCCTGAGCGGGCGGCACCGCTTCAGGCCGCGGTGGTGGGCCAGCGGGCCGGCGACGCGCCGCCGCGGAGGCCCGGCCACGGGTCCGCTGGCTGCGGGCCCTGCGAGTGCTACAGGTCCGTGCATGCTGGAGTCAGTGTGAGTGGTCGGATACTCGTAGATGAAAGGGGATTATAGGTCGTCATTGTCACTGCATGTTGTCGACAATGTTCCGGGAATATGAACAATCCGGAACTAATCAACGGTAGGCAATTGAGCACGAGCACGACAAGCTCGGATTACATTGAAGACGCGACGTCGTGAGATGAGCGCCGTATTGGATGACGGTTGACGCCAGCCCGCGGGCCGTCCACTTTTCGCTGGTTATCGTCGATTCCCATCACATTAAGGCAAATCTCGGAAAAGAGAAACTGCGTAAAAATCGCATTAAGAGACCAGCGCGATGGGGGCGAAGACTGCAGGGCCGCATCGCTCCCCAACACCAGGGGCGCCCAGACTCGCCCCGAGCCACGGGCGGTGCCGGGGGCGGCCGGCCGGCCGGCGCCGGGCGCAGCCAAGTGAAGCTGTCAGCCCTGTGGGCCGTCGGTCAGGCGCGCCCGGGTGATCGCTCAGTGTCGGCGGCGCGTCTCCGCCTGGCCGGCCGCGCGGCCGACTCCCACCGCAGGCCAAGCAGCACGCGCCGCCGCCATCGCGGATGATGTCATCTTTCGGGGCGCGTTCCGCCGCGCTGGCCACCCGCGACATGTGGGGCAGCGGTGGCAGAAGAAAATTAACAAATTACGACATTGAGCGAAGAACGAATTTCGCCGCCGCCGGCGCCGGGTGCGTGACGCGGAAACCCGTTGGCTTTCGGCGCGGCTGGAGCGTGCGTGCCCGATTACCCGCGGGCGAGAGCCGGCGCCGATCTTAAGTGCCGCTCGGTCTGCAATTCACAGCGGCGTTGCATCAAGCTGGGCGGCGCCGACGGCGGCGGCAGGGGCGTGTGCCGTGAGGCGGGCGGGAAAGCTTTAGGCGCCGCTGCCCGGGGCCGTGTGCCACGCGGGTGCTCTTAACGCCTCGGTTACGTCACGGCCCTGCGGCATTGCCTCAGCGCCTGAACCGACGCCGAGGCTTCTGCCGGCTTGCATGTTCTCGTGATGACCTAATCGTGTTACCCTGTCCCTTTCGGAGTCTCGCCGCCGTGGTGCAAGCCAACTGAACATGCTCTACAGAGTATCATTACAACACGCCACCCATCCACGAACGTCACTCGGCAGCGACGGTCGTCATCACACGCCTTCGCTGCACCGTGAAAGGCATGGACGGGTGGTGCGGAGCGGGTGCAACATCGCGAGCGAAGACAGTGCTGCCAGCAGGGGTCATTGCCTGGCGCTTCCCTCCCCTTCCGCCCTCCACACGCGCCTGGCGGCGGTGCCGGGGCTTCCTGGCTTCCGTCTTCGGGGGCGCGGGAAGCCGACCCCGCAGCGGGTAATTAGCGTCAGAGGGGGACTGGTGAAGCTCGCGACATGTACACCTGAGCCAAGGAGCCCTTGCGCTTAAAGGGTGTTGTATTGGTATTAGATAGGTCTTTTCTTATTCTTTTTATTTCCGAAACTCCGGAAACAATCCAAATGCGGTGTCATGCTGGATATGATGTTTCTCTAGCAAGCGGATCAATACCAGATTTGAGTGTATGTGATGTTTTTAACACAACACATGCCGAATAGTCTGTGAGCATCCTACGAACTGACTTGAATTCTAGGTTCGTTATTAAGTTCGTTTAAATTCGTTGTTCGTGGAATCGGATAGCACTTGACAGTCTATCAAAGACAGACTGTCAAAGACAGTACTTTGACTTAACAGTCAAAGACAGTCCTTGCAATCAGCTCAGGCCAACGGGACACCTCCAGCACCTGACAGCGCCTGGCGTCGGATCAGCACCTCAGCGTGCGCCCTTAGGGTTTCCGGCCGGGACCCTCCCTGCTTACCGACCCCTCTCCCAGAGCCGGCTCAGTACTTCCGCGCCGATCCTCAGGCTGGCTTATGGGAGGGGCGGGGGGGGGGGGGAAGGGACATCGCGGCACCTCTGACGGGAGCTGGCCGGCCAGGCGCCGCGACAGCGCTGAGGGACTGTGGGGTGCTGATCAGCGGCGGAGTCGCCTGCAGTGCACGACCTCTGCAATACTGGCCGCAAATATGTGCCAATCGGAATAATATGCGTTGCCATAAGCCAGCACTATCAGCTTTCTTGATGGTTTGTTTTCCTTTCAAAGTTGTAATTGGGATTAGAAGGAACGCCTTCTTGGTAAGTTGTACTCCAGTGGCACGCAGTTTTTCGGCGTGACAGCAGTTCGCTTCTCTCCTTGTCTTCTCCGGCAGCCTTTCGACCCTGAAGGCGCGCGCCGGCGATTTCTCGCCAGATAACGGCGTGCGGCCCGTTGGCGCCATCTCCGGCGGCGGGTGCCGGAAGTGGCGCGTCACGCGAGCGGCGGCACCTCTGGGCCGACGCGGCGGGTCACGGCTGGCGGCGGCGGGCGCCTCTCCGGAGACGCCCTGGCTGACTAATGGCCGGCCGGCGCGCTCCAGTTCGCCGTCTAACGCGGCTGACCGGCCGGCCGACACGTGCCGCTCGCCTCTTCTGATGACGTCACGCCCGGCCGGCGGCGCGTGACGTCACACGCGCGGCGGCGGCGGCGGCGGCGGCGGCGGCGGCGGCCTGCTGGCGGCTATTGACGCCGCGCATTGCGCGCTAGCCAGCTGTTCGGTTGCCAGTGAACCGCCAATCAGGTCACCGGCCGCGGCCCCCGACCACTGCGCTGAGGGACAGCTTCAGGGCGCTGATCTCCACCGCGGCAGCTCCGAGGCTCCTCTTATACGTCCATGTTTCACGCGTCCGGCGGGGTCGTAAGGAATCCCACTGAATGGGACGCTGGGTCGGCGGCATAGCTTCCTTTTCAGTTGAGAGGTTACTGCTCGCGCAACTTTGGGAAGAAAGTGGGTCAGATCCAGAAAGAAATATGCTTTTGCATGTGAGGGAAAAGGTTTAACTATTTTTTTCTAGTGAGTACCTACCTTATGCTGCGAGACCACGTCCATGTGAGGCTTCAGAATCTCATTTTCACGCATTTCATTCACCCACTTCCATTATCTTCGACCACATTTCCATTCGTCACCACTCAAGTTTGTTTAAATGCCAGATATTCTGTTTTTTTTCTGTCTGACGAACTATTAGCCCTGGGTTTGTCAAGTTGGTGAAGGCGCCTCATTCGCAGTTCTTCTGGCATGTCTGCGCCAAATAACGGTAGGTTCTCACAATTAACGCTTATAACAGGACTTCCAATGGTGTGTGTATCCACTACATAGCGATTACATCTCTGTTGCCTGGTGTGCATTGTCCTCTCGCCCGCGTAAGCCTACACTGGAATCATTCGATTTGCTGAAGCATAAAAGTTTAGTGATAGCCTTGGACTCAATTCGGCGTTGCGCAATCGAGCCACGAGCACCGCACCAATCTCCAGATCACCATCTGTACACGGCCACGAAGCCTGGCCAAGAAGCGACAGCTGCCAGCTGAGACGGTTCTCTTTCAGGCCCCTCAAAGTCGGCTCGCTCAGCTGATCTTCAGCCGGCGGACGGCACCAAACTGTAAATCACACCTGTGTGCAGCCCACCACTTGCGGCCGACCGGGCGTTTGACCGCCGGGCGCCAGCTGCCCGCTGCCGCAGAGGGGCGGGCGCGCCGCGGGTGGGGCCCGCCGAGCGGCAATTTACGAGCGCGCCACGAGCGTCGCCGCCGCGCCGCGTCTGATCCGCCGGTGGCCAGCCATTACGCCGGCCGCCAGCGTGGCCGAAGGTGCCCTGCGGCGACCTCGCCCCGCCCCCTGACGTCCAACGGCGGCCGGTGCAGCGTCTTGGCGTCTCGCTCGGCTGGCTTCCTTCCGGTTTGTGTTTCCGGCGGCCGCACTGACCGCTAACGGCCGGCCCGCGCCGCCGCCGCCGCCGCCGCACGTGCCGCACGTGCGCCTTATTGCACGCGGGTCCCGTGAGCCGCTGGAGGCCGTGGGCCGCCGTGGCTCGGCGCCGCTGACGAGAACGTGAGTGAGCGGTGGGCAGGAGGCCGCAACGGTAGCTGGCGAATTCAGACGGCCGGTGGCGCGCGCGAAAACTTGTCTTTCTCTCCGCATAAGGGTGCCATTTAAGTACCATCCAGTATAGTCACCCGTGGCCACACCACCGCGAAGCCTGGCTCGGGTATTGAGGCGGTCGGGATGGCTGCCCGCCCTCGGCCGCCGACCGGCCCGGCTGGGACCGGTGTCGGCCCGTCACGGCTCAGTCCACACCGCCGTCTGGTCTGTTTGCCGGCTAATTAATGCGATGTAGCTCCGCGGGTAACACAGAGAGGCCGGCGTGGAAATTGTAAGGCGCTCACTCGGGCGCGTAACAGAGACGCGACTCGACTCCTGGCACGTGGGGGGCGGTCGGACAGAGGACGGCACTGAGTGTGATGGATTGCGTAGTTGGGAGCGTCAGCAGCTGCACCTACGCACCGCGAATCCAGGGTAAATGCTCCCCTCGTGATCATCCCTGAAACGTCCATCAAGGCCTCGAGACCCGCCGACAGGCGGTCAGCGAGACCAGCACCGCGACGCCAGTCAGTCGGGGCCACCGCCAGTGTATCGGCCTGGTGTGCGGCACACCGTGCCGGGCCGCGTCCCGGCGGCCGGCGTCGAGCCGGGGCGAGCTGCGCCCATTTCGTCACCGCCGAGCCGTTCGCCGAATTGCCGGCCGGCGAGCCGCTCTAATTAACGGCCGAGCAAACAGCTGTTGCCGCCCGAGGTGGGCCCCGCCGCCGCCGGCGCGCTGGCCAAACAGGTCGGCACGGAACTGAGCCTCTGATGACGAGCTCGACCTAACCCGACCTGACCCAGCCTGACCCGAATTGATCTGATCCTGTCCGACCTGATCTGGCAGGACATAGCCCCGAAGTCGACCAGGTCATATCCGTCCCGGTCTGGACTGAGATGATCTGGGTTGATCTGTACGACGAGACCTGATCTGATTTGACCCAACCTGACCTGAGCAGACCTGACACGACACGACCCGTCCCGGCCTGATATGGTGCAATATGGTGACACCGTGCGAGACACCCGGCGGCCGGTCCACGGCCGACGCCGCGGCCCTCCCCTGCACCGACTCGGCCTCCTGTCTCTAACTGCACTTTGAATAATTGATGCTTCATCTCCATACGAAATCACATCAGCATTAGGTCTTGATATGAAAATTATATTCTCAATAGACAATGGCGCTCCTGAATAGACATTCTGGGCTGCTGGCGGCCGGCCGCGCCTCGGGTCACAATGGTCGGCGTGCTCTGCAGAGCGGCGATTGCAGCGCAGGGTCTGCAAACGCGCCGCCGCTCCGGCTCGCCGGTATTGAGCCGCCGCTGCTGTTCGGCAGTCGTGGGCGGGGTTAGCGGGAGCGCTGTCGGCCAAGCGCCGGCCAATCGTGGACGAGACATGCGGCTTGGCGGGGCGGTCGTCTTGCTGGCGAATGAGTGACGCAACGTTTTACCGGCGCACAGTACCTGACGGCGAAGAACATGAGAACGGTAGAGGTGGCTGATTTTGCATTAGCACGGAAGGTGGTTCATCAAATGAAAAAGCTACAAATAGCATGGTCAATAATCGGGGAAGGAAAAGGCTAGCACCTCAGCACGTGATTTGTGTACATAGAACTTGCTCCTGGCTAAGCACATTGATGGGCTCCGTACGGCACGGCAGATGATTTTTTTTAGGTCATCATGCCGAGATGATGTTTGTCAAACACTTTTAGCAAACTATCTCTGGTGATGTTGCCATCTGGGCGCATATTGGCTGGCGCCAGCGACAGATCCAGTTCACGGAGTCACGTGATGCCATGCTGTGTTGGCGAGGCCGGCCGGCCGTCGGCGGCGGCGGTGGCGGCCGGCCTTGCCAACACATGCGCCATGCCCGGCACGCTGCCGGCTCGGCCGCGGTGCGGGAGGGCGGGGAAAGTGCCGCGGGGCGTCGGCCCAGGGGCGGCCGGCCGTGATTCCCGCGCCACCCTGACCCGCCCCGTCCCGCCCCACCCCCGCCCTGTGCCCGCCCGGCCGCCGCCGCCGCCGTGCCGCCGGAAGTGGCGGCCGAGAGAGGACCCGGCCGACCGGATGCGCGGTCTGTCAGCCGGGCACGGCTCCCTCGGAAGCACGGCTCGGAAGGAACGGGGCTGTGTGCGTGACACACACACACACACACACGCACACACACACACACACACACACCACACACACACACCCACACAACACACACACACACACACACGCATGCTCTCTCTCTCTCTCTCTCTCTCTCTCTCTCCTCTCCTCTCTCTCTCTTCTCTCTCTCCTCTCCCCTCTCTCTCTCTCCTCCTCTCTCTCTCTCTCTCTCTCTCTCTCTCTCCTTCTCTCTCTCTCTCTTCCCTCTCCTCCTCTCCTCTCTCCTTCTCTCCTCCTCTCATTCCTCTCTCCCCTCTCTCCTCCCTCTCTCTCTCTCTCTCCTCTCTCTCCTCTCTCTCTCTCTCTCCTCCTCTCTCCATCTCTCTCTCCTCTCACTCTCTCTCTCTTTCTCTCTCTCTCTCTCTCTCTCTCTCTCTCTCTCTCTCTCTCTCTCTCTCGCTCTCTAGCTAGACTCCTGCCAAACACGTTAGTGCAGTCCTGAGCGTTGCCGCAGACCGCCCCGCCTACAGTTTTGACTTGTACGCTAGAATGTCTCACATGTCCTGCGCTGCAGTGACCTCGTTCTGGACCGAGCGATACTTTGTCCTGCAGTGTCTGTCGGCTGTCCTCCCTGCCGTCACACAAATCTGCCCCTTGTGCCCGAGTGACATTCCCCCCTAACCCCACCCACCCGAACCGGCTCCCAGCAGTGTGTGAACGGCCCCATCCATAACGCTGCATTACAGCGCCCTACCCACTATGCAAATGACGCCGGTAACGCTGTCGCCTTGCTGTGCTGCTCCTTAACTTGGAAGGGTAACTCAATCAGACCCAATCCTTGCTCAATCTGGACGAGCAGCGCGGTAAAGTGTCTCAACCGGCTATTTCCTCCGCTCATGCAGAGACCGGGACCGCAGGCGCCGGCGGCGGCCGGCCAGACAGCCGGGCGCCGCGCCGCCTCGACAGCTGCCGGCGCCGCCAGCCAATCGCCCAGCTTGTCGGCTTTGATCACTGAACTGCTGCAGATGGTGTGGCAGTGCAATGATATTGCGCAATCTGGCAAACGAACAAATAACGATGACGGAAATGACTACAAATAATCATAAAACTAAACCACAGTCGAATGCACTTATCCACGGCCACTTGCGCTTATCAAACAGAACAGAATGATTTCCCAGGCTCGTTGCATAAAGGATAACCAAATGTACAGGTCTTACTGCTGCGCCACCAGACGAGGCCGACATAGCGCCACGTTTCGTTCAGAGTGACGGGCAGTTTACAGCAAGCTGCTCATATCATTCCACACGTCGATGGGGCAGGAGGGCCTCGCTGCCGGCCGGCTAACTCTCGGCCGCCAACGGTTCCGTTCTGTGCACCCGAGTCAGCACGTTTACGCGACTCAGCATCGTCAGAGGTCATCAAATATGAGGTCAGAGGTCAGAGGACCGTCCCCTGCCCTCGGGCCGTCGGAAGTCATAGCCCGTCACCTGCTTCCAAACCATGAGAGGTCACAGAGATCAGAGATCAGAGGTCAGAGGACCCGTCCCTGCCCTCGGGCTGTTGGAGGTCATGACCCGGGCCCGTGTCGTCTTGCAGGGCTCGGCGACGCCCGTCGGCCGCCGCGCCCCCGTGACTGACAGCGGCGCCACTCGAGGCGCGCCGCTCGCCTTGGCCCGCACGTGACGGCGGCCGCGGCGTTTGTGACGCACTCGCGTGACAGCCGCGTCAATCACGACGCGAGAGGCGACGTGGCGCGCGCGGGGCGCTGCCGCGACCGTGTCGACGTGTGGGCGGCGGTCTGTCGCGAGCTGACGCGTCAAGGAGGGGTGCTGCGGCGTTTCGTAACACGGCTAGAAACGATGCTTTCGCACCCCGCAATCACAACGTGACACGAATGATGTTCTGTTACCGAAACATTTCGGTCTGCGCGACGCTCGTATGTTGAGTGCCGGTGTTGAACGGCGCCGACCAAACATGATACGTTGCGTGAGCACCACCCGGTGACTTTTGTGAGCTCCCCAACAATGCGACAGGACGCGAATGCGACCGCGCAGGCCATGGCCATTTTGTCACGAACATTAAACGCTCATGTAACGCGGCGCCGAACAGGAAATAATTGATCACTGCTCTGGGCGGCGGCAGTCACTCATGAGGGCTCGCGTCCACGCTTTCGTTGCGGGCACTGCGGCCGTGGTGGACAGGCTCGGCCTCCAGCCGTGCCATGTCAAGTCCCCGTCCGCTCTCTGGGGCGGGGAGGGGGAGGGGGAGGGGGCGTCGGCCGCCGTCGCGCCGCTGCACGCCGCTGACGGACGTCCGGCGGCCCGGCTCGACCAGTCCGGAAACGGCGACCTGGGAGGGGCGCCGGCCGACCTGGGAGGGGCGCAAGCCGGCCTGGGACGGGCGCCGTTCGGCCGGGAGGGACGCTGGTTGGCCTGGGAGGGGTGCCAGCCGACCTGGGAGGGACGCCGGCCGACCCGGGAGGGGTGCCGGTCGGCGCCGGCACGCCCGAGAGCCGCCGCAGGGGGTGGCGAGCGCTGCCTCGGGCCATAGCCGGCCGGAGTCGGCTGACTCCCCGCTCATGCGTGCCGCCTCCCCAGCCTTCCCTCCCCGCCTTCCACAGCTCGGGCGCGGGCTGGAGGAGGCAGGGATGGAGGATAGGTGGCGGACCTGGACGAGAAAAATAGCTGCGGTAGAGGTGTTGGAGCTGCGGGAGAGGTGCCAGCATGGGCGAGAGTCCATCAGAGCTCCGAGGGGTTAGCGCCTTCGGTTTCCGTATGGGGGCCCGGGCTCGAACCCCTGTTGTGTAGCGGCCCCGGGGCGCTTACATGGCCCAGCCGTCGGTGGCACTTCATAAAAGGGTGAGTGACATGTGCCGCCGTTCCTCCATATACAACAGAGGAGAGACGATGATAATGCTGTGGCGTTGTTCACGTAGCATGGCGAATGTAAAACGACTTTTATAAAACACCTCTGCCATTCGTCACTAGAGCGTATTTGCAATGTGCGGTTCACTGATTCATGAGGCAATACTTGTAAGAGCTGTTGTGCCCTGTGTCAGTGTTGGTTTCTCTCCGCCCTGCTGCTGGCTGGTTTTTGTGCTGCAGTCGGCAGCGCGGCATCGTGTCTGTAGGTTGCGTGATAGCGCGTTCATACCTGATTGTCTCATTTCTTTTAAACTTGGTTATCAAAAATCATCCTTTGCACATCTATATCATGATTTTTTTTTGGGGGGGGGAGAACCGACGTGTTTGCCTCTTGTGGGTATTTGATTTAGTTATGAATTTCATAGTCGCTCACGTCCTCCGTCTTAAGTAACGGTTTTCTGTGTGTGTGCCATGACATGTACCCAGTGCGAGGCCGCCGCGAAAAATATCGCTGTCATTGCGAAGTTTGAGCTTGTGCAGTCGAAGACGACCGGTGGTGGTTGAACGCGAGGCAGATAGCCGGTGTTTTGTTTTCTCGATTTTTGCTGGGATTCCGCATCCCTTCCTTTACAAAATGGACACGTGATGTGGAAGAATATCTTAATGAATCACATATTGAATCAGTTAGTTGTTTTGGCCGGAGACATGAAATTATAGCACGAAAACGAAGCATGTGGGGTATCTGCCTGATGTCGACGAGACAATGATGAGTAGCGGCAGCACAGCTCGGTCCAGGTCTGCATATCTACTTCTTTAACACATAAATGTTTCCCTTTTCTTGAGCTGTTCGTTTGAGAACACTATCTCCCGTGTCACTTGGCTCACAATCACACCAAGGGATGTGATTGTGAGCGAACTGATTCGCAATGCAAACTCATTCTGACAAGCTTCGTGCGATGTAATCATGTGTTCAGGACAAATTAGTCATGCCCATACATGCTCAGGCTCAAACCACACATGATGAATTGAATTGGTTTGTCTATCACTGTTTTTATATATAAGACATCAATAAGGACTCTTACTTAAGGCTATAATCGGAGAACAGTCTTTCTCCAGCCTTCCCATTCAACGCAGTACTCCGGACTTACTTCTTGTAACACAGTGTGTGCCAAAAAGGCAAAAAGATATGGATGCCGTCAGTCGGCCCCCGATCCTCCAATGGGGAGTGCTTCCTCAGCTGTATCAGCTGCTTATCACCTGTTCAAACACGATCATTTACAGCGCAAGCATCACGTGTTTTTTCGCCAAGACGCCGCCGGTGCTGGTCCACGGGTTGTGTTGCCGCCGCGGAGCCAAATGTTTACGTTTGCATTTTATATCGTTCTGAAGCGGCATGTAAAGGTGGCTTTTAACGCAATAATGCAAAGAAACGGATAGAATGTAGTAATCAAAAAACAGCCACAAGGGATGAAAAGGAAAGCGTACGGATCAGGGAAAGGATATGGGGGGGGGGCCTATGGGGGACCCTGCACCGAGGCAAGGATGAGTAGGCAGGTCAAGATAAGGTGACGGTATGTGAGAACACACTGCATGTGCAATTCACGCTCGAGAGCGCTCATGAGCACCGACCGCACCGTCGCGTCCCGGGTGTACGGACTGCCGACCCGCCTCTATTGGCCAGCCTGCGAATCTGACCCGGCTCGCCGGTCCCCAGCTGGGCCAATCGGAGCCGGCTGACTGAGCCTCGCCTGCTCCGCATGACTGTGTCGGCTCTGTGTGCCTGCAAGAGTTTAGTTGCGTCGGGCCGGCGGCGGCTGTGGCGAGTCATTTCGGGGGGCTCGTGCCCAGAGCTTTGACCACGCCTAATTATCATAAATTACGTCGGGGTGAGGGGCAGTGTATCGATCGGGGCACGCGCCGGGCAGGGGGCACCGAGTGGGGAGGGGGAACTCCAGGTGAGCGGCAGCAGGTGGTGGCACTCTTTGTTTCTTCCAGCTCGCCGGCGGCTCCGCCCCCCGCGCACGCTCACTGGCTGGCTGAAGGAGCGGGCGGCGGCCTTAGCCAATCAGCGGCCGCCTTGCGATGATGTCACCGGGCGAGGAAGACCCGACGCCGTTCGGAGATAAGTCCGAGTGCCGCCGCGGCCGCCCCAGACAGCGCGTGGACGCGGGCGAGGCGAGAGGCGCGCTGTCCGGCTTCACCCCGCTCCGTCCGTGGTTCAGCGCCTGCCCCAGTGTCGTGTCGCCGTTCAGTCCCGTCTGTTGGATGAGCCCCGGCGTGCTGGCGGCGGCGGGCGCGCATTGTGCAGGCATGGGCGTCAGCCAGGTGGAGCGACTCGGCGCCGGGCCGGCCGTCAACAACGCGCTGCTGCGCGACATTCTGGCGCGCGGCGGCGTGAACGGCGCGCCCGAGCTGGAGCCGCGCCGCTTCTCGGCGGCCGAGCCGTCGGCCGAGGTGCAGGCCGACAGCAGTCAGCAGCCGCCGGGCGACGAGGACGAGGACGAGGACGAGATGGACTCGGCGCCTGCCTCGCCGGCCGAGTCCGAGAAGAAGTCGCGCCTCGAGAGTATTGTGTCCGGCATGCGACACGGCTCCGGCTCGCCGCAGCCCATCAACGGCTGCAAGAAGCGCAAGCTGTACCAGCCGGTGCAGCACGAGGCGTCGGCGCGAGCCAGCGGCGAGGAGAGCGACGCCGACGTCACCGCCGACGAGGAGCCGTCCGGCGACAAGCAGCGTCGCGTCGAGCCCGACGATGTCATCCAGAGCCAGCTCAAGTCGGTGCAGAGCCAGCTGGAGCTGATGCAGGAGCGCTACGCGCAGCTGTACCGCGGCGGCGGCGGCGGCGGCGGTGAGCAGCCGGAGCGCTGCCAGGACGGCGGCGAGCTCGACCTGTCGCGCCGCGCGCCGCAGCCGTCGCCCGAGAAGCCGCGCGACGACGCGGCCACGCGGCCCGTGCCGGCGCTGCACAAGATCGAGGCCGAGCCGCCGACGGCCGGCACGTTCATCGACTACGCACGCCGCGTGTTGGGCGCCGACCCGCGCAACAAGGAGAACGAGCGCCGCCCGGAACCGACCGGCGGTCGGCCTGCGCGCGCCGGCCCCGACGTCGAGGGCCTGGCCGACGCGCTCAAGTCGGAGCTGACGCAGTCGATGGCCGGCTTGATCGACTCGATCGTCAGCAAGTGGGCGCAGCAGCGGCGCAAGGAGGCCGAGCCGCCGTCGGAGCGACGCTCGCCGCGCGCCGAGATCCTGCGCCGCATCAGCCAGCACAACGGTCGCTTTCCGGGCCTGGGCACGCCGTTTGCCGGCGCCGACGGCCTCTCGCCGTTCGGTCTGCCCGGCCTGGGCGGCATGCGGCCGCCGGGCGCGCTGCCGCAGCTCTTCCCGGCGTCGCGGGCGGCCGGCTTCGGCGGAGGCCTCGGCAGCCCAGTCTACAGCTCGCCGTACAGCCTGCAGGCGCTGCGCGACTCCATGCAGCAGCAGGAGCAGGACGAGGGCCCGCTCAGCCTGGTTATGACGCCCAAGAAGAAGCGGCACAAGGTGACCGACACGCGCGCGCTGCCGCGGCCCGCCGGCCGCATGCCGGGTGACGACGGCCGGCCGCCGGCGGCCGACTCGCCGTCGCCGCGTCCCTTTGGCGGCCCGCCGCCGCCGCCGCCGCCGCACATGCTGCCCGCCTCGCTGCCCACCTCGGTGGCCATCCCCAACCCGAGCCTGCAGGAGTCGCACTTCTTTGGCGGCTACCCGTACTACCAGCGGCCGGCGAGCAGCCCGGGCCGACGCGACTCGGCCAGCCCG
Source organism: Pollicipes pollicipes (assembly GCF_011947565.3). Taxonomy (NCBI): domain Eukaryota; kingdom Metazoa; phylum Arthropoda; class Thecostraca; order Pollicipedomorpha; family Pollicipedidae; genus Pollicipes; species Pollicipes pollicipes. The sequence continues at coordinate 46,358,609 of NW_023596420.1, forward strand.
CCGCAGCCGGCCGGGCCTGGCCTGCTGCACCCGGCGCTGCTGGCCGCCGGCCGCCGCTCGCCGCCCGACAGCATCGGCTGCTACCGGCGCGACACGCCCGACCGCTCCGACTGCAACTCGCTGGAGAGCGGCTACGACGGCCAGCGCTCTAACCTCTCCTTCTCCAGTCGCATCGACGGTGAGCGACGCTCGAGGGCCGGTCAGGAGGGGCGTGTCTTGACGCTCGCGGGATTCGCTCGGCTGGTATGTGTTTTGTGGTGCCTAATAGGTCACGGTACAAACAGACCCTCAGTATCTGCAAACAGCCTCTCAGTCATGATTTCTTTAGTCGCCTGCCAGTGAAACTGCTGGAACGTGACTAACAACGTAATTCTGCACCAACGTCACGTTTGCGCAATGCGATGTGTTGTGTACGATGCGAGCGCTATGTGTCACTGTCGATGTGCTGACGTCACGTGTCGTTGTTCAGCTCGGTCGGGCCTGTCCCTGACCTCGGAGCACTCTTCGACGCTGACGCCGATGCACCTGCGGAAGGCCAAGCTGATGTTCTTCTGGTCTCGCTACCCGAGCTCCTCCATTCTCAAGTCGTTCTTCCCTGACATCAACTTCAACAAGAACAACACTGCCCAGCTAGTCAAGTGGTTCAGTAACTTCCGGTGAGTTGCAGAGTCTGGCACCGAACAATTGTTTTTTGACGGCAGCTTTCGGCTCGTTTAACAGTTTTCGCTACTTTAACAGCATGGCTGAAATAGCCAGCTAATAAGGTATAATATTACCACTACATGAATTAACACGCGTCATAACATTCAACGATCATGAAGTCTAAGTGCGAGTCCACTCAGCAGCTGTCTGAGTCACGCATTGATGCCCGAAACGCTGAGTCACCTTCAGACGTTCGTCTAGTCGCGCATGCGCGGGCATGCCCGGCCGTCCCTCAAGAGGGACATCCCTGACTGACAAGCCCCCGGCTGCCGACGCGGGGTCGGGCGGCGCAGTTCGAGGCCGCTCTGATTCAGACCCCAGTCTGCGCCTGTCGTCGGCCGGCCGTTGGGTGGAGCCCGACCCACCCCGCCCCGCCCTGTCTCCACGCCGCACGACCGAAACTCATCAAACAGATTCGTACATGGCGCTGCCGCGCCCATAAAACATAACGCGGATGCGACTCCTATGAGGAGAGCGGCGCTCACAAAAGCGCGCTTTGATGGCAGAGCGCCACAATCGGGCAGTGAAGATTTTACAGCTGCCCCGGCTGAAAGTCGCCGGCCCCGACCTCTGAGCTATCGATCTCCGCGGCGGCGCTCTGGGCCGATCTCCGGCTCCCTGACCGAGTGTCACAGTTTAGCGGGCGGCGCGGACTTTTAATCGCCTGGGAGCTCGCGGGCGGACGGGGAGACGCGAGGGGAGAGAGCCCGGCGGATGCGCCGTCTTCGTCGATGCGATCTGAGTTCCCCGACAAGCGAGGCTGGCGGACCGAGCAGTGCTCATCTCGCGCCGTTTGCACTTGCGAGGAGAGGAATTCGAAATCATGTCTTGCGTCATTAGCAACTGGTTTTTGACTGATGGAGTCGGCCAGCTGAGCACAATCACAACAAGCCACCCTTGCTGATTCAGCGCCGGCTCACTGACATCAAAGCGCACAGGCGGCTGTGCCGCGCACGCGCAAAAACTTCCGTGCTCCAATTCAACCCGCCTTGAGTAAGGATTTCTGCGGCATTGCTGGCGGCAGGCGCAGATGGTCTGACTGCCACCCTGGGGTCGGGTCGGACGGGTCCTTCCCACCTGAGCCTGGCGAGCGCGCCTCAATGACCGGCCCGGCGGCCGGGCGGGCTCGTAATGTCCAAGTGTTTGGGCGCGTTACTTTGACAGGTGATAAGGCGCCAATCAGATAATGGCCTCCACCTGCGGCAACGCGCCGTCCGACCTTTCTCCGTAGGCTGCGCTGGGTCGCAGCAGCCACAGCTGCGCTGATCGAAGTGGGGGGACTGACTCAGCGTCGTCAGACGCCCGAACAACTCCGGCGGCGGTGTCGACGGACTTGGGGATCCCCAGCTATGCATACGATGGGGATTTCCAACACTTAGCTAACAGCCTCGCTCTCGCCAGCCCTAACACACCTGGGGGCGGGAGCAAACAAGCCGCCATCCTATCGCTTCCAGAGCCCAGGCTTTCAAAGACATCACGAGTCGCGGCCAAACTGCTCCTCCGGCGTCACCGTCACGCCGTCACGTAACGGCGTCACGGGCGGCGCCGCGTGACGCTGCGCCCACCGCGTTACACTCATTGGACGACCCCGACAGGGAAAGTGTGCTCCTGTGTGCACGCGCGCGAAGCTCAACCGCCGCTCACAACAATTACCATATTCTTGGCATGAAATTTCATTTCACTTTCATTGTCGTCTTTTTACGGCCGGCCCCGGAGCGTGGAGAACAGCCGGCGGTGACTTTCGTGCCGGCCCTGGCTCGCCCCGCCGCCCGCTTGTCAAGCCTGGCAAGACAGCGGGCGCGCGGTGACGTACCTTCACCCGCGCACGGCCCCGTGGCCGGACGGCTGACCGGTCACAAACAGCTGATCGCGGCGACGTCACCACATCACCCGGCGTGATTCACCGCGCTTCACGTAGCAGACTGCTGTTCGCTCACCGGTCGGTGTTTGGAGCGCGCGGTCGCAGCGTGGCAATGCACGTCACTCCAGCAGCCACGCGCGTCACCTTGACGAGCCTCGCCGTAGACCGAATACTCACCGGCACGCCCGCCCGCCCGCAGGGAGTTCTTCTACATCCAGATGGAGAAATACGCTCGCCAGGCGGTCAGCGAGGGCGTCAAGACGGCCGAGGAGCTCACCGTCACGCCCGACTGCGAGCTGCTGCGCGTGCTCAATCTGCATTACAACCGAAACAACCATATCGAGGTGAGTCTCCCAGCGGGCGGCGACGTTTGTGCCGCCCCGCACTGGCCTGGAGGCACAGCGGCAGGAGCTACGGTAGAGCAGGGCTGGCACAATGCACATGGAACGCGTCTTGACTTCACGCACAGTGACTGCGCGTGCAGTGCCTAGCGATGCATCATTAGTCACGAGCTGATCGCATATCACACACTGTACCACTAGTAATGACGCTGGTACAGTTGTCCGGCGTCACCAGCGCCGGGTGCGTCGGGCGGCTCCTGCGCCGCAGCATGCGCGTGTGCGTGTGTGTGTGCGTGCGTGCGTGTGCGTGTTTGAGGCTGGCGCCGCCGCTGTGTCTGACGCGGCCGGCCGCGTGTCTCCCGTTCTCTCAGACGCCGTCTCCATCTCTGACGCCGGCCCGCGCGCCGTTCCAGATCCCCACCAACTTTCCGTACGTGGCCGAGGCGGCGCTGCGCGAGTTCTTCCGCGCCCTACAGGCCGGCAAAGACGCCGAGCCCAGCTGGAAGAAGGCCATCTACAAGGTGATCGCGCGTCTCGACGAGAACGTGCCCGAGTACTTCCGCCTGCCCAGCTTCCTGGAGCAGCTGGAGTGAGAGCGCGTGCGGGCGTCGGGCGGCCGCCGCCGCCGCTGGGCCGTGAATCCGTGGCCATAGGCACGTGTACAGAGCACGCAGCAGCTGCACTGACCCAGCACGCCGTCACCAGCGATGAGTTAACTAGTCACCCCCCCCCCCCCCCCCGTACACATGTAGCGCCGACGCCGGTCCACATATCAGCGCAGGCCGGAGGCGCGCCCCGCGCGGCCGACGCCAGCCTTTCTAGTCACAACCTCGTCTCGCTGCCCGCGCCGACGCGTCCCCTGTACATAGACCGTGTTTGTTACCGCGCGCCGCCGCGTTGTTGCGCTGTTGTTGAGTCGGTGGGGCCGGCCGCCCGGCCGGCGGCACCCGACGCTCCATATCATACATTCCACTGTGTGCTGTACCCGTACCGGAGTAGGTGGCGCCACCGGCGGCCGGGTCGCCGCCATCGGCGGTCCCCGGCCGCAGGCGAGCGTTAGAGACGTGAAAAATATACACTGCAACCGACCATATATCTCTGACTGAAGATGGCCGGCGAGACTGCTGTGCGGGCCCGAACGACGACTTGAAACGAGGCGCTCCGGAGATGGCGGCGGAGCAGGCGGCGTTCGGAAGCACGACAGCTTGGCACGCTGCCAGGGGTGGTCTCAGACGAAGGGAAGACAGTTTTCTTCAGACGGGCCCCGATATTGTCAGGGCCTTGATGCCACGAGGAATATTCCTTTTCATACGTGCGTTGACGGCGGGGGAGTGTAAGTGGTAAAATCTGCCGTTGTCGAGTTATCCGAAAAGTAGTTTGGGGCAGAAATAGAAGCAGTGGGGAAAATATGCACTTCTTGTGAGAAATTGCTAACACAAAAAGACGGGCTGGGCAAATGGTGGCTAGCTCTCAGATACCTGCTCACCATTTTTCCCAGCTGATCTCTTACTGTTGTAAAGTAGACTCTGTTTGTGGAAACCGATGAAAGTTACACACAGAGGTAATAGCAAATCGAACAACCGTAAAGTGTCGCTGAACGCAACAGACGTCTGTGGCATCGTGCATTTCTTTAAAGGTAGGTATGTAAATAGACGCCAGTTTATTACACATATGTTGTGAGAGATAATCGCTGGAAAATTTGAACGGCTGGCGCACCCAGAATTTGGATGCGTGCGACTTTTAAGCGATAGAAAGATTTGATCGTGAGCATTCAGAAATAAAGCATCGTTGAACTGCCATATAATACGGCACACAAAAAATGTGTGAGGAAGTCTGATTGCACGAACACGATTTATCGCCTTGTCACTGGTCAACATTTAAGACGTTAAAATCCGCGACATGTCTATGTCAAGAGCTTTGGGGTAACCGGAAAGCATCTTTTTCTAAGACAAGCATGGGAGCACGCATGTATGTCATGCTATGAAGTAATAAAGATGGTTTTCGCATGTACACAGTGGAATATTCCTGAAATCGACGGATTTACCTCCTGAGCTTGATTGCCGCTCGCGTGGCCGTGGGAAACTAACTAAAGTGAAACCAGCATTTTAGGCCTTACCGATGTTCTTTACAAGTGGAAGACGTCGCTAATTCCGGAAATGCTAAGCACTTGTTGCAAGTGGTGCGGCACCCGTGCTAACACTAACAGCGAAAAATATCCCACATTTTTAGCAGGCCCAGAAGATTTTCAGCACGTTAAGACAGAATTACGTTAACAGAATTACGCCAACACAGTGCTCAAGTTAAAGGTTCCCATCAGAAACAACGTCATGAGGGTTTCTAATCGGTCGAATGGCCCAAGCGCTTTAAGGTTCTTTTGAAACTGGCTAATCTTGCCTTTTAGACCTCCACAGAAATTAAGCCTGCCCCAAGTCTTTCGGTTCCCTTGGAGGTTCAAAGGAACGGTATTGCCGATGATTACCTTGAAATATGCCCTCTCAGGGCTCCGGGAGGCTGGAGGGCTTCCCTTGGCCAGTCCCACGACGGGGACCTTTCAGAGGTCCCGAGGCTCCTAGCTACAGGTAAGCCGTTCTACAGGTCCCAATCTGATACCTCTTGAATAGCAATTGGAGCCCTTGGGTCCCTATACCTCCAGTCGATATTCCAGGTGACAAACAGCGGAACAATCTTTTACTGTCCGTAAAGCAAGCAAGGGCACCCAAGCTCTGTCACTACTCATGGCCATGACCACGAAGACAATGGCTTTTGTCATCCGTGTATTTCCAACGCATTACAAATTAGCTACGTGTCGGCACAAACTCCAGCAAAAAAAAAAACTGTCTTTCTCTATGAAAACATAGACCCAGAAGCAGCCACTTCCTGAGAAGCACGAGACACGCAGAATCGCGGGCAAAGCAGCTGCTCACACCGCGACGGATGGACAGAACCGGCCACAGATTCACGCCTACAAACAGAATGAGATCAACTATGGTGTCAGCACTGCTCACGAGAACACGCACATGGCGCTGGTGGGGGGCACCACACGTAACATGCAACAAACACGCCGTCATGACCGATAGGCAGCACGCAACCAGTGAGACAAGCTGCGAGTATCCACCAGCAGCGAGCGGCCGCCATGCTTGCCGCCGGGCGGGGCGGGTCGGTTCGGTCCGCCCTCTCCCGCCGCCAGGCACGTGGCAACGCGCCGGCTCCGACACACCGCGCTCCGGACCTCCTGTAACCGCCTGCTGCGCTCGCGAGCCACAGCCGGTCCGGGGACCGCGTGGCTTAGACCGCGTCCATGGGGCCTGCCAGCGCGCTGGCCGAGCGTCTTGGACATGGTCCGCGCTGGGGCCGAGAGCGTGCCCTCGTTACGCTACCGGAGACGGTCCGATGCCACGCCTCCAGCGCTGCCGTGGGGTTCGGCGCTGGGAGCGGACCGCCAGGTGCGCACGCTGACCAAACCAGAGCGCGCGGGGCGCTGCTGGACAGGAAGCTCCTCCGCCGTCACCTTCGGCCGCCGCGGCCCAGACCACTGCCGTGGCGGTCCGGTGGTCCGGCCTGGCGGACCTGGAATTCAACCCTCACCGGGCAGGAAACCAGGAGCGGTGCGATCATGTGCAGCCGCCGCTGCGAACCTGTCCAGCATCACGCCCGATCAAACGGAACGCTGGCATGATCCGTGAAGTAGCTGACGAGCGGCTGTCCGGAACCGCCTGCCTGGCTGTCCGGGACCGCCTGCCTGGCTGTCCGGGACCGCCTGCCCGGCTGTCCGGCTACCCGCGTCGCCTCAGCGGGCGACATTGTACTGTCGGCGCCGCCCGTTGCCTCGCCGCGTCCCGCGCGCGGCGCGCGGTCGGGCCCGGCCGCCCCCGGCGTCGCTGGCCGTCTCTGGCGGGCGTTACCGCGGGTTGTGCACGGTCCACACCCGGCAGACGTCGCCGGAGGGGCCGGCGGCGGCCGGCGCGCACAGCCGGTAGTCGAGCGAGTGCAGCTCCAGGCCCGGCCCCAGCAGGTCAGCCTGCTCCAGCTGCAGCGCCTGCCGCACAGCCACACGGACACGGTCAGCACGGCCGCCACACGGTCGTGATGAGCGCGCCCGCCACACATCCAAACATCCACAAGGCTGGATGTTGTCGGAGGGTGGCGACGGCCAGGGCACGGCGCCGACAGGGAGCAGGGGTGCGCTTCCACAGAAATAACGGGAAGCCACAACTTGCTGATGTGTGTTCACAATGCTGAGGGCGAAGAAACAACACACATGCACTTAACAAAGATTCCATAACAAGGGATGCCAGGAAATGCTAGGAAGTTTCCTAGCCCTTAGCATGTCGCGATGGTTGCTAGTACTGTGGAACGTTGGAACGACTGTCCGGCCAGCGCTCGCCCTTCTACCCCGCCCACCGTGAGCCGTCCGCCTCAAGCACATTGCCCAACCCGCCGCGCCGCCTCCAGCCGGCGTCAGCGTCAACCCACGGCCGGTGAGCGGACGCCCGACCCTGGCGGCCGGCGGTCACCATAGTCCGGTCCGGTGGGCCGCGCTCGCGCCGGCCCGCCGCCAGCTCCCTCACCGGGCTGGCCTGCTGAAGGACGGCTGGGTGGGCGGCCTGCAGCAGCACTGGCTGCGGCGGCGGCGGCTCCAGGTCAGCGGCGGCGCCGGCGGCCGCCGTCCGCGCCGGCAGGCTGGCCTCGTCGCTGGTCGAGGAGTCCAGCTCGCCTGGCGGACCGAGCACGCGTGTCGTCACGCCGCCGTCACGCGCGATCTCATGCGACCCGGCGGCTCATCGGATGGCGGCTTATACCCGGACGCTCGCCAGAAGAGGTCCCTTTCGATATCTGCGCGTGGTTGCAACTCTCGGGGGCCTCAACCGCCCCACCCCCTCCCACGAAAAAAATCGCGAAGGCCTACCCACCAACCCCCGTTGGTACGTGTGGACATTCTTCCGCCGACGCAGCCCATCCTCGTGACGCCACGGAGAGCGAGCTGCCTGCTCCTACGCCACGAGTCTCCAGTCACAGCCCCCAGCGCATCACCGACCAGGGCCTGCCCACCACCGCAGCTGTCGCCGGCAGCGGCCCCCCTCGGCCGCCGCCGCCGACCCTCTCGGCGTCTGGCCGGTGCAGGGCACCCGGTCTGACCTGCGGGGTCGGGCCGGCCGCCGGCGCCGCGCGGCCGCAGCAGCACGCGCGGCAGCTGACTGTCGGGTGGCATCAGCTCCACGTGCTTCTTGCGCTGGTGCTGCAGCAGCTTGGCGCGCGAGGCGTACTGCTTGTGGCACCAGGAGCAGCGGTGCGGCGACATCGTCACGCTGCCCACTGTCTGCGAGTAGCTGGTCTGGTCGGCGTTCTCGCCCTGCGGCCGCGGCCGGTCTACGGTCACGTCACGGGTGTGCTGAGACGACCGTCACACGTCGACGGCATCCAGGGCAGGGCAGGGCAGGGCAGGGCAGGGGCAGGGGCAGGGCACGGACAGGTACCAATCCGACGGCTTCAGTCACAACCGCGGAGAAAGAGAGCACGCAGGCTACGCGCGGGGCCTGCTGGGGGACGGCCATCACAACGGTGCAGGCGGGGGCGCGCCTGACTCACAAGGCGGGCGAATGTCACACACGGCCACGCGGGGAGGGGCAGACGAGGCGGACAGCTGAGTCGCGGAGACACCCGCCACACGCGGCACGCAACGGCTGCCCGCAGTCCAACGCAGCGCAACACGGCCATGGGCTGGAGCAGCATCGACCGTGTGAGACCACACAGCGGACGGAGGGGCGCAGTTCGCTTAACGCAATATACAGCGAGCTGCGCTGGTCGGTCCGGAGGCGGCCGTCTACTGACCGGCGACAGCTTGACGCCCCTCGAGCTGACGGGCAGCTCTGCACCCGGGTGGTTCTTTAGGATGTGCGCCTTCCGCTTGGAGCTGCTCTTGTAGGTCTTCTCGCAGTACTGGCAGTAAAAGTCCTTGGTGGTCTTCAGGATGGGCAGCATCAGCTCCGGCACCTGCGACGCCAAGACCGTCCGGTTAAGGATACTCGCTACGCTCCGTGCCAGAGTATCAGGGGGCAGCGGACGGCACGTCTCCGTCACGATACCCGTGACCGGATGTTCTGTTTACCGCAGTAACTCCACTGCAGTTCCCGGCAGCTCAGGTAAGTGTTGAGCACGACGTCACCGTCCCACATTTTTAAGTTCAAAGCCGACGTGTGTCCAACTAACTCAAACCATGCAAGGCGGTTTCCTTCGCCCGAGCACTCAAGTCGCACCGGAGCGGTGGCCGGGCGAGGGATGCCTTGCATCAGACCCGGAGCTGAGGGCCTGTAGGGCGTGCTCTGTGACCTTTAGCCGCGGCCTGCCGCCAGCCAGACGGCGTCGGCCTGTCGCTCAGCGGGGCGGCGTCCCCCGGCGGCGGCGGCGACGGGAAGTCCCGCCGGTCGGCGCCGCCCCCTGACGGACCGGCGCCCGGTCAGGCGGGCGCGCCACGCCGCTCCGGCCCCCGCTCACCGGTCACCCAGGTGTCTGGTAAATGTCGGCCAGGCGCCCCTGCCCGGCCAAGCCCAAACCGCGATGTGAAACGTGGCAGCCGTGGTTTCACCTTTGTCCGGGGGACCTCTTCGGGACGGCTGACACCAGCTCAACGTACTCCCTCACCACCCCCGGGCCTTTGCCGGCTGGAGCGCCCAGCCCGGACAGCGCGTCACGGGCATACCTCGCCGCCGTCTTTGGACGGGAGCCGTGCCAGACGTATGCCATGCCATGACAACCGGCGTACCGTGCGTAGACGCCGCCAAGCGCACGGGGTCCCAAACCGCGCAGTCACGACAACCGACCGACCGACCGACCTGACCTGACCTGACCTGACCTGCCGTGACCCAGCCGTGAGAGGCCAGCGGCGCTCTGGCCTGCTCACGGTCCGGCTCGAGCGGTACCGCACCGGGACGGCCGGCTGCTGACCTGTTCCGGACCCATGTCCGGGTGCCGCTTGGCCAGGTGATTGACCAGCATGCCACGCCGCTTGAAGCCAAGCTTGCACTTGTGGCACTTGTAGATGAAGCGGTGGTAGTCGGTGGGCGAGACCTGCGGCCGGACACCGGTGACGTCAGCGTGCGGCGGATGACGTCGGACCGGCCGGCGCGAGCTCCTCGCGGCGGCGGTGACGAGGAGTCAGAGGACGACGGCCATGTCCGGACAGCCTTCCGTCGTGACGCCGCCGCCGACTCGATGCGTTCCAGGCGCGGATGGGTCGTGGGTGGTGCACTGTGGCTGACTGTCAAGCTGGACGACAGTGGGAGGGGGGAGGGGGGCTGCTGTTCAGGCACTGAAGAAATGAATGTCAAACGCAGCTAATCGCGGGCATTATTCAAAGCAAAACGCATTGACATGCGCCAGAGCTGATGAGAAATCGGAATGGCAATAGTCCTTGTTCCATTAATACCCCCTCGGAATGAAATGAGTGTTTTTGGCTGTATCATTCACCTACAATTGTCATAAAACCAGCAATCAACAAAGTCCACAAACATATCGCGCCCCAGATCCATGTCGGTCGTCGTTCAGAAGCCTCGTCCTTATTTAAGAGAACAACACAAGAATTACGAATCCTCACAACACGAGCGCCACACCGCTGCCGCTCGCCCGCGCACGTGCCTCAGGCTGTGGTGAGTTCTGGGACACGGACCTGGAGCTCACACGTCTTCCAGATCGCAAAGTGTGAGAAAGTGAGCCACAAGGTTTACGTAATATTTTCATGTTGTTAATCATGGACATGACGAGGCAATGGAACTCGTCAGGTTTATGACTATCCCAATAGCTTTATCATGATCTGCACGCTCATTTAAATGGTAATGGGGTATATTACCTCGTGCACATGATTAAATTGCCACTGGCAACGGCACACGAAGACACGCACGCACGCTAACGCGCGCACACACACACACGCACGCACGCACGCACGCACGCACGCACGCACACATACACCTCAACAAATATACAGCACCATGTGCACAGAGCCACGGCTAATTTGTACGTCGACGGCAGCATGGGCCCCCGACAGCCCTGTTTGAGGCAGCATCGCGGCCAGGCAGCGCGCACGGCCGGCCCGCGGAGTCGGCGGCCGCCCACCTTGGACGGGTACTGCTCCTGCTTCTGGTGCCGCAGCGCCCTCTCCTGCGCCGCCTTCCGCTCCGCCGAGTGCAGCCGCTTGACGTGTTCCTTCAGCTTGTCCTTGCGCTTGAACTGCTTGCCGCACTCGGAGCAGAGGAACTCACGGTGGTCCGAGTGCCTGTGGCGCCGGGCGGGCCGGGTCAGCAGGGTCGGCCGGGTCGGCAGGGTTAGCAGGGTCAGCCGGGTCAGCCGCCACCAGACGCCCTCAGGGCAGCTGGGTGACCCCCACAGACGGCACCGGGAAGCCCAGACTACGAAGACGCTCAAAGGGGCGCCCATAACATCCTGGGTGTGGGGGTCTGAGGATCTCGAACCTTTCAACTGCATTTATACGCAAACTGCAGCACACCCGGGAGTGCCTACTGAATGCAGCCGTGCTCACATCCGTGTACACCCACACATGCCGCGACCCTCAGCAACCGATCACCGGTGTGAGCTCCAGCCCCTGACAACCATCGCCTAACTGCCCCCCCCCTGCCCCCCCCCTCGCCGCCCGCAGAGCGACGCCGCGGGCCTCACTTGAGCATGTGCAGCTTGAGCTTGTCCGTCGACTGGCAGGGCTTGTAGCAGAGCGAGCACACGAACACGCGGTCGTTGTGGAACGAGCGAATGTGCTTCCGGATCACCATGTAGCCGTCGAACGACTTCTCGCAGTGCGGGCACGTGTACTTACCGTCCACCGCATGCATCTGAGGCGACACACAGCGTCAGTGCAGTACCGGTGGCCGCTGTCGGAGGCGGCGTCACCGGCAACACAGCCGCTAACCGGGAACAAACATATATTATCGTCAATTTTCTCAGCTTTAGCAGGTGAATATGAAGGTATTACCCTGATGTAGGTGGGGCCTAAGCACGCACAAAGCGGGGAGTCACCACTAAACTCGTCCACTTGATGCGACAATGCTGACGGTACGTAAAATGAGCCCTGTCGCATTACCACGTGCGAACACCAGACGCGAAGCAGCGGGCCACCCGCTGCCAGATGGTTGATTGTGCCTTCCAACCTCCTCCCCACTCAGACAGCACACGGCCTTCCTCCCCACTCAGACAGCACACGGCGGTCTGCCCACACCCGACGGCGGCCGGCGCCCGCAGGGGACCACGTCCCGCGACCCACCGGACCCAGCGCTGGGCCCCCACCCTGGTCCCACCCGCGTCCAGAGCCGGCGCGGCCCGCCACTCACCCGCACGTGCTCGCGGAGCGCGGTGATCTGCTCGAAGGTCTGCCGGCAGAGCGGACACTGGTAGCGGCGCGCCGCCGCCGAGTGCACGCGCCGGTGACACTGCAGCGCCGACACCGTGAAGAAGCGGCGGCCGCATGTGGAGCACGACACGGGCTTCTCCTCGTCCGGCACGTGCGTCAGCAGGTGGCGCTGTCGACCAGGGGCGCCGTCAGGCGCGTCGTGAGAGGCGTCGTGAGGAGCGCCGTCAGGGGTGCCGCCAGGGGCGCCGTGAGGGGCGAGCTCAGGCGCGCCGTCAGGGACGTCGTCAGGAGCGTCGTCAAGGGCGTCGTTGGAGGCGGCGGCGGGGACGGCAGTACGGCGGCGGTTCGCCGGTACACAACAACGAGCCCACCGGGCACTGAGTTCAAAATTCAGACAGTTTCCCTTCAGCAAGGTGCACCAGCTGCTGTATGAGCACCCTCAGAGTTGTAACCCATTGATCGGCCTGAGCACCGTTTCTCCGTCCGACACTGCGACGGGCCGCCGCGTCACACCACCTTGAGCCACTCCTCGTGTGTGAAGGCGCGGCCGCAGGGCGTGCACTTGAAGGGACGCGGGTCCTGCGGGCCGTCCGTCTCCGGCGACATGGTCTCCGTGCCGTGCGAGGCCACGTGACAGATGAGGTCCTCCTTCACCAGGAACTCCTGCCGCCGGCCGGCCGCCGCACCGGTCAGACGGCCGCGTCCGCGTGCAGCGGTGTCAGCTCCGGGCACACCACACAGCGTGCGACACACGGCAGCGCAGCACACCAACATACGCTGTGGCCGGTACATGAACAAAACGTTTGTAAGCTTTAAAATTGATTGGTAAACTGCCGGATGGCTAGATGGCGGCTAACCTTGCTACATTCGGGGCAGTCGAGTGGCTGGTCGGGCGGCAGGCCCAGCTCGTCCTCGTCCTCCTCCTCTCCGGCTGCCAGCGAGGCGTCCTCCAGGTCGAGCGCCGCGTGCGCCAGCGTGTGCAGGTTCAGCGTCGACGCCGACTCGAAGTGCAGCGGGCAGTACTGGCATTGCCATCTGTCGGTCAAAACGGCAGGCTTGGGCGGCGCGGTCGGAGTCATCCGCGCGTGCACTCCGCATGAGGGGGCGACTCTGTACTGCAAACCCTACGATAACGCAGTCAACGACTAGAGGGGAGGGGGTATGCTGCTGCTTCCTTGGTTTCTTCGTGGCAAAAAGACACCGTTGCGATCAATATTGTACCGACCGTGGCGGCTTTCTGCCCACTAATTCGCGAAAGGACATTGATCTGACAGCCAGGTTTCACGATATCTGAAGACAAAGTGCCATTACTAATGCAACCTTTTCAGCAGTCATGCACTGACAACTGTTTGCACGCCGTCCCGTTGAGCAAGCCTATGCGGCTATGTAACCCCAGCCAATACGCACATACACATGCTTCCTCTGCATACATCCTTCATGTATTCGGTTGGCACAAAAGCTTAACAGTACTACTATCTGCTCATCAAAGAAATGCGATTTAAAATGGAGGGCCAGGTGTGTTTTATCCGTCACATTCTTCTTTGTATATCTGCCGCATCGGTAAACATTGCGCATTTGAAGTCCGCATGGCCGTGAGAGAAAAAAACGACGCAATGTCCACCTCCATTCACACTCCACTCCATTATCAATTGGTTCTACCGCTGCGGTGTAGCTGCCGCACCATCCGCCGCCGGTGAAGGGCGCCCACCTGGCGGTATCGCGGCGGGCGGCCGTCTCGGCCTGGCGTGCGGCTCTCTGTCGGCCGCTGGCCTGGCGGGCCCGGGCCGGCCGAGGGCGGACACCACACTCGTGACGTTCCAGCGACGCGAGGCTGACGAAGATGCGGTCACAGGCGTCGCAGGTGAGCGGCCACTCCTGGGGAGACAGGACATGGGTCAGAGGCCATTCCGGGGGAGACAGGACACGGGTCAGAGGCCATTCCGGGAGAGACACGACATGGGTCAGAGACCACTCCTGGGGAGACGGGACACGGGTCAGAGGCCATCCCGGAGGAGACAGAACACGGGTCAGAGACCACTCATGGGGAGACGGGACACGGGTCAGCAGTCACTCCTGGGGAGACGGGACGCGGGTCAGCGGTCACTCCTGGGGAGACGGGACACGGGTCAGCGGTCACTTCTGGGGAGACGGGACACGGGTCAGCGGTCACTCCTGGGGAGACGGGACACGGGTCAGCGGTCACTTCTGGGGAGACGGGACACGGGTCAGCGGTCACTTCTGGGGAGACGGGACATGGGTCAGCGGTCATTCCTGGGACGACAGGACACGGGTCAGCGGCCACTGCTGGGGAGACAAGACACGGGTCAGACGCCACTCATGAGGAGACAGGACACGGGTCAGCGGCCACTCATGGGGAGACAGGACACAGGTCAGCAGCCACTCCTGGGGAGACATGACACCTGACCCGGTCCTCCCCGGCTGCCCTGACCTGGTCCTCCTCTGGCGCCGGCCGGTAGCGGCGGGGCGGGCGGCGCGGTCGGCTGGCTCGCGGTTCGCCGGCCGCACACTGACACTCGACGCCCTCCTCGCAGACGGCGCACGTGGGCTCCGAGAGGTTCTCGGCTGCCGGCAGACGGGCACGCGTCAGCCACAGATACCGAGGCGCAGATGGTTGTGAGCGGTTAGGCGTCCAATCACCGACCAACTTAGACGACAGCCGCAGCAGAACTTACCGGTGTTGGAACTAACTTGGTCGGCAAAATATACAAAACGCGCGCATTCCTGTCCAAGGCATGCTGGAGCTAACATGACCGTCGCCAAAAGGCATCCAAAAGGCAACGCCACCAAAAGGCAACAGTCGGCTCGGGCCAGAATTTCCACAACGAAACTGCACACAACCACCAACGAAACAAACCACTGCCAACACGGCCACCGACGCGGTCGACCCGCGCCAGCGCTGGGCGGCGCTCGGAGGCGAGTGACCCGGCCGGCGGGCGTCCGGGGGAGGGGGGGGGGGGGGCACCCACGTTTGGCGACGAGCATGGTGAGGCCGCGCCGGGCGGCGTACGGCAGACTGTAGCCGGCGCGCAGCTCCTCGCGCGGCTCGATCACGCGGCTGCTGGTGAAGAAGAGGTGCGAGCCCTGCTGGTTCAGCACCAGGTTCTGCTGCGCCAGCGTCTCCGAGCGGCGCACGAAGCGCATCCAGTTGCTGCAGTCTGCAACAGCGGCCGCGCGCCGGTCACGGCCCCGGCGCGAGTCCGGCCCTCAGGCGAGGCGGACGATTAAGCCGTCACGTGTGGGGCCGCTTTCGTCGAGCTCTGTCCAGTTCAGTCCGGCACAGCCCCGTCCAGCACATATCAGACGGGAGGCTGACCGGGGAGTGAGCAGTGCGCGGCCGGGACCGGTGACGTCATCGTCTCGACTCGCTCGCTTTAACGCAGCCCCCGCTTCACGGCACGCGCGGTCGTCGCTGTCAATACTGCCACACCTCCACCGAGCACTCCCGCGCCAGAGGCGGAGGCACGGCCGGCGGTGCGCCTGGCCGGGCGCGCGCGGCACCGGCGCCGCCTCTGACCGGGGTTGGAGACGTCGACGGTGTGCAGCTGGCCGCCGGAGTCGACGCTGAGCACCAGCCCGGTGGGGTTGGGCGCCGTGCCGCCGCGGTCGCGCTTCACCACGATGCCCTCCATCGGGCCGAACTGCGTCCGCTTGGGGATCGTCTTCTTGGCCGTCACGCCGTACACTGGCGGCGGCGCACGCAGCGGGTCACACCCCCAGGTAAGGGGAGACTGGGCGAAATGGCTTGGTAGTCACGGTAAGTCAAAAAAAAAGAGGACAGGTTTTAGTCGACATTGTCACTGTGGTATGAAGCAAGCGTGAACGTGCCATATTCATCGGCAAAAAAAACGGCGCACCATCATACAAAAACACACTTTAGTGTACATGCCACGATTTTACCAACGCATTTTCGTACGGATCATAGTCAGGCGAACACATGTTTTGGTCTCTAACTTACAATCCCACGAAGGTACCTTTTCCCACCGACAGCGAACCACGGTCGTCTCGACGCAACCCAGCGACGCCAGGCCGCTCGCGCTCCCGTGTGAGTGTGTCGGCTCACCTGTCTCGCCCTGGTCGTCAGAGCCGGGCGTTGCGGGCTCACCTGTCTCGCCCTGGTCGTCAGAGCCGGGCGTTGTCGACTCACCTGTCTCGCCCTGGTCGTCAGAGCCGGGCGTTGCGGGCTCACCTGTCTCGCCCTGGTCGTCAGAGCCGGGCGTTGCGGCTCACCTGTCTCGCCCTGGTCGTCAGAGCCGGGCGTTGTCGGCTCACCTGTCCGCCCTGGTCGGTCAGAGCCGGGGGGCGTGTAGACTCAACTGTCCGCCCTGGTCGTCAGAGCCGGGCGTTGTCGGCTCACCTGTCTCGCCCTGGTCGTCAGAGCCGGGCGTTGCGGGCTCACCTGTCTCGCCCTGGTCGTCAGAGCCGGGCGTGACGGCCCGGATAGCCAGGTAGCTGGTGGGCAGCGAGGCCCAGGCGCGGCTCTGCATGGGCCGGTCGCTGATCAGGCGCACCTGGTGGTCAGGACACCGGCCCCGGTAGAAGCTGCAGCACTCCTCGCACCCTGGCCGGGCGGAGACGGGTCAGCAGCGCCGCCGTCACAAGTCGAGGCCATCCACAAACCGGTGCTTACAACCCACCCACTAGTGCTTACAACCCACACACTGGTGCTTACAACCCACACACTGGCGCTTACAACCCACACACTGGTGCTCACAACCTACACACTGGTGCTCAAAACCCACACACTAGTCCTCACAATTCATACACTGGTGCTTACGACCCATACACAGGTTCTCACAATCCACACACTGGTGCTCATAACCTATTTATTGGTGTTCACAAACCACACACTGGTGCTCACAACCCACACGCTGGTGATCACAGCCCCTGCCCCCCCCCCCCCCCCCTCCCACTGGTGCTTATAACCCATTCACTGGTGCTCACAACCCACACACTGGTTACCCACGGTGCTCCACACAACCCTGGCGCGACACAACGAAAGCTGGAGAGAAAAGCAACCGAGTTTTCCGCGAAGAAGAGGTGCAAAACCAAAAATGGCTTCAGACATACAAACGAGTTTCATGCACCGACGTCTGCCGTAGGTCAATCAAAACGAAGCCCTCATCTGGCCGGCATCAGCCCCACCACTCCCCTCATACCGCCAGCTGCTGGAAGCCAGTGCCAGAGCGTGGCGGCGCCTCAGCAGCGCGCGCCTGCGCCGCCGCGCCACTCACAGAAGTCGTTCTGGTGGGCGGCCTGCGCGCGCTCGTCGCCCGCCTCCGCCGACAGGTGGCTCTGCTGCTCGGCCTTCAGCGCGACGGCGTCGGCGGCCAGCGCCGCGTCCAGCCCCTCCGACAGGTAGATGACGGGCAGCTGGCTGACGTCGGTGACGCCCGGCCGAGCGCGGCGGGCCGGCGACGGCCGCCGTCCGTCCCCCGCGTCTGGCCGGCCAGGTCGTCAGTCGGGGGCTTCACAGGAGGACGCCGCCAGTCGGCCAGCGGCTCGTAGCGTCTACAGCATCGGCCGCGCCACCACACGACAAGCGACCGCAGCCCGAAGTGTCCGCAGACCATCCGTCGAGCACACCGGTTTTGGCGCAAGGTTCAGCCAGGGCCAATGCGTCTGTCTGGTGCATTACTGAATTCGTGGACGAAGTTCAACGCGCATGTGTCAGCGCCCAGCGGCACCATGAAACTGACTGGCGGAAAAACTGACGATGGAAAGTCTTAAACAATGGGCGACACGTTCACAAGTTCGGTACCAGCAGCCACCGCACAATCAAAAGCTGACTAAGACAACCACGTGCTCTTTTGAACTTCGGGTATTGCGTAGGACCAGATACACAGATGCCGAGAGAAGTATCGTCACAAGGCATACCGCCAGGTCGTCTGACTGACCAACACACCTGTCTATCCTCGCCTGCCACCCTTCCAGCCTGGCCATCTGCCCTGCCCTGGCCTGCCTTGGCCTGCCCAGTCCTGCTTTGCCCTGTCCTGTCCTGTCCTGTCCTGTCTAGCCTAGTCTGGCCAAGCCAGCTGCCTAGCCTAGCCTAGCCTAGCCTAGCCTAGCCTAGCCTAGCCTAGCCTAGCCTAGCCTAGCCTAGCCTAGCCTAACCTAACCTAGCCTAGCCTAGCCTGCCCTACCCTGTCCTGCCCTGCCATCTGACTGACTGACCTGGCCCGCCCTCCTGCTCATGCATGTGGCCCACGCCATGCGCGGCGGCCTCCAGACCCTCCGAGTCGTCGTCGGTCGAGGGCCGGTAGCCGCCGTCGGCGAGCGCGGCCCGCTGTCGGGCCACCACGCCGTCCAGTGCCTCTCCGTCCTCCGACTCCATGCTGGAGAGGCCGCCCTCGCGCTCGAACAGGCGCTCGCGGTGCTCCAGCGGCAGCAGGCCGTCCTCGGCGTCGCACTCCATCTCGAGCAGACCCTCGTCGGCGTCCGGCTCCATGTGGAGCCGGTCGGACGCCAGTGCCAGCAGGCCGGGCTCGGCCGGCCGGCGGCGCGGCGCCAGCCGGCTCTCGGCGCGCTCGCGGCGCAGCGCCTCGCGCTCGTCCGGCCCCAGCTGCGGCTCGTCCGGCGGCTCGTCCGCGCCGCGTCCCGCCGCCGGCAGCTCGTCCAGGTAGTCGTAGATGACGAGCGTCGCGCTGCCCGCCTCCGACTGCGAGCCGCAGCGAGTGCCGGTGTGACGGGCGTCGGGCAGGACGGGCGGGGTTCGACACGCTCACATCGCATCCCCGGGGGCGCGGACACAGCGCCACCACACGCGACAGCCGCACAAGATGGGGGACTCTCGCCAGGAACGCCAGGAACATGTCCGAAACGGCATGCGGACACCGGTATCTCCCGCCAAATGGCCTCGGTGGCGCCAGACCACAACCAAGCGGTCGTACGCCACACCGCGAAGACCCGACTGCTGCACGGAGTGTGCGCGTGACGAAGGGGAGCCCGCACACGGCCGCCGCACCTCGCCAGAGCTGACCCTCACCACGTAGCGCTCCTGCACCGAGGCCATGATGACCGAGTCGCCGACCATCTGGCCGTCGGCGAGCTGGAGGCCGTGCGCGGCGGCCGAGGGTCCCTCGCCGGGGTCGGGCTCGGCGTCGGCGGCCGGCGCGGCGGCGCACGACAGGTTCAGCCGGACGCCCGAGCTGCTGCTGATGCCCTCGTCCGGCTCGTCGTCCGACTGGGGGCGCGGCGGGCGGGGCCGGTCACGCACCGGCGGCAGCCGCACTGCGGCCGGCGCACGGGGGCAGACACACCGGTGAGGGGGCTACAGCGGTCACGGCCAGGGTGGCCGCCGCCGATAAGGGGCTGCTAAATACAGCCGCGCGTCCACTGCGTCCGTCTCAAACGCGACAGGACTGTCGTGCGCAGCGGTCAGAGGTGACGGTACTGACCTCCGAGGGTGGCAGCGGGTCATCGAGGTCAGAGGTGATCCCACTGACCTCCGAGGGTGGCAGCGGATCATCGAGGTCAGAGGTGATTCCACTGACCTCCGAGGGTGGCAGCGGGCCGACGAGGTCAGAGGTGATGGCACCGACCCCCGAGGAAGGCAGTGGGTCATCGAGGCCAGAAGTGATCCAAGCGACCTCCGAGGGTGGCAACGGGTCATCAAGGTCAGAGGTGATGGTACCGACCTCCGAGGGTGGCCATCATCGAGGTCAGATGGTATTGACTTCATCATGGTATCGACTTCCGAGGGTGGCAGCGGATCATGGAGATCAGAGGCAATGACACTGATCTCCGAGGGCGGCAACAGGTTATTAAGGTCAGAGGTGATGGTACTGACCTCCGAGGTGGGTAGCAGGCCACCAAGATCAGAGGTGATGGTACTGACCCCCATGGGTGGTAGTGGGCCATCGAGGTCAGAGGTGACCCCACTGACCTCCGAGGGCGGCAGCGGGTCGGCGCCGTCGGCGTCGTCCACCGTCGAGTCGATGAGGGCCGACATGCCGGGCGTGGGCGGCGGCGCCTCGGAGCGCACCGAGGCGGGCCCCTCCAGCTGTCCGGTTGAGGACGACACCAGGTAGCTGTCGGCGGCAGTAGCGTCCGAGCGCAGCAGCACGCCGCCCGGGTCCCCCTGGCGGCGGCCACGCGCGGGTGTTAGCGGCGGCGGCGGCGGCGGCGTACAGCCGAGCGGGTGGCGCACGCGGCGGCGGCCACGGCAGGCGGGCGGGCGGGCGGCGGCGAGCGCGGCTCACCTGGTAGACGGGCGGCGCCAGCTGCTGGACGCCGGACGGACCGGGCAGCGGGCTGAGCGGCATCGGATGCAGGTCGGACGGGCAGAGCAGCTCCCCGCCCGCCGGCGAGCAGGCCCCGGCCCGGCCGCCGCTCAGCATCGGCCACCTGGCGGCAGGTCGCCGGTCCGGTCAGGCAGATCCGTCCTCAATGAAGACGCCGACGGTGTGAGACGATCACAACGATGGCGATTATACCACGCAGTTGGTTATTGTACCACGGAGTTGGACGCCATATCACGAAGTTCGTCACAACATGGATGCACACAAAATGCAGTGATATAAGGTAATCTGTATCCACATATATGTATGTATGTATGTATGTATGTATGTATGTATGTATGTATGTATGTATGTATGTATGTATGTATGTATGTATGTATGTATGTATGTATGTATGTATGTATGTATGTATATATGTATGTATGTATGTATGTATGTATGTATGTATATGTGAAAGTGGATAATAAGCAGTGCAGCAAGCGTCGATTCCACTGATGAACAGAGTGTATCATTTGAGAGTTCCTCACAGGTGGTCATGAGCCTGGCACAGAATCCAGAAGAGGGGAAATAAGTTAGGTTGACGACCACACATCCCGTGAACCCGAGCCCGGCTGGTCGGTGGGTGTGGCGTCGACACGCCCTGCCCTCCCCGGCGCGCGAGCCGACGGGCCATTGTGGCACCGGCTGCTCAGCGCGTTTGCCAGCCATCCGGCGCCGCCGCTGGGCCGCCGCTGGGCCGCTGACCTGTGCTGGCCCGCCTCGGAGCCGCTGGGCGCCGGCGAGCCGTAGCCGCTCGCCGCCGAGTAGCCGGCCGAGGTGGAGGGTCGCGGTGACGTCAGCCGGCCGTACTCGGCGCCGTCCGAGCTCACCTCGTCCGCCTCGCCCGCCGCCTGCCGCCGGACGGCCACCATTTCATCGCGGGTGGGGACGACACCAAACGCCGACACACAGCAGCTCGCGGTCCAGCACCCAGTGAAAGCGAAAAGGCAGAGCCTGGGCAGGTAGGAATACAGAAATGCAAATACCTCGCACGTCAGTCTGAAATTAGATCAATCAGCCCATCAGCATACTGCAAGCATGTGGCCACTGCAGTCCAGGACAGCACTCCAGCAGTGTCCTCTGGTGGGCAAACCTGTGAGCTGCTAGGCTGCGGCTGCCACTGGCCCTGGCTGCCGCCGCTGCTGCCATCATCTGCATCATAGCCCCGAGCCTGTCGGCCACGACGCATCACCTGCTGCGCCAGGAGGCCTGCCTTGTGGTGCTCACGCACTGGGGATGGGCACAGAAGTACTGATCACAATGGCTGTAATGTGCTGTTATTAGGCAGCATGGGCATGTTACCTTCTGCATTTTGTGATGACAAAACAAACACAGAACAAGTAGCCTGTGACCATGACACATTGTGATGTATGTCAGGTGCAAAGATGTCCAGATATATTCACCATGTATTTTTGGGTACCTGAGCAAGTGCAATGACAAGTTCTAAGTAATTGATGCCTTCAACATATCTACTATTCACTATATGCAGGTTCCAGTGGGCATGAAATAGCTCCATGGTTTTTTTTTTAAATTGCAGACCAGTTATCATGCCACTAATATATTCTGAAAGTTCATTTTACAAAAAAATATCCATAGAAGGAATGTAATAATGCTAAAGTCTTGACTATTTTGCCAGGTACCTTTGAATCCATTTACTTTTTAAGCAGTTACACAGCCTACATGCCTAGGGACAATACTGCGAGCTGCACATACAATGCACTTCATCAGACAATGCATCACATTTCATACAAGTAAAGAAGACCTCAAAAGCTTGATCTTTAGCATTGTGAGTTATGCCCATAATAACTGACATTTAATCTTGCATTCAACATACTAGGGTCCAATGCAATACAGACATTAAATCAAGAGACTTTTCATGTGTTTCATGAAGAAAAGGAGTAAAACACAAAACTTAATCAATTAAAAACAGCTAAAACCAGCCTAAAATATTGTTGATGACACATCTATTGTCCACATCCCCCTGTTGTCATGTGTATTATGGCTAGATGCCCACAAGTTGATCACAAAACAGCATGTTGTCTGCCACATTTAAGGAGACCTTGTTGCTGGTGCCTGCACATTATACAACCTATGGAAAGTTTCAAATACCAAAAAGAACTAGAAATAGGAAACACCACATAGAAATGGAAATGGATCCTTTACTAGTAATTTAACGTAGGTACCCAATCTGTGCCAATTCCAGACTTATCAAGGATCAAAATGAAAAATATCCTTACACAAAAATGACCCAATGAATATCAATGCACACGATTTATTATAGTGGCTGGACAGAACAAATTCTGTGGATGTCAACCCGTTACTCATGCCCTATCCACCAACGTCTCCCGCAAACTGGCAGCCACGCAAGGACGTATTCGGCTTAGCTTCGGCCCGTTAGCGAATCCTAAAATGAGCATGTGTATCCAACACATCACAAGACTTTCCAACAATCAGAAATTGTTCGTCGCTTCACAAACATCTAACCGGACACCCACCCACAAGCCGTCCGCTCCGTTTCTGTTTTCTCCCCCTCTCGATACAATTTTCCACGCTTTCAAGGCTCGGTAAATGTATGAGAATGTTGGTAGATTTCGCTCTGCACCATAAATGACGTCACTTAAAATCAATGAAACGGATCTACAAAGAAATGTTGAATCTTTGATGGAGTTGAAAAGCCGTCATTTCAAAAAATTACTCAGAAGTGCGATGATTTTCAAGTGGAGGCTGTTGGAACATGGCCACCCCGCGGAGGTTGCGGGAGACCCCTGGGGCCGAGGGTCGTATCCTTGTTTGGCAGTTTAAGACGCTTGGCTGGCTCCTATATCATACAAGAACGGACCCCGACGCATCAAAATAAAGTCCCGAGCTTGAACAGTTTCTCCGAATCCCAAAAAGGGCCTTCTCCATCCAGCACTCTCATGTTGGCACCATGGGTTTCCAGTGGGTCAAGTGGACCTAGGTGGGCAATGAGCTCCGCATGGGCAAGACGGTGTGATTCAAATGGTGTCCACATAGCCCCCACCACAATCCAAATGTTTATCAAATACTTTTATGACGCAAATGAGGTGGTACTTTTCATCAAGGCGACAGCCAGACACGGTTAACTATCTATTTTGTCGACATCTGCTGTATGCAACATCTGTGCATTGCCTTCGGATGCACACGATGGCGACTAAGGTTTTTGGTGACCTGTTCTTAAAAAGTTGCGATGTGCCGCAGTGCGTCACACGACCGTAAGATTCTTGTCGTAAATTGCAGTACATACGTCCTGGAAGAAAGTCGAGTTATTTCTGGCTTTATTGCTAAGGGTTGTTGCGAAAAAACGACGGAAAGTGCTTCTCGGATAACTTCATTTTCTCTCTGAACTCCCTGTACTCCTTCTGCAACCTGAACTCGCGTTACGCGAGGGATTTCTCATACATCATTAGTTAGATTTCTTGATTTTTTTCTCGCTTCACTCTTGGGCGGCATCTCACATACTGGCCACCACTGCGTTACGCGCGGTTTTTCCAAACATCGTTTTTCCCTGCAACTTGGCTTATGTCGTCCACGTAACTCGGAGCAAGTGCTCCCTTTCTTTGCGCAATGCTATCATGTTCACCCGACGGATTTCTCATCGACACCAAACGACAATTACGTGATTTCCAAAGCCCAACATGCATAAAAGCAACAAGAACCGTGAATAACTCAATAATTTAGATTAAGTTCCTGTGTGGTGTTTGAAGTCACGCACTAGCACATGAGCTTGTGCAATGCACATGTGGCGCGCGGCGTATCTATCGGCTCATGACAAAAATCATTCGACTGCATTCGAATCGATTGAAATCGAATCGATTGAAAATTCACGGGCGCCCAAACCGTGCGCAACATCTGAATTATGCGAAATAATCGATCTGACTTGTAACCATGGACCTGACCACGGCACATTGTCTTTCATGGCACAAAACTCAAGCCGCACATTGTTCAGTGATCTGCTATTTTCCCAACAGACTGCTCAATGAAGCGCATACCAGGCAGTGGTCGGCACGCCATTTGGCAATACACATTAGCGACAGATTTGTACATTAGATATGCTAGTTACTGCAATACGGTGTAAGCACGAAAAAATGCACGACATGTAACGGTTCAGAATTAGTGTGCGAGCGCGTAATCTCAGAAGCGTTACATAACGCGTCTTCTTAATTGTCTAAACAGAGAAAAAAGGGCTGGGGGGATGGCCCTGATATAAGCGATTTTCTGGGATCCCGGGGGTCCGGAGATCTCAGCGAATCGACGGAGGGTCGGCGATTGCTCAGCCGGACTTACATTTTGCCGAGGTGTAGGCGCCGAGCGCTCGGCCGTCGGCGCACCAGGCCAACATGGTCGCCCACCACCGCATTGAAGCATTCTGGTGAGTGTTATTAAAGCACTCCACTAAAGCGTTTGTGGAGGGCGCACCAGGGGAGGCGAAAACCTGCTTGATATTTAGTTCTGTGAAAAGACTATCCATTGCTGTACTGCTGAAGGCGGAATTGTTATCACTCAGCAATACTTCAGGAGCTCCGTACTTCAGAAACCGTTTCTGAGTACTGTGCCTGGTTTGTCGGTTTGACCTTTGGTTGCTACGGCCAACGGAAGCTTCATATCGGTGAGTACCAAGACGTCTTGCTTTCTTTTATTTGACGTCATAGGTACTAAACACAAGTAGTCAAGCGATATCATGCCCCATGGCCCCTTTCGCAATGGCTTTTCACTATGTGGCTCTCGCGCCCAGCGCACCCGGTCTTTTGTTTGGCAGACTTGACAGTTTTCCATGCGATGATGAGCTGTGGAGTGCATCTGTTTGAAGAAATATTTCGTCTTCAAATTTTCCAACGTTATCTTGGTCTTACGTTATCACATGACTGCTTTGTTGAGGATGGTCGGTAGCAACTGCTTTGGCACGCACAATTTATGACGTGCTTCGCACGATTTATTCAATGCCTTCTTCTGGGATCGCACCAGGCTAATACGAAACCAATGACCGTCTGCCGATTATGGTCTCTCGTCTCCCAAATTGACGTGGCGCCTAAGCAGTTGGCATCTTTTCATCCCGACGATGCCAATGTAAAACTTTCTGCGTGTTAACCATGATGTCCGTGGGATTAAGACAGGGCGCCCGTGATGCTCTTACACTCCATTGACCTATCTGACGACGACGGTAATCTTGTCGCTCCTCACTTCCCACATCACCTGTTTGCCCAGGTGCTTCCTGTGCTGGGGACGTAGCTCCCCTTGTCCGTTTGTGTGCAGGGTGAATCTTCTGCTCCCAGCTCTTTGTTTCCCACGTATCAGCTGTTGTAAATCCATGGTGAGCTGCAGCTGCCATCCTCTCGACTTGTGAGAGATTGCAACATTCACATTCAGTTGTGACTGCTGCCCACTTATGAGAGCTGAATTGTAGCTATTGGTGATGATGGTCGTAGCTAGCGTCCGTTTGGAGCAGTACACGGGGAGCGGACTCGAATTTGCCTCACGTCATTCCGTGGCTTGGTCTTTCAGCCTCGATAGAAAGTCGCAGTTCTTGTCGTTTGAGTCGCTGCAGTGTATCACTTCCAGATCGCATTCCTGAAGCGCAAGCGCCCACCTCTGTAGTCGAGGATTCGGAGTCTTCAGCGTAGAGATCCCTTCAAGTGTCCAGTGGTTGGTGATAGCATACACCTCCCTCCCCGGTAGATAACTTCAAAGATGGTTAAGTGCATAGATTTGATCTGGCATCATCATCTCTGTTGATGAATTTGCTCTCTTTTCATGTAATTTCCAGGGCCCTACATACTCTAAATAGCTTGCAATTAAAGATGCACATTTTTCTTCTGCTGCAAACATAGCCGCTTTCTTCATGCGTTCTATGATGGAACTTGGTAGACTCGAAAGGTGGAATCGTTGTTCCGCCAAGTAAACGATTCTCATGTGCACTTACCCCGAAGACTCTGTTCCTATCTCGTCTTTTTTCGAGCATTTGGAGTAGTGTCGCTGATACTTTATTCACGTCGGCGGCTGCCTTCGGCCGGACGCTCATGAAGCTCTAAATATCCTCTTGTCTTGTCTCAATGTTCAAGCCTTCTTCGCTATGCACCGCCTCAGCCGTTTCATCAAATGTTGCACAGGCCTTCTTTCAAGTCGCCTGACACACATCTGGCTTTTATCCTTTGAAACAAACGTTTACTTGCCTGATATGGTGCCCGTCGTTTTCGCTTCTTCAGACATTTAATTTGTTTATCGTGTTGTCGATTCACAGTAATTCACACCATGGGTTCGGCACGACGCGGGAGCGACAGTGGGAATCAATGTGACTGCTCTCCTTGCTCACGTCTTGTTTTTCAATCGACATCGCCACGCTGGTCACCAATATGTCACGTGCGGTTTTCCATATGCCACTGTTTTCTTCAACTTTATTTTTGCCGCCCACGAAACCCGGAGCAAAGGCTATTTTTCGCAACATTGTGATGCTCGCCCGGCGGATTTCTCACCGACACGGCATTCGGCAACGACGGCGGTCATGGCATTCCCAGAGCCCAGTTTGCATAAAACCAACAGACGCCGCGACTGACCCAATAATGTACATAAAGTTCCTGTGTCGTTTTTTAATTTGCGCCCTCGCACATGGCGTGTAATGCATATATTTTGAGTACGCTATGAACAGTGATCAGCGAGGTAATAGGGCCACTTCGTCGGAATAACGACGTTTATGAATATATTGATTAAACACCCATTAGCGGCAACTTGTATATTAGATATGCCAGGTACTATGATTCGATGCAAGCACGAAAGGAGTGCGCGACATATAACGGATCAGAAATAGCATGCGACTACGTAAGCTCAAAATTCCTACAGAAGTGTCCTTTTCTTAAGGCGCATTAATGCAACGCAAGGTTATATAACAAAGAAAGGGTCGGGGTCGCCGGAGGGTCGGTGATTCCTCTGCCGGGCTTACACTTTGCCGAGGTGTAGGCGCCGAGCGCCCGGCCGTCGGCGCGCCAGGCCTACATGGTCTCCCATCGCCGCGTCCGTGCCAATGTACCTCCGTCAGCCGACTCGGACTACTGCTGCACTGTCTGAATATGCCGATGTCCTGTTTCAACGTGCCCCATACTCCGACGGTGCCGGCGTTTTTTTTTAACGGCCGCCCCCTATCGATCGTCCTAGCGCGCATGTCCGAAACGACCGCTCAGACCAACCTGAGCAAAAAACAAAAAACAAACAAACAAAACCGTACTTGCACATTGAAAAAAACAGCACGCAGCCCGCGTCGAACAGACACGCCGCGCGCCATAGTTGTATTCAGCCTTGGGACGCGGTGTGATGTATCTTGTGCGTCGGTGTGATGTGACTTGCGCGTCGGTGTGATGTGACTTGCGCGTCGGTGTGATGTATCTTGTGCGTCGGTGTGATGTGACTTGCGCGTATCAGACACGACCAGTGTGTTCCGAACAACGTGTCTTCAACAACTGGGTCGTCTTTTGATGCGTTGGTTTCAGCGGGGCATATGTGAAGTGTTGAGAATCCATGACATGATGATAATTGAACTTCGGAAATCACATCTTTCAATGCCCAGCAAATCCCGTCGGAAATGAGAACGAAAGGCAACACCGCCCTGACAGGATATGGTGCGATTTTGAAGGAAGTCAAAGGATTACGGTTTTGCTCCTCTCCACGGTCACGCGCCAACACCACTCGGGTGAGGGTCAATTTGACCTCCACCCGGATCGAATTGGCCCTCATTTTTGTTCTAAAATAGCTCCCGAACAGTGCAGCACCAAACTTCGCACAGCTATCGGCAAGTGGAAATCCAATCTCTCGGTGAGCAAAAGGAGACATGCTTCGCTGACTTGAAGGGTCAAAATCAGGAGAGAGATGGAAAGGAGGTGAAAATCAAGTCGTACCTGGCAGCAATGCCAATTCCTACGGAGCTTTTAAATATGATGCGTAAAGGTGTGCTAGGCCAAGCGATAAACATTTAAATGGTTTGTCAGGTCATGAAACAACTGGAATGAAAATTGTGACCAGTTCTACTGACCTTGGGTCCGATATAAAGGTCAGATGTAGGTCAAATCTCAACCACACTTTGCTGGAAAACTTGCGTTGTGTGACAGTTTTTAACATTCACTTCGCCTTCATGGATGAAAAGGGATGTCAAATAATGTCATGCTATGACATTTAAGAAGTCGGTGATGTTGCAGTTAAAACCAAAGGGAAATAACGCAGTTGGGTTAGAGTGAATCTAAGGTCGGGAACAGTCTTCACCATCACTGTCAACTTTGTCGCATTGTGTCGAACGACCTATCCTGGTTAAACTGTCCATGATCTTCCAAATTAAATGCTTTTGGGCCTTGTACAAATGATGCATCGAACTCACGGTGCCAGATGTTACGTGGCGACTATCAATAACACCATTGTTGACCTCTTACGGCCACAACCTAAAACCATTTGGGAAACCTCTATGCAGAGAAGCACTATTTTGCCCTAGAAACGCATGGTACGATTTGCACGTCTGTTCGGTTTCATTGTTTATGTCTTACCACACGTATTTGTCTGCTGTACACGCACTCCCAATGACCGTGCGGTGCTCGGTGTCGTGACTCAGCGCTTGAATGGCTGAGTGGCTATGGGGCTCCACCCGCAGGGGACCGCGCTCCGACGCATTCCGAAATTGCCGGCATATTCCCAATGAAGTCTGTTTTTATGACGAAAAAACCGAAACGAGCTCGACTTTACTCCTCCACGGCATTACATATTAAATGTCACGAACAATAAAGCGCTGTGTATTAAAACATGATTATTTGCATAGCCTGCTGCTACTGCCGGCCCTCATGGTTTATGGTTCATGATGTCCTGTGATAAATGAGGTGTGTCTAGAGTTTTCGTTTTTTGAAATGCACGCCAAAGGGGGGTTGACAACTATCTACAGCCAATTTTGGTACGTGAATGTGCATTCGGGTCTAGTAACAGTATCTTTTCTAAGTTTCATCGATCTCATCGATTGCTGTGCATGAACAAATGCACAACTAAAAGATGAGAGATGAGCCAATCAGCGGGCAGGAAAGGACGAGTGCCCTGTTTTATTTGCGGCGAGTCATTGCGCACCGCAGACATAGCCATCATTTTGGTAACTACTGTTTCATTGGTACCGGGTGAACGCTGGCAGTTAAGGACGGTACGCATTTGAGGATCCCTTTCGTAATTCGAGATGGAAAATATAATACACTGAACATGCTTGGTGTACCAACGACACCGCGGCAAAAATTTCATCACATGCGCCTTGTCGCTTCCAGCGCTGAATTCGGCAGACGGTTGCCACCAATTCCAGGATTTAGGGATCTAATGTTTCAAGGTATCATGCTGTCGCAGAAGTTACTGCAGGGAGGCATATTGCCCAATTATGCTTTTAATGTAGCCTTGGTTGCACAGCTATCATAGCCATATTCTCAAAATGACCTCATTTTGTATTGGCTTGAATTTGTTGTATTTCTCTGCCAGTATCAATGCACTGATCTCATGTGGGCACCCAGAAGATTAATGTTGTCTGTTACCTTAGTATGATATAACTAATTTGTGTATCAAAAGTTGGTTCTGGGTGATGTCTTGGGTGCGGTGTTATCCTGATGCGCGAATTTTTAAAAATAAATTTGAGTGAGATACCCCAGGCAACATTCTGAAGTAGCCTGCGAAGTAGTATATCTGATGTAAAAAATAACTTATCTGATGGAATAATGGGACCTGCAGTGCATATTGCCACTATCTCCGTCCTCAAAATGGCACTATTTCGAATGTTGTCATTGTTTGGTGCGTCCATTGTCGCGGCCTTATATGAGGTGGAAAAACTTCGTGACATGATTGCTTATCTCTGTCGGTAATAGCTTTCAATATCCAGGCAGTTGTAAGCAAGAAATAAGTTTATTATGCCCAAGAAGCGCACGACGAGGTTTAAAAGGAAATTACAGGCGTTCGCACTTTTATTCAGCCACTGGGTCATGTGTTTAGTGCTACGGACTATACCGCTAAATGCTGCTACTGCAGCTTGCAACCGTGAAGTATCAGCCTTCTGCAATGCGTTCGTTTTACTCTCGGGACTGCATATTTTTAATTGAATGCTTTGGAGGCTCAAAGTCTACACTAAATATACATTATTAATGCCCGCGAATCCCGGAAAGTTCCTTCAAGGAGCTTTGTCACCTCGAGAAACCACATCAACCTACGTTACAATAAGCCAAAAGCCCGCTGTGCTGTGAAACAAGATGACAGACACCAGTGTCAGCGCTTGATGGTACTGTCGCCCTTTCGTCCAAGTAAGACGTCCTATCGCTGGTTATAGGGAACATGGTCACAGCCGAAACCCAGCTGAACATCGCTTAGAACCACACGAAGGTGGAACTCGAAGAGCAGACAGACGCTCTGAACCCAAATAAAAGGCGTCCGAGGATCTGTTAGAGGGATGTCCCTGTATTCGAGTCTGGGGTGAGCGCCAGACTGGGACAGAGGGGCCAGATCTAGACAGAGACTGTTGTCTGGAGAGACGCGGAGCCTTCAGACCCAAGTACGCCTGGACTGGAAGACACTCTATAGAGATGTACTTCAAGTCTGGGTTTTGGGGTGTGCCATAGTGTAAGTAATCCGCACTCTTAGCCTTGTTAAAGGAAGGTTCCATCATCCGCATACCATCATTGCCATCGTCATAGCAGGTGCAGGCGTCCAAGGACGGAGCAGAGTGATGTCCTAAAGCCTTCCGGTGGGTGGGTGTACTCAAACCTAAGCAGGGCTTTTGTTTGGGCCGCTACTTTATATGGGGTTCCATGGGTAGAATGACAGCTCATACGAAAACAAAGGTACGCCGACAAACGTAGATTTAGAAGCATTCCAAACGCGGTTCAGTGGCCTATCCAGCATTCACCAAGAGCGGAGGGACGGGACGGCGGCACGCAACATTTTAGATACACTTGAGTATGGAGATGTCCGTGAAGTTTTTGATTTCTTCAGCGATTTATTCAGCGATGAGTTCCGATTTTTTCTGATAATTTATGACATGGTCAATGATGACACGATAACATCGAGAATCACGTTTATTTTGCAATATCGTGTGAACTTCAAGGTCAAAATCAAAGTCAAATGACGGGAGCTACGCATCACCAAAAAATTGCTGACCGATTTTGGATTTGCGAACATCAGAATTCTTACGAGCGCAAAACGACCGTCCGTCAAGAAGTCCCGACCTCTCAAGGTCACACTTCAATCTCAAACTCAGGCTCAAAGGATGGGTAACTCCATGTCACCAAAAGATTACCGACCGTCCTCAACTTTCCCAGCATCAGAATATTCGCCAGAGCATGAATTAGCACCTGTCAAAAAACTCCTGACCTCTCAAGGTGAGGTCAAGGTACTTCTGGGTCAAGCTCATGCTCTTAGAACGGCGAGCTCCGTATCACCTAAAAATTACCGGCCCATTTCAACTTTTCAAAGATCAGAATATTTACCGGTGCAAGATGTGCCGCCCGTTAATAAATCCTGACATTTCAAGGCCACTTTTCGACGACGAATTCGGGCTCAAATGACGCGAAACCCAAAATCACCAAAAAATTGCTAGCCGATTTTAAAATTCCAGGTACCAGAATATTCACCATAGAAGGATTACCGTCCATCAAAAAGTCCTGATCTATCGAGGCTACCCTTCTGGGTCCAACTGACACAAAAGTGGCAGGGAACTTCATATCACCATACATTACCGGCCAATTTCAACTTTTCAAGTACGAGGATATTTATGGCCAGAGCTCCCAGACATTTCAGCCTTAATTTAACCTTGAAGGGAGACCTGGAGAGGTCAATACTTTTAACGGACGCTAGTTCATGTGACGGTTAATAGTCTGATGCCCGAAAAGTTGAAATCGGCGAGAAGGTTTTTGGTAATATGGAGTTTCCCGTCCTTAAACACGCGCTCAGGAGAGAGGTCAGATTGACCCCTCAAGGTTTTTTCAGAATGGGTTCCAAAAGGCGCGGCGTACCCGCGCCAAATTTTGCATAGCTGTCAACAATTAAATACCGGGTCGCTGGGCATCAAAATGTATATGTACCTTTTAAGGTCACTCACCCATGGCAGGTCAAAGTTAGGTCTTGGTTTCAGCGAAGGCGATTTCTAGGGAATCGTTCAATCTCATGCAAACACGGAGTGTTAGGCGGAGCCATACATCTCTGAGACGCCTTCTTGGGCAACACAAATATTGAATTAGCAAATTAAGTTGACTTAAGATGAGGTATGAATGTCAGACCAAGGTCAAAACTAACCTGTTTTAATAACACGCGCTCGAGTGGGGGGTTAAATTGACCCCCCCCCCCCAAAGGTTTTTCCAGAATGGTTTCCGAACAGCGAAGCGTAGACCTATGGCAGCTCAAAATCAGGCCATGGTTTCAGCGAAGGCAATTTCTAGGGAATCTTTCAATCTGATCCAACAACGGAGCGTTAGACGAAGCCATGCATATCTGAGATGCTTTCTTAGGCAACACAACAGCTGAATAAGCAAATTACATTGACCAAAGGTGAGGTATGAAGGTCACACCAAGGTCAAAACCAGCCTATTGAATTACTCTAGGGCTTGCTGTATGGGATAGTTTCTGGTGCTCATTTAGAGTTTATTGATAGCAGGAACTGCATTATACCTCTTCCATGGACTTCTTAGAGGTCAAAATATGTCATTGACCTAGAATGACCTAGGCCGACATTTTGTTTTAGGAAAATACTGCCTGACGTAATCTTTGTCGCTTAGTCAAATGCAAAACTCAAAGTAATCTTGTATGATTTCGGTCACCTTGACCTTCAAAAAGTCAAACAAGGTCAGTGACCTTAAATGAGAATGTGACCTTTTGCTAAGAGACGATAATCTAGGTTCTGGGAGCACTTTGGAGACCAACCAGGAACTTGACCTTGTTTAACCCTTTTTGACCCAAAGGTCATGACCTAGGAACCTGAAACTTTAATCTTAATGAGTCTACGTACAGGTCAACACACCCTGTAAATTTGGTGCCTTTAGCTCTGTTAGTTTCCGAGATCTCAGGGGGGTCAAAGTGACCCCCACCCGGGCGAAGGGTATCTAGCCGGCCACCCGGCGCGTGTTAATCTAGGGCTTGCTGTATGGGATAGTTTCTGGTGCTCATTTCGAAATTTATTGATTGTAAAAACCGCATTACACACCTTCCGTAGACTTCTTAAAGGTGAGAATAGATCATTAACCTAAATGAAGCAGATCAACGTTTTGCTTTTAGGAAAATACTGCCTACCATAATCTTTGTCGCTTATTCAAATGCAAAACTCAAAACAGTCTTGTATGATTTTGGTCATCATGACCTTCAAAAGGTCAAGCAAGGTCACTGACCTTAACTGAGCATGTGGCCTTATGCTTAGAAATAATAATCTAGGTTCTGGAATCACTTTGGGGGCCAACCTGAAATTTGAACTTGTTTGACCTTATTTGACCCAAAGGTCATAGCCTAGAAGCCTCAAACTTTGACCTAAGTGAGCTAACGTACAGGTCAACACACCCTGTAAATTTGGTGTCTTTAGCTTTCTTAGTTCCTGAGATCTCAGGGGACGGTTTAAGTTGAACCCCCCCTCCCCCTCCCCTCACCCCCGAGCGAAGGGTATCCAGCAGGCCACCCGGACGCGTGTTAAGCCTGAGTTTGACCTTAAAGGTGACGTTGAGAGGTCAGCACTTTTAAACGTACGCTAGTTCTTGCGCTTGTAAATATTCTGATGCTTGCAAAAATATTGAGCTTACTTGCGATTTTTGCCACAACAACAGAATGCTGGTCGATGACGTCCCGAATGGAGAGCCAGTTGTAGGCCACTCCCATCAGTTCGCAGAGTATGAACTCGGGAACTTTCAGACCAGTCTCTCCTCCAGGATACCGAGGTTAATAACAGCAGTTGCTTCCCGGGAATGAGCGATACCAGACCAAATGATTGCGCATGTCGAGACGAAATTCCTAAACTAGTTAATGATTCTCGCGAGACTCCAGGATCCACATAAGTCCTCCAGAGAGCAATCCACATCTGAACCTCACTTGGCACTGTGTGGCACTCGCTTGACGAAACCCTGGATTTGCCCCTGACGCCCAGCCTCGTGTAACGCTTAACTCAGGCCGAGGGGATTAGCAAAAAAGGATATGTGGGTACACGAGAACTTGTTATCGTGACGAACACTACAAAAACAGACAGCCTTCGGAAAAATTGTCCAAAATTCGACCTAGAAAACATCAGTTGTGCTCTCCCCCGTTCTTTAGAACACGGTTTGCATACGAGGTGACAGCTTAGGAACGAGCATCGGGAAGTCATAAGGAGCAACAAACTGCAACTGTAGACTGCAAAACTACGCACATATATATATATATATATATATATATATATATATATATATATATATATATATATATATATATATGTGTGTGTGTGTGTGTGTGTGTGTGTGTGTGTGTGTGTGTGTGTGTGTGTGTGTGTGTGGTGTGTGTGTGTGTGTGTGTGTGTGTGTGTGTGTGTGTGTGTGTGTGTGTGTGTGTGTGTGTGTGTGTGTGTGTGTGTGTGTGTGTGTGTGCTTGTACGAGTGCGTGCATGTGTGCGTGAGTGTTTGTGTGTCCAGTTGCTGGGAAAGAACAACGTAACATAGCACGCGCCTCTTTTATTCAGGCTAAAATGCAGCTTGCAGCTGGATCTCAGTTGTAATTGCTTGCTTCTACACAAAATAAGTAAAATAGAATGTTCCGGAAGGAAATATCTGCAACGACCTGGAGGATCCGCTCAGTGCTACTCCTGGAGGCGCCCTACTGATGGTTCTTTGGGTGCCTCCATCAACATGGTCGCCGAAACTTGCGTTCTGGCCACCTCGGCCTGGTCAGGACGCCAGGCTAGTTGTACCTCACAGTTAACTATCGTATGTGCGATATCCAGACCCTGCATAACCTCTGTCATGTACTCATAGTGGCCCTAATGGAAGTTTCTCTTGAGCATTTCTCCCTCCGCAAGTGCGGAGTAATACACGATGTTGAATCTTGAACATCGGTGATGACTGTTTCCCCACTGGAGAAGCATGCTCCAACTCTGGTATCGTTCTTTCTTCCACTGAAAACGCAAGGTCTGTTGTGCTTGGCTTACATCCTGGGATGAGACGAGTTGGTGAAGAGACGTGCTAAATCAGAAAAAAATTCTCACCCCCAAGAGGAGCTTCTGGGTGCAATGCTGCCACAAAATGAGGTTCTCCAGGGAAGTCACCGGCAGGATGCCACAAATGATGTTCTCCAGGGAAGTCGCCGGCAAGCTGCCACAACTGACGTTCTCCGGGGAAGTCGCCGGCAAGCCGTCACAAAATGACGTTCTCCAGGGAAGCCGCCGGCAAGCCGTCACAAAATGACGTTCTCCAGGGAAGCCGCCGGCAAGCTGCCACAAAATGACGTTCTCCAGGGACGCCGCCGGCAAGCCGCCACAAAATGACGTTCTCCAGGGAAGCCGCCGGCAAGCTGCCACAAAATGACGTTCTCCAGGGAAGTCACCGGCAGGATGCCACAAAATGACGCTCTCCAGGGAAGTCGCCGGCAAACTGCCACAACTGACGTTCTCCAGGGAAGTCGCCGGCAAGCTGCCACAAAATGACGTTCTCCAGGGAAGTCGCTGACAGGCCGTGACAAAGTGAACGACAGCTACACTTTCCCAAAGAGCATGAAAGGGAGAAAGAATTGAACTTCGAATTATTAGCACCAGGCTCGCAGCGTTAGTCTGACATTGGTACGCTGAGCGCGAAGTTGCCCATTCCTGCTAGCGAGCACCCAGCGGCAGAGCCTGCCGGCGACGGGTCGTGCCAAACGCAGTGCACTTGTGTTGTCTCGCTGGATGGGTGTGGAGCGCTCATGAAGAAGAAAAAGGGTGCAAGTAAGCATGCTTCGTGAGCAGATACCGGAGCAGCCGGTGGTTTAGTTGTTGCCATTCGGACATCCAAAGTGCTCTGCGTGTGTGAAAGGCAATGTCAGAGCACCGGCTGTTGCGCCACCTTCCGATGCGATGGCAGCCGAGCTCACCACTTACTGGCCTGCAGTGCAGTTAAAGGAAGCTGGCGCACGGATGCGTCCAGTCTGGGAACTGGAGGACGCACGCAGCTACTCGTAGATAAAGGTCACACGTGGTAATCCCGCCCCTACCTGCGATTGTTCCCATAACGACCAGAGAATGCTGGTCACTGCCGACAGGTATGGAAGATCAGTCATAGGCTACTCCCGCCAGTTTCCAAATCTTCATTCTCAAGGGGCATCAAGTTCACGATGAAGCATGGCCCCTCCCTTGACAAAACCCTGGATTCGTCCCCGGCGCTAACTCTCGTGTAACATCTGACTCAGGATAGGGGGTACCCGAAAAAGGTACGAGACGGAGTTATCAAGACGAACGCCACAAAAAGAAAGCCTCTGGAAAAGATGCTCCAAATTCGCCCTCAAGAAAGTCAGTTGTGTTCTCCTCCGTTCTTTAGAACACGGTTTGGACAAGAGGCGACAGTTTAGAATCAAACATCGAAAGGTCATAAAGAGCAACAAACTACAGTAGCATGTTAAGAGACTGGATGAGCATGAGACTGACGAGAAATCGTGCTCGTACCTAATCTGCCCATCTAGCTGTCTGACTTCACTGCGGGGATGGACTGCTGCGTGCGAAGTCGGCGGTGAGAAAATGTGAGGATTTACGTAGACTCAACAGCACGTACAACAGTAAGTAAAAAGCGGCATGGATGTGCATACTTGAGATGATCCATGATCAAGTTCACAACTCAGAATAAAAGGCTCCGGAACCTGCCACATAAGCCTTTCAAACATTTGATTTATTGCTGATTTATTTAGATCATGTATAATGCCTATCATGATTTTACGTTATGTCACTCATCATGCTGATGGAAATTTGACACATTTTGTCCAGTCCATTATCATACCCCTTTTGCCTGAGCTCTAATTGTCCGGGTTACTTTGGTGCTATTTTACTCAGCTGCTCAGGGCCGACTTGTAGGAATAACACATGGAGGTGTGCTAGTTATCAGTCAGACTGCATGCTTCCGTGCGTCTTGTTGCCATGCTGCCTTGTTAGGAGACCCGAGCAAAGGCTCGTCGGAACAAATATTGT
Source organism: Pollicipes pollicipes (assembly GCF_011947565.3). NCBI lineage: Eukaryota > Metazoa > Arthropoda > Thecostraca > Pollicipedomorpha > Pollicipedidae > Pollicipes > Pollicipes pollicipes. Next base: position 46,396,311 of record NW_023596420.1, read on the forward strand.
AAAATAGCAGTCCATCATGATTCTGGAGCGGTGTTCTCTGCGGATGAGCGTACAGCACTGTGCCCCCCAATTTTCTTGAAACGAATGAATGTGTTATGGTCGCTCTTGGTGATGTGAATGAATGCGTCATCAAGTGCATCGTAACATTTGTTCATTTTTTACAACTCTATGCCTCGGCGTTATTAAACTAAAGGGGTGACCGAAACTTTGATTAGATTTGGTGTCTTTAAGAAAGACCTTCAGGTCCAGGCTTTCCGAGTGCTTGTTCAGTGTTTACGCACTGTTCTTGGTGCCTCATGATTGTGATGAGCGATTTCTAATCCAATACTGGGCATGGGTCGCCTCAACCTTAATGCTTGCTGCCTATGTTTCGTGCAGACCATGGAGAAGAACAAAGGAGCGCTTAAACGATGCGGTTGCTCGGACAGGTTATCATTTTTGATATTTTTTCAGTGGCAGTGTCTGCTCAGATTCGGAACATTCCTTGGATTCATGTGTCTTGGTTTTAGTGTAATATTTGGTTACCCTTGCTCAACCTTTTCAGCCGTGACCATAACCACCGCTTGCAACGTCAACTAATTTTAACATAAGCAATGTTTGCTTTTAAACTTAACTAGATTAGTACCTCCTGGTATGCCGAAGGTCGGTAACTAAGCTGCAGGCTTGGACACTGAACTCATAATGACTAAGATTGTGTGTCCTTTTACCACCAAGGTAAAATGGTAGTTCACTGCGCACTTTGAGTGAAGGGAAGATGTTTCTGCTTTTGGGCGAGTTTTAATTTGATTGATAATTTGATTTTTAAGAGCACTTTACGGATGCGTGTCTTGGAATTCGATCCAAACCGGCCGCCCTCTTCCAGAGCCCAAATCGACCGCCAGCACGGCGCTCGGCAATTTCTTAATCAAAGTTCCCACGGTTCGGCCTAGCAAAACTATGCTTGTAATGATCCGCATCAATCCGCATTAAAGTGGTTTGCTTCTACCATCATAAATGGACAGACATGTCATACTTAAGCCTATTTTATGCTTCTTCTATAACAACTTTAGTCTCAATATTATGACCGACTACAAAACCCAACAACCATTAGGCCAGTTTCAAACATTCTGACTAGTTGCAAGAATCAGCTGCTACTCATAAATGAGCTTCGTTATTAACGTGGCGTGCATGGGAGTAGATCTTAGCATATACGTGGCACGTATGTCCGACATACAAAATTCCATATTCATCGTTAAGACCAAAAATTCTCAAGAACAAGATGAACTTTCTGGAACGGGATATCTATGCTTGGATAAAATTAAATGGCGCCAAAACAAGTAGCAATGCCCTGGATATCAGCATTACGATTAAAAATACAGATGACAATTCAGATCTGCAAATGACAATTCGATGCACTACCATCTATTTAATAACTCTAATAAAAACGGTGGGTCGAAGGCATTAAGTCGTGCTTAGAAGACACTTTTCTGGAATATTCTACTCAAGTCACACGTTTAGATAAATCATCTTGGACGACTGGATGATTCTTAGATGAAATCATCCATCATTGAACCCAGGATATTTGTAGGCTTCAAAACCCAATAGCGAAAGTTGTAAATGAAATGAGCATCTCTTGAAATCAACTAATTTTTCACTCTGCCCAATTTACATATCCTGGAAAATGTTTAAGTCTGGTCTTTGTCTAATCTGCGCGCTGCCAAACTTTTCTGGTCCGGTCCAGTCCGCTCGCGGATCCATCCGATACCGGAAAATTGGGCCAATCCATGAAGTGCTCTAACTTACTGTACCATTATATACAGTGATGTCCCATGGCGCGTGCATTGGTGACAATGACTTAGCTAGCCAAAGAGCAAGTGAACACCAACCGCGTGACTCCGAGGCTTGCGTTGGGTGCGTCGCCGGCAAGGACAACAGTGAAAGGGCGGGCACCCGAGGCGTCTTGGCCTGCAGAGGAGCCATGGCCGGGAAACGCGCGGGAAGTCGAGGCTTCGAAGCGTTGAACGGCCAAGGACGACCGAGGGACGAGTCAAAACTGCGTGGTGCCGTTCGTCCTCCAAGAGCGCCGTACCTTGGAGATGTTCCAACAGCAGAAGGGCCACACACCACCTTGAGTCTAGCCTGACCGTTGGTCGGTGTTCCCGGACTCGCCACAGCGGAGCAGGCTCTCGAGGCGTACGAGGAAGCTGTTGAAAGCACTGCGGAGGAGAACGTGGCTCACACTGTAGACCCACGTCTCGGCGACCAAACAGAAGATGCGAGCAAGGTGCAGTGTGTATGTGGGCGTGTCATCGAGGGGATTAATCTCTTGGAATCAGCTGAGACAAAGTTTTTCCTTGGCACGTGGATGAATAATAAATTTCCAGGCCTGTTGCGTCGTACCAAGATTGATATTTGTCAGTCGAGAGGAGCTTTTCCCCTCTTGGCCAAGAAAATCGTCTTCGATTTCCATACTACCGACACCTGATGGATTCAATGTTTCTAATTTGATTTGAAGCGATCGTCAGTTAAGTGTGAAACATATATCAAGAAGGATATAAATGACAAATTCATTAACAAATGATAAGTTCACTTTTTATGAGAACCCTAATTTATTGGTAATATACCAAAATGTGCAGTTATCAAAATGTTCCAGCAGACAGCAGGAAGCTGAAGGTTGCCATTGTTTACGCATCATTGTGATATCAATCTGTAGTTTATGTGCTTGTCGTATGGGCTGTAAGAAGGTATAAGTTTGGTTTGTCGGTATTCAAACGTTCCTTGCGAGTAACTACTTGGATAAGCATGCCGAAAGCTACGCGGTCACGTACAAAACATTTTGTGAAAGGTCACCCGGCGCCATTTTCCCACCAACGACTGCCGACTGAGGGGAAAGCCTTAGCTTGCATCAGATCGCTAAGCGAATCAAGCAAGAATCCCATTAAAACCGTCTTCAAGACCGTGGCGGCGGAAATCAGTGAGCTGTGGACGAACGAAGGGATCCCCGTTCATGATTTAAAATGCGTCACAAAAGTTATCAAGAAGTATTAAGAGAAGGACAGAACAGCGTCGGTACCGCAAAGTTCAATGAGCTTCTCGACATCGCAAAATGAAAGTGCGAGTCCCAGCGCAGCTCCAAATGCCCAGCAGCCTACAGAGTGCCGGAGGAAGAGGTTGGCTTCTTAAAAGACCAACGCATGCACCGGAGGCTTTCCCTGGGGAAGTATGACCGGGCTACGGCTGTGGCTAGGGAGGCTCGCGAGATCCGGAGGATGGCTAGACTACTTCAGGAGCGCCCTAGTTCGACCGCCAGTGGGGCGGTGTGTGCTGCTAAACCTGAGTCACCTCCCCCGCTGGCTGCTGAGCCCATGCTGCCTGCTGAGCCAGCGCTGGCTGCTAGTGCTGAATTCGAGCCTGCTCCGGGATCGAGTGGTCTCAGCGCTGGCGAGTCAGCCGAGAGTGCGGAATCTGGCTTATGGCTGTCACTGCAGATCGTAACTTTAACAATCTCACCAACACCGCTCTTGCGGTTGACCGCTACAGTGTCTCGAACCGGGCGGCTGCTGCCATCATTAACGCCTTCCAACAGGACGGCAGAGGCGGACTGGCTGTTTCAGACGTTGTAGATCCTTAGAAGTTCTGGCGCGCAAAAAAAAACAGCGAGAAAAGAGACGGCGCGTCAAAATGCGGGATCAATCTACGGATCAGGTTTGACTAGCCTCTACTTCAATGGCCGCAAAGACAGGACCCGCATGACATAGTCATGCGGATGCCGTCGAAGAACACGTGGTTGTCATCGCTGAGCCAGGCAGCCGCTACGTGACTCACTTCACGTCCGAGTCCGGCCGCGCTCTGCACTTACTCAACGAGCTGCACCCCGTGAGCCAGCAGTTCGACGGTCACGTCAAGGTCCTCGGCTGCGACGGCACGGTCGTCAACACAGGGATGACAGGTGGAGTGTGCCGGCTGTTTGAGCTGGTCACTGAGTCACCCGTGCACTGGTTCATCTGCCAGCTGCGCGGCAATGAGCTGAATTTACGGCACCTGCTGCTGAGCCTGGAAGGCGCGACTGCGGGACCGAAATCTTTTCTGGACCCATCGGCAAGATATGCGCCAGAGAGGTCTGGAAAACGGACGTTGTGTCATTCAAGCCTGTGCCAGGGCATGCGCGAAACCTGCCGGTCGACCTGGTCTAGCAGCTGGGCACCGACCAGCAGCTGCTGTATCTGCTGGCCTCAGGCGTACAACACGGCTCCGTCCGGACCGCGACAGCTCGGCGGCGAATGGGACCACTGAACCATGCTAGGTAAATATGAAAGCACGGTGTCTTCTGATTCCGGACGTTTTTAACTGCATTTGCGAGGAATATTATGCATATTGATAGAACAGTGATAATATCCTTATTCCACGCAGGATATCTAGGACAATGGAGAAATAAATGGATTAATATTCCGGCGATATATCTTTACGTAAACCAAACTACGTTATTAGTACTGTCGCCAAACAAAACCAACGCTACTCGTATTGTCTTGCGTTCGAATTCATGCCAATTAATGTTCAGACTTTCTCACGCATCATTTGGAATTTCATGTGCTCATCGTTAAGCACTTACTCATTACCATGCGTTGTGCCATAGCATGTCGTATCATTTACTCAATAGTTCATGCTTACGAGTATACTTGCTGATAAGTGTTGCCGTTGCGTTAGAATTGGAATAATTTTTGTGTGACCTAGTGCTCAGTTCGGGACGAATCATTTTAACTATTCTTGTCTTTTTTTTTGTTTTCAGATGGTTGACACTGGCCGCTCACCTGCCCCCAGCTTACATCTCCATCGAGACTCCCAGCAGGGCTCTCAAGGACCTCGTCCAGTACGTGGCTGGCCACTATGTGCCGGTGTGTTTCTCCATTCGACAGAACAGCAGCTGTGACGTGGGTTCACGCAACCCGTTCCGAAGCATCGCGCTGCTCCGCGAGCTGCCGCAACGCGTACGGACCACGGTGCAGCCAGTCATCCAGCGCGACGGGTATTGGGCCCATCCGGAACAGCTGCTGCTGGCCATGGTGGCGGACGAGGACCGTGTGGTCCGCGAACAAGCGGTTCAAATCATTAGCGCCGCGCGTGGGCACCAAACCGAGGGGCCCAGGATCTTCGCCACCCTAACGATAAACTTCGAGGCCGTGAGCTACACGGAGTTGATCTCCTGGCACAAACCAGTCACGCAACCCCCACTCCTACGGGACCCCAGCAACGGCGAGCTGCGAAGCATAGTGCACGCTCCATTGCCCATCCCGCCTTATCCGGTTCATACCCAGGCGGTGGAGAGGGCCGTGCGCACTGTCACCGAAGCAGGCTCGGCGATGATGGGAGAAGAGACGAGGCATGGCCTCATCACGGCCAAGTTCATGCAGGGAGCTAGAATCGCTTTCGAACTAGGGTGGGAGTGAAAAATTCCATCGCAAAGAGACCGTGCGGGAGTGAAATAATCAAATTGCAAAAGATGGAGTTTATGAAGCCGTGACTGATGCTTCAGCAAACAAAGGCATATATTTCTAATTGGCATGGATGCTATATCAGAAACCTGACAAAACTGTCTTTTTTTAACATTTTAGGCCGTTCAAGTGAAACGGAAAACATTAAAACATAGTAATTTCGTGACAGTGTAATGAGCATAAAAATTATTAACACCAATAATTTGATGCTGCACTTTGTATTTCCCTTCCACAGCACTTATAACACAAAACAAAGCAAAGGAATTTAATAACAAAATAACAACATAAAATTCAACAAGCATTAAACGCTCAAATGGAAAAACCTTGGACTCATACACATCAGCTAATCACCAAGTCAAACACAATAGACATACCTCTGCCTTGTGTTAAGATGGGGTCAGGGAAACAAACATTTTTCACTGCTTCTTCCAGAATACCAATGCTTATTTTCATAAATGTAGCCGAACTATGCGTAACCTAAAGAGGCCTTACTTTATCTCATCCTGTCTAACCTGTTTGTATCACATCAGCAGTTGTGAGTTGCTGATTCTTGCACAATTCCTATTGCCACTTGCCATGCACTTAACCAACTTAACCTAGCTCAGAGTAGCCCATATGTTGAACAGCATTACAACAAACCTATTTGTTGACAGCAGCACTTGTGATAAAAACATGATAAAGCTAATTTTTGGCTGGTTTCAACTCGCATTTTTATTCATTTCATTTGTGTATGCTTATTGCCATCAGATTAAGGTGACAACGCACAGATCGAAACACTTTTTATCTCTTTGAACAACTTATTTTGATTGTCATGGTTAACCTATGTCAAGGGCAATAATGGGTATGGTCCACAAAACAGTTTTTCTTCTTAAAAGCAACATAGCTTTTAGATGACCATGCCAGTATTGCTGCTTGCCTTTTCAGCTGCAGGAAAGGCATCTATTTAGTCTTGCTTGTTCATATTTAATTATAAAGCTTGAGATGTTGGCTCGCCATTTTAAATGGGGATGGTTTGGCTATTTGTTACTAATATTCAACTCATATTATAATTGCTATGCAGCTTAGAGTATCTCTGTGTTAAAAATATAGTGCATACATACAGTACAGTCACCTGCCAGTCAGTAAACCATGACAACTAAAGAAAACATCTGGTTAAAGCAGCCATGAGGGACCACTTCAAGAAATTTGGGGCAAATAATCAAGAATATGGAACAAAACAAGCCCACTGCATGCCTTGTGGTATGATAATTTGTCTTATGGCAAAACTCGATGGATTAAAACAGAAAACGGCTAACTCTGGTTACACATCATGTCTTGAAAGCAGGTGAGATGAGCAATTGCTTGGTCCATTAGAGACTTACTGGCTTCTTCCTGCTCCCCCAAAACAAAGAGTCAGTACCTTTTGCATAGTCTGCTGGCAGACAGGGTCATCCCACTCACCCCCGCAAATATAAATATAATCATGCCCACTAACCTACGAGATTAAAATGCGAAACAAATAAGAGGTGTGCATGATAAACATCTCCAGAGGGCATCATTTCGCCATCAAACACTTCTGTATTAGCTGCGTCAGGTCTGTCCCAAAGCTCTGTATGGCAGCATTAGAATAGCCTTGCCACGTAGCTTGGTGAGTTACACACTTGAAAGGCTTACATTTGTCATTATTGAGCACCGCATGAACCAAGAAAACGGTTAACCGAGGTTTTAAGAGGGTCAAATGGCGGTAAAAACAGGTCCCGTACTCTAAATCGTCTTCTTTGTTCCCTGTGAGTTATTCACTCTTGGGTGCATATCAAACATGCTTGGGCGGCTGGCGAATTAATCCAATTTATGTATGAAATACGTACAAGTTGGCAGTTGGAGTATCTTGCAGGGAGATTGGTCAACATTTTAAGCAGCAGATGGCATCTCTAAAGGCAATCAAGAAGGAAGGAAGAATAAAGTGGCATCACACTTTCGTTGATACCAAGAAAAAACAAAAGTGGTTGAATAAATATAAAGACTTATGCTTTTCTGCCAAAATTTTGTCAGTTGGACATACAAGCTCATTATATGAGTGCCCAAATGGTGATATTCATCTTGTAAATTTAATTTAGAACACATTCCTTGAATTTTTAACTCCTGCATTGCAGGCGTGATGCAGTTTAGTGGTTGTTTCCTCGGGAAAAAAGTACGTGGAGTAAAATCCTTTACGAGGCCTTGCTGGTGTTTGCACCAGGCTCTGCTTCCGTGGTGTGGTGGTGAGACCAAATAAATAGGGGATGCGTGAAAACCTTGCGTTTGGCACGCAGCTGCCGATTGTGATGCATTTTGTAAACAAACCAAACTTAATGCGTGCAAGCGGCTGGAGTTACTGGGGTTCTTGGGCTTGGAGTTACCTGGCGCCCTTGCTCTGTGCACACATAGACATGATTCAGATGTAGGTGACGCTGGACACAGCCATAGGTATCCAGGTTCTGTGGAGCCTCCGTTTATGCTTGGTGGTTTCAAGTCAGCTCGGTTTTGGATGGCATCTGAAAACCTCAAAAAGGGAAATATAGGTTTGGCATGTGCGATTACACAATATCAGGGCAGGAGTGAAGAATTCACATAAAATATGGGGAAAGGGAGCGAAAAATTCCGCCTCATAGGGTGTTGCTTTGCACCCAAAGTCAGCAATTCTAGGACACTGAGTTCATGCACCGACATATTCTCCCCACTGTCAACTCCAAGACGGATCTGCTCTGAAGGTAGGCAGGTAATTATTAACTGATCACATCCTCAGAGGTGTTACACTCCCGTTTCAACTTAAAACTATTCTACAATCCGTCAAATTAATATTCATCTCAATGCCGAAATTAGACCAATTCCAAATTGAAAATGCATGCATGAATACAACATGCATTTTTCACTTTTGAGCGACTATTGTGCTCCACCACAGTCCCCTTAAAGGAATCTGCCGCACGTGGTCGTAGCAGCAGGCCCCAGTACGGCAGCCGCCGCCGCCGCATCATTGTGTCCGCCAGCTGCGCAGATGCAGGACAGTCTTTTGAGAGGAGAGAGCAAGGAACGCACTGCTGGATCAGCACCCGGCGCTCCCACAAGCAGCACGTACTGTGTCTCTGCCTTCTGGTTCAGTAGCACGACGGCAGGAACGTTTAAGACGCGCAGCCCGCAGAACGGAGACGGCACCGCCGCAGGTCAACCAGCCTGGCAGGGGCTAGCGCAGTAGTGCCCGGGCACGCGCCGCAGAGCAGAGTGGGGCCAGCGCCGCACAGCCGAGGACATCTGCGGCTGGGGCTGGAGCTTCGGCAATGGAGCAGCACGGTTGTGACGGTACTTTTGCTCTTGTGCGACGTCCGCCAACACGCGTTACGGGTTGCCGGTTTCTCAGCACCTGCTGTTTCAGCCAGCGCGTCGAATACGCAGGCTCGGTCAGGAGCAAGATGTGTGCTCGGTTATCCTAACCCCTCTCCACGCCCGCGGTGCAGACTGCACACATTGGTGTTTGTTTGAAGTTGTACACCAGGTAATACATTCTGAGCCATATGCTACGAATGGTTTTGTTTACAGCACATGGGCCGTCTTAGAGAAGTTGAAGTCAAAAAGTAGTATTAATAAATGTTCTCGTACAAGTTTACACTTCACAACACATAAGGTTTCCAATATGTGACCATCAAGTGGCCAATGTCTGAACCTCATATTGAACCTTAGAATGGCACATTTTCGCACGCATCGCTTTGAAACGCGCTCAGAAGCATCGTTTCCATAGGCGAAGTTACCTCGCCGCCCATGGTTTGGTGTTACCTGCGGCGGCCGCCGACGGTCAGCATTGGTGACTGCAACGCTGGGCGCCGGTTTACGACGAGATTTCAACCGGCTTGCGCCTCACTAGTGGAAGTTTTTGGGAAGAAATTTTGCTATGCTGTGCACTTTTGGTCTCCAGTACCAAGGAATTTCTTTGTCTCACTTGGTTTTGTTACTGATGACACGCCCTAGTGTGGATGTGAGCGTGGGCATGCTGATCCAGCGGGTGCCGATCCTCAGACCACCGCCGATCAGGTCCAGAATGACGAAGAGCGAGACAACCTTGACAATTTTCTTGAAAGCCTTGCAACGAGTGAGAGAGAAGTTTTCTGCGGTCTTCTCAATGACACTTACTGAGATGCACGCCACCTGATCCTGTCGCAAAACTTTGATTCCAGCGAGGACGAACAAAAATCCAGTGACGGTCGCATCGGAGAGAAGAGAGACTTCCACGAAAAACATGAAAACGTTGAATAATTTCTCCCAGCGACACTCCTCTCCGACTTCGGTCAGATCTCCGCCGCGCAGTCCGAACTCGCAGACGGTCTCCAGCTGGAGGGCGGAACAGGCGCCCCCCACCACAGCCGTGACCAGGACAGCCAGCCAAGGCAGAGCCTGCAGGCGCTTCTTCCAGCGGTTCGTGAAGTTGTGGTAGTGCAGTGGATAAGCGACGGCGACGAACTTGTCCAGGGTCACTAGCATCTGCGCGATCTTCAGAGCGACTCCGAGACAGGCGGCAAGGACCTGAACCGGCTGGCAGACGGCATACAGGACGTGGTTGAAGATGAGGTCTAGACAACCAATCAGCACCAGGTTCAGGGCAAAGAGCAGGTCTGTGAGCGCCAGGTTCGCCACGAACAAAGCTATCGGTTCGTTATGCAGTTTATCGGTCAGACCGATCATCACCAGCGGCAGGGAGAAATTGACGGCGAGCGCAGAGCCGATGGCCACCTTGAGCCACGCTACCATCTCGCTGACGCTGAGGAGTGAGATGGACGGCCTGCGACCCTCGCTGTCGGGGCTTTGGACCCGCACTGACGGCCAGCCAGCCAGGTGACCTTTTTTGACCTGACATTTTGTGGTATGGTCGATGGGTACTGATTTGAGTACTTTGTGGTGCGTATCCAAAGACATACGGTCAAACGATGGTCTGCTGCGGTCAAAAGATATCTGCCGATATGCACTTTCATCAGCATGTTGGTGACACTGTCCCCAAAATCAGTAGAGCCCTGGTACCTCTCTGCCCATTATCGCGACTTCTGTCTTGGCATATTCTCAACGACATATATACGACTTATATTTTTCCTTTGTTTGCTTACTGTGGCGTAGTATACGACGGACTTATGACAACCAGCGACTCCCTTAAACTTGACATAGTACAGAACAGCAAGACTAATCGCTGGTGCACTCCACAGAACGCACACTCGCGCACTGTTGGACGATTTGGGATGGAATACTCTCAAATCACGAAGAAACATGCACAAACTGACGCTGTTCCACGCCCTCATCCACAACCAGCATCCTCTGCCAACAAACATCACTGCAGTTCTACCAGACACACGAGCACTTGCGGCAGGACGCCCACTACGCAATGCAATGACACTCACATTACCACCGAACAGAACCTCAGCATACCAAAGATCTACATTCTACCAACTACAAGAAGATGGAACCGAGACCCGCTTGGGGTGTCATCTCTCCAGTCTTCTCGTTCCTTCAAACGGGAAATGCACCAGAGCTGCGGTGCGGCCGCGCCTCCGGTGGATCATAGCCTGGGATCCAGGCATATTAGCATCCTAAATACTAGGCTGAGATTGGGAATGTCAGACATTAATGCCCATATGTTCGAAATTCAAAATCCAACTACAACTAGTCTCTCTTGCTTATGTGGCTATCCATATGAAGGCCCTGAACCCTTATTATTGGACTGTCCCCACTATCATGAAATCCGAATTTCATTGCTACGTAAAACAGGTTGTATCGTTCTTAACTTTTCTGAGCTCGCTCACAACGACCAACTAAGTATCTATCTCAGAGGTAACGGTTTGCATAATTGCACTGAGTAGAAGACAGCAAAATTTTGCAAGCATTTCTTTTTCAGACCAAACGGTTCGCCTAACAACTTCCAGCGGACGCGGACAGCAACGGGCCAGTGGGTGGCGTTGCCGGGCCGGGCATCCGTCGCGAGCCCGGGACGGCTGTACGTGTAGACCTGAGCGGCGGCGGACGCCCGGCCCGTGTCGGCTTACAGATCGGACGGGTGGGCGGTGCGTTGCGGGCTCTCTGGCGGCCATGACCATACCATGTTGTCTGGAGAGGTGCTCAGATTCAAGCGTTGCGCTTATGCGTCAATTCACTCAGCATACTATGTACTGCTTCATACCCATAATCGAAAATAAATATCAAATCAAACGTCAAATCGTTGTCAATTATGTGCAACGAGCGAAAGCTGGCTGAGCGACGAACCTATCAAAGGCAGCTTGCTGCCACACATGTTCAGGATCGTGGAGAAACTTCGATCGATGGCAATTACGAGGAGATTCGGCTTTGTCATTTGCCAGCGCATTACTTTCTGTATCGGAGATAAGTTGTGTGACGGCGAAGTTTTCAACGTAATCTGCCGAGGAGAGAAATGATGCCTCTGAGACAGGAACGCGAGCGTCTAGTTGTTTCCATTACGCTGTTGGCGATGGCGATTTTCAAACTGCGCCCAGGAAAGCTATATATCTGCATGATGTAAGATAAGGATTTTGGATTCCTACCTCCCTCCTACGACATTTCCACTCATTCATGTCCATTGCTAATTTACAGAGTGGTTCGCATCACACGAATTCGTGAATCGTGCCAGATATCCACCTCTGAATGTCTGGTACCTTTCTGCATATGCACTTTATGCCGAAGCAGCACTGCACAACCCTCCTCCCCCCCCCCCCCACCCCCACCCTCCTTCAATGGTTCGAGGACTGCTGGGCCGACTCACGCAAACACCAAACGACTTTTGATTATTCCTGACGACTACTATCAGAGATCAACAGAGCAGCTCAAATATTGTAGACAAGTGGCATGAGGAAAACAAGAAAATGGCAAAAGGTAAATCGGTAGTTTTGGTCCATTATGCCTACCATATTCAACAAAGGATTTCGACCCATCCAGCTCAGATGGATAGCTAATGATTGGAGAATGGTTCAACACCCAAAAATTTTGGCGCATTCAGGAGTGGGAAAAATGGGCGAAAAAATAAACGGGTTTTAAACGCCTTATGCGGTACAACTGAAGTAGGAAGTTGCTATGGCGTCAGGAATGAACGTACATGGCGAAAGTATTGTCACAGGTGGTACTACGAGAACGGAGGGGGGGGGGGACCAAAAAACTGGCAGTTATTTCTGCCAGTCATAGTGCCAATATGCACCCTAATAAAACTGTGATGCTTGTATAGCATGTTTGGACGTATGTCATAAGCGTATCAAGTTTTCCAAGGGGGGGGGAACAGGGGCTTGTTGTTCGGGTGTGGCCTGCGCTCCCGCGGCCTACTGCTACATCTGCCGACGGTACCCTGTAAGTGACTGCTGTCTCCGTGTGCGGCGGTTCCCTACTGCTACATCCGCTGACGGTACCCTGTAAGCGACTGCCGCCTCCATGTGCGACGGTTCCCTACTGCTACATCCGCTGACGGTACCCAGTAAGTGACTGCTGTCTCCGTGTGCGGCGGTTCCCTACTGCTACATCCGCTGACGGTACCCTGTAAGCGACTGCCGCCTCCATGTGCGGCGGTTCGCTACTGCTACATCCGGCGACGACACCCTGTAAGCGACTGTTGTCTCCATGTGCCTTGGTCCCCTACTGCTACATCCGCTGACGGTACCCTGCAAGTGACTGTTGTCTCCGTGTGCGGCGGTCCCCTACTGCTACATCCGCTGACGGTACCCTGTAAGTGACTGCTGTCTCCGTGTGCGCCGGTTCCCTACTGCTACATCCGCTGACGGTACCCTGCAAGTGACTGCTGTCTCCGTGTGCGGCGGTCCCCTACTGCTACATCCGCTGACGGTGCCCTGCAAGTGACTGCTGTCTCCGTGTGCGGCGGTTCCCTACTGCTACATCCGCCGACGGTACCGTGCAAGTGACTGCTGTCTTCGTGTGCGGCGGTTCCCTACTGCTACATCCGCTGACGGTACCCTGCAAGTGACTGTTGTCTCCATGTGCGTCGGTTCCCTACTGCTACATCCGCTGGCGGTGCCCTGTAAGTGACTGTTGTCTCCATGTGCGGCGGTTCCCTACTGCTACATCCGCTGACGGTACCCAGTAAGTGACTGTTGTCTCCATGTGTGGCGGTTCCCTACTGCTACATCTGCCGACGGTACCCTGTAAGTGACTGTTGTCTCCATGTGTGGCGGTTCCCTACTGCTACATCCGCCGACGGTACCCGGTAAGTGACTGTTGTCTCCATGTGCGGCGGTTCCCTACTGCTACATCCGCCGACGGTACCCTGTAAGTGACTGTTGTCTCCATGTGCGGCGGTTCGGTACTGCTACATCCGCCGACGGTACCCTGTAAGTGACTGCTGTCTCCGTGTGCGGTGGTTCCCCATCACGCTATTCTGTTGTCGTTTGTGAGCTCGCCTGTGTCATGCTGATGACTTTTAGATCACCCTTCCGTGACTTTTCATTCGCAGAAATGAAACATGAAATGTCACATTTGCTTTTGTTACGTTTCGGATGACATGGTTACTTTTCATTTCATTCCTGGAGGGAGTTTTGCACGGTTTTGTCGTGTTCTGTCTTGCAAGTGCATGCACTTCTAGTTTGTCCATGTGTAGTACCAAACGGGGGTGTCTGGCATGATGTCTTGCTTACCATATCGGTGATGTCAGGCCAGGTCATGCTGAAATGGTTGCTATGTCCGGAATTTTGCCAGGAAACCTCACAAAAAGCTAAATGCCGCATTGTCTTGATAGTAGGCATCGGCTGTTAGAGAACGGTACGCATAAAATGTATGGAACATATAGAATCAGTTTTGGTCCGGCCCGTTTTTGAACGTACGATCCTTAAATGTTGAATCCGGCACGTTCACGCCTTCGCCACTGAAAAGGTAATGCGAACTGGGTCTGTGATTTCAGGTTGTTTTACCTTGATTCCTCCTTACTGGATAGTGGTCATCGACAAGACAACCTAGTTGAAGGTTGCTTACAGTTGCCCTGAGGTGATCTTCCGTGGTGAAAAAATACTTGACTGTTCAGAATGACGATCAGACGCGAAATGTTCCAGTTGGCACTAGATTCGCATGCATATTCAGATATTCGGGATTTAATGGACTCTTCAGATTGGCCTGAACTTTGCATACGGATACAGTTCAGTCTTCTGAGTATAACGAGCACAAAATAGCTGGCCGGTAGACCTATTACCGGAAATATACCGCTATCAATTACCACCACAAAACGATTGGCACCTGATCCACAACCACAGCAATGATATTTGTGTTCTGGAAACACCGATCCGTTGCATCGGCACTTAGCAGGAGGTCGAAGTACTAAAAGTGAGCCAGCCCGTCCGTTAGGGTGACGATTTCGCACGGTCAGCTTGGCAGACCCTCTGAAGTCATATGAATTTCATATGACGCAATCAAAGGATGACATATTACCGAGAATGTTTACTAAACAATGAAACTGTGTTGTCTAGAGCAGTTCTTGTGCGTCAAGAGGTATGCCTTTAGTTAGGTTAGGATGGGTTAGGTTAGGTAAGGTTAGGTTAGGTTAGGTTAGGTTAGGTTAGGTTAGGTTAGGTTAGGTTAGGTTAGGTTAGGTTAGGTTAGGTTAGGTTAGGTTAGGTTAGGTTGGGCTAGGTTAGGTTAGGTTAGGTTAGGTTAAAAAAGAGTTTGTTTCATCGTATCTAATTCGTCCCTCCATAGCTTTACATGTATAATATTCCCTTAAAGACGGGCCGATTCGGTCACCCCTCCCTCTCTCCCCTCCCCAACGGGCCTTTTTTATCTCGGTTTCTCTGAAATGGTTTGGAGTAGATCGCTGATTTATTTTGCATTTTCCCAGTATCCCCTTGTGCATATTGTGTCCAAAGTCCAGGTCTTTGGCATGCGCCGTTTCAGGTTCCGGTTTTGGGTGATGTGTTCATTCAAATTGGATGATGATGATGATCAGAGGTAAAAAACCGTGACTTTCTCCACAAAACCTATTTCACCTGATGTCTCCTGAAAATGGTAACGGCGCAATAAGAGGAGGGAAGACGGGTCTGAGACGTGCAGCTATCAATTGTATGTTTGATTACGTTCCACGCACCAAATCTCTGTTGCATAGCGCTGCTTCGGTATATAGTGCATATGCAGAAAGGTAGCAGACATTCAGGGGAAGATCTCTGGCACGATTCATAAATTCATGCGATAAGAACCAATCTGTAAATAGGCAATGGACATGAAGGAGTAGAAATGTCATAGCAGGGAGGTAGGAATCTAAAATCCTTATCTTACATCTTGCAAATATATAGCTTTCTTGGACGCGGGTTGTAAATCACCATCGCAAACAGCGTAATGGAAATGACTAAACGCTCGCATTCCTGTCTCAGAGGCATCATCTCTGTCCTCGGCAGATTACGTTGAAAACTTCGCCGTCACGCAACTATCTCCGATACAGAGGATAGTACCTTGGCAAATGACAGAGCAAAATCTCCACGTAATCTCCATCGGATGGAGTTTCTCCATACTCCAGAACAAAGGTAGCAGTTAGTTGCCTTTGATAGTTCCGTCTTTCAGCCAGCTTACGCTCGTTACGCATCCTTGAGAACAATCCCTACCGTAATTGCTTGGATACGCACCACTAAGTACTCAAATCATTATCTATGGACCATACCACAAAATGTCGAGCCAAAGAGACTACCTGGCTGGCTGGCCGTCAGTGCGGGTCCAAAGCCCCGACAGCGAGGGTCGCAGGCCGTCCATCTCACTCCTCAGCGTCAGCGAGATGGTAGCGTGGCTCAAGGTGGCCATCGGCTCTGCGCTCGCCGTCAATTTCTCCCTGCCGCTGGTGATGATCGGTCTGACCGATAAACTGCATAACGAACCGATAGCTTTGTTCGTGGCGAACCTGGCGCTCACAGACCTGCTCTTTGCCCTGAACCTGGTGCTGATTGGTTGTCTAGACCTCATCTTCAACCACGTCCTGTATGCCGTCTGCCAGCCGGTTCAGGTCCTTGCCGCCTGTCTCGGAGTCGCTCTGAAGATCGCGCAGATGCTAGTGACCCTGGACAAGTTCGTCGCCGTCCCTTATCCACTGCACTACCACAACTTCACGAACCGCTGGAAGAAGCGCCTGCTGGCTCTGCCTTGGCTGGCTGTCTTGGTCACGGCTGTGGTGGGGGGCGCCTGTTCCGCCCTCCAGCTGGAGACCGTCTGCGAGTTCGGACTGCGCGGCGGAGATCTGACCGAAGTCGGAGAGGAGTGTCGCTGGGAGAAATTACCCAGCGTTTTCATGTTTTTCGTGGAAGTCTCTCTTCTCTTTACTTCGGCCGTCACTGGATTTTTGTTCGTCCTCGCTGGAATCAAAGGTTTGCGACAAGATCAGGTGAAGTGCATCTCAGTCAGTGTCATTGAGAAGACCGCAGAAAACTTCTCTCTCACTCGTTGCAAGGCTTTCAAGAAAATTGTCAAGGTTGTCTCGCTCTTCGTCATTCTTGACCTGATCGGCGGTGGTCTGAGGATAGGCACCCGCTGGATCAGCATGCCCACGCTCACATCCACACTGCACCTTGCTCGCCTTTTCTGTTTGGTGGCCGAGACGTGGGTCTACAGTGTGAGCCACGTACTCATCCGCAATGCTTTCAACAGCCTCCTCGGACACCTCCGAAGCCTGGTCCGCGGTGGTGAGTCCGAGAACACCGGCCAACAGCCAGGCTAGACTCAAGGTGGTGTGTGACTCTTCCGCTGTTGGAACATCTCCAAGGTACGGCGCTGCTGAAGGACGAACGGTTACGCGCAGTTTTAGCTCGTTCCTCGGTCGTCCTTAGCCGTCCATCTACCCGAAGCCTCGACTCTCCTGGCTTCATATTTCGATGCCTTCATACAAAACGACGATTGATGTAACCATGTCACTTAAGGGAATATTCCATTAAAGTTCCTACAAACAAATCTTAGTTTGGGAGCTTCGATATGCCATTTTTATCAGAGCTCTTGAAAGGAAATCATGCATCGAATTGTCAGTGTTGCCTTTTGGATCAGCAGCTGAAGTTGTCTAAGGAGTGTTGAAATCTAGAGCATTGCTACTTGTTTTGTTGCTATTCCATTCCCTCCGAACATTTATTTTCCATTCCAGTGAGCTATTTTGTTCTTTTGAATTTTGAGTCTTTACATTGAATGTGGGATTCTGTGTGTCACGTGTGCGTGCGACGTATATGCTAAGATCCGCTCCCACACGCCAGTCTATTAATGAAACTCATTTGTTAGCAGCAGCTGATTCTTGTGAGAAAAAATTCTTGAATCGTGCCTTATGTTTACTGTTTTTTTTTTTGCAGTCATTCACAACATCGGTACTAAACGTGTTTTGCAGGAAACATGAAATAGTTTGATATGACATATTTTTCTGTCTATGGTGATAGAACCAAAAAACTCGAATGCGGACTGATGCCGATCATCACAAGCATAGTTTTACTAAGGCGAACCGTGAGAGATTTGATTAAGCACTTTCCAAACGCTGTGTTGGTGGTCGGTTTGAGCTCTGGAGGGGTCGGCCGGTTTGGATATATATTTTTCTAAAAATCCGTGAAATGCTCTACTGTGCGTACTCGCTCAAAAACAAAAAACATCTGGGTTGCTCTCAAAATGACGCCACGCTCCGCAGTTTTTCCGGAGATTGTAAGCCGTTGGCACGCTGGCACATTCCGTGTGGTGTAGTGTTTTGTGTCGTGTTGTGTTGTGGCTAGGGTGTACATTCGTTGCATCGGAACTTGGGTTTTTTCTTGATATCGCAGGCAACCCAACGTGAATCAATAGAGGCGAGCCAAATAATGCAGTGAACTGCCATGTTACCTTGGTGGTGGAAGGACATACAATCTTAGCCATTATGGGTTTCCAGGCCTGCAGCTTAGTTACCGACCTTCAATATACCAGCAGGTACTAATCAAGTTAAGTTATATAGCAAACACGGGTTAAAGAAAAGTAGCTGACGTTGCAAGCCGTACTTGTGGTCACAGCTGAAAAAGGTTGATCAAGGCTAGGCAAATATTACACTAAAAGCAAGACACATGAATCCAAGGAATGTTCCGAATCTGAACAGACACTGATACTGAAAAAATATGTCAAAAATGATTACTTGTCCGAGCAACCGCATCGCTTAAGCGCTCCTTTGTTCTTCTCCATGGGCTGCACGAAACAGAGGCAGCAAACCTTAATGTTGAGGCGACCCATGCCGAATATTATATTAGAAATCGCTCACCACAACCATGAAGCACCACGAGCAATGCGTAAACACTGAACAAGCACTCGGAAAGCCTGGACCTGAAGGTCTTTCTTGAACATATCAAATCTAATCTTAGTTTCAGTCACCCCTTTAGTCTAATAACGCCGAGGCAAAGAGTTGTAAAAAATGAACAAATGTTACGATGCACTTGATGACGCATTCATTCACATCGCCAAGAGCGACCATAACGCATTTATTCGTTTCAAGAAAATTGGGGAGCACAGTGCTGTATGTTCATCCGCAGGGAACACCGCTCCAGAATCACGATGGACTGCTATGTTACGAATATTTGTCCGACGAGCCTTGGTTCGGTTCTCCTAACAAGGCAGCATGGCAACAAGACGCACGGTAGCATGCAGTCTGGCTGATAACTAGCACACCTCCATGTGCCATTCCTACAAGTCGGCCCGGAGCAGCTAAGTAAAATAGCAGCAAAGTAACCAGGGTAGTTAGAACCTAGGCAAAAGGGGCATCATAATGGGCTTAATGCGACATATTCCGATGGCATGATGATCGACATAGCATAAAAGGGGAATAGAAATTAAAAACGGTTTAAATCATTTAGCGGGAAACAAAAAAATATGAAAAGGTTACGTGGCAAGTACCGAAGTCTTTTATTCTGAGTTGTGTACTCGATCACGGATAATCTCAAGCGTGTACATCCGCGCTGTTTTTATTTAACAGTCTACGTAAATCCTTGCATATTTCTTTTCATCACCGACAGCGCACGCAACAGTTCATCCTCGTAGTAAAGTCAGACAGATAGACAGGCAGACTAGGTACCAGCACGATTCCTCGTCAGTCTCGTCAGTCATCCCTCGTCCCGTCTCTTAACATGCTACTGCAGTTTGTTGCTCTTTGACCTCTCGATGTTTGATTCTAAACTGTCGCCTCTTGTCCAAACCGTGTTCTAAAGAACGGAGGAGAACACAACTAACTTTCTTGAGGGCGAATTTGGAGCATCTTTTCCAGAGGCTTTCTTTTTGTGGCGTTCGTCTTGATAACTCCGTCTCGTACCTTTTTCGGGTGCCCCATGTCCTGAGTCAGATGTTACACGAGAGTTAGCGCCGGGGACGAATCCAGGGTTTTGTCAAGGGAGGGGCCATGCCTCATCGTGAACTTGATGCCCCTTGAGAATGAAGATTTGGAAACTGATGGGAGTAGCCTATGACTGATCTTCCATAACTGTCGGCAGTGACCAGCATTCTCTGGTCGTTATGGGAACAATCGCAGGTAGGGGCGGGATTACCACGTGTGGCCTTTATCTACGAATAGCTGCGTGCGTCCTCCAGTTCCCAGACTGGGCGCATCCGTGCGCCAGCTTCCTTTAACTGCATTGCAGGCCAGTAAGTGGTGAGCTCGGCTGCCATCGCATCGGAAGGTGGCGCAACAGCCGGTGCTCTGACATTGCCTTTCACACACGCAGAGCACTTTGGATGTCCGAATGGCAACAACTAAACCACCGGCTGCTCCGGTATCTGCTCACGAAGCATGCTTACTTGCACCCTTTTTCTTCTTCATGAGCGCTCCACACCCATCCAGCGAGACAACACAAGTGCACTACGTTTGGCACGACCCGTCGCCGGCAAGCTCTGCCGCTGGGTGCTCGCTAGCAGGAATGGGCAACTTCGCGCTCAGCGTACCAATGTCAGACTAACGCTACGAGCCTGGTGTTAATAACTCGAAGTTCGATTCTTTCTTCCTGTCATGCTTTTTTGGAAAGTGTAGCTGTCGTTCACTTTGTGGCGGCTTGCCAGCGACTTCCCTGGAGAACGTCATTTTGTGGCAGCTTGCCGGCGACTTCCCTGGAGAACGTCAGTTGTGGCAACTTGCCGGCGACTTCCCTGGAGAACGTCATTTTATGGCAGCCTGCCGGAGGCTTCCCTGGAAAACGTCATTTTGTGGCAGCCTGCCGGCGGCTTCCCTGGAGAACGTCATTTTGTGGCAGTTTGCCGGCGACTTCCCTGGAGAACGTCAGTTGTGGCAGCTTGCCGGCGACTTCCCTGGAGAACGTCGTTTTGTGGCACCCTGCCGGCGACTTCCCTGGAGAACCTCATTTTGTGGCAGCATTGCACCCGGAAGCTCCTCTCGGGGGTGAGAATTTTTTTCTGATTTAGCACGTCTCTTCACCAACTCGTCTCATCCCAGGATGTAAGCCAAGCACAACAGACCTTGCGTTTTCAGTGGAAGAAAGAACGATACCAGAGCTGGGGCATGCTTCTCCAGTGGGGAAACAGTCATTACCGATGTTCAAGATTCAACATCGTGTATTACTCCGCACTTGCGGAGGAAGAAATGCTCAAGAGAAACTTCCATTAGGGCCACTATGAGTACATGGCAGAGGTTATGCAGGGTCTGGATATCGCACATACGATAGTTAACTGTGAGGTACAACTAGCCTGGCGTCCTGACCAAGCCGAGGTAGCCAGAACGCAAGTTTCGGCGACCATGTTGATGGAGGCACCCAAAGAACCATCAGTAGGGCGCCTCCAGGAGTAGCACTGAGCGGATCCTCCAGGTCGTTGCAGATATTTCCTTCCGGAGCATTCTATTTTACTTTATTTTGTGTAGAAGCAAGCAATTACAACTGAGATCCAGCTGCAAGTTACATTTTAGCTTGAATAAAAGAGGCACATGCCATGTTACGTGGTTCTTTCCCAGCAACTGGACACACAAACACTCACGCACACGTACACGCACTCGTACAAGCACACACACACACACACACACACACACACACACACACACACACACACACACACATATATATATATATATATATATATATATATATATATATATATATATATATATATGTGCGTAGTTTTGCATGCTCCTACTCCACAGCTGAAAATCCATTTCACCCCATCGCCACTCCTAATGGGTATGACATTGGCCTGTTATCTACTGACGGTCGATTTCTACAAGGAAATAGCGACTTTCAGATTCTGACACCTAACGCGGCATACGCACTTCTTAGTAGGTATATCAAATTTATCAGGTAAGCTGGAGCATCACATGGATGCGAATGTCCTGCTATAGGAGAGGAGTCATGGTGGCGAGGAATTTTCTCGTCTGGATATATTGCTCGCATATTGCTGAATACGGCTGTGCAAGTTTCGGAGGAAAAAATATTTATATGATGCCTCTCACGAAGCACAACTAAGTTCATAGACATCAGTCGATTGACGAGATTTAGGTAGTCTTTTTAATAACACACAACTGACAGTGCGTCCGACCATCCGACATGGCGATGTAACCGTTACTGATAACGAGCGGGTACCACACGCTCGCGACCCGACCGGCGCAGGGCTGCAAAGGGAGAGCAAGGTCGCACGCCTCTGTCAGGAGAGCCGGGACTCGCCCGCTCCGCTGTGGCCGCCGCCGGCGACACAGGACACTCCGGAACGGGAACTGCCATCCCACTATCGACCAACGGGCTGTCCGGCGACCGAGCCCGCAGGTGATCAGCGTGTCGCCGGAAGCAGCGGCCGTCCGGCAGCCGGACGTCACGCTGACGGCCCGATGCCGCCACCACCACCGCCGGCTGCCAGGGCCGCTGGCCGACCGCAAACACGTACACCGGGTCGCCAGTCTCGAGCTGCCGCACCGCGGTCGAGTGCCGGTTGTTCGTCAGTGTTTGACCCTCTTGTTTGGTGCGGACACGCTCGAGCAGGGCGGAGTCTGGCGACAGCCGGGACGGGTGAGTGGCCAGCGGGCGGCCGTGCGGCAGCTCCGCGGGTGACACGCCAGTGGTCGAGTGATGAGTGGTCCGACACTGAAACAGGACCGGACTCAGGCGCATCTGCAGCGACCCAGCACTCTGCTGCTTCAGACCGGTTTTGATCACTTTGACTGCACTCTCGCCCTGACCATAGGACTTCGGGTGCAGAGGAGGGGAGAACACATGTTGCACGCCATTATCGGTGAGAAAGTGACGGAGCTTGTCACCGGTGAATACTGCCGCGTTATCGCTCACCACCACACGTGGCACACCATGCTCTGAGAAGGCTATCCGCAACCGTTCGATCGTCGCCTCTGCTGTAGACGCCGTCGTGGGATACACCGATATCCACTTTGAGTAGGCGTCCACGATGACCTGAATCATCGCCCCATCGACCGGCCCCACATAGTCCATGTGCAGACGGTCCCACGGTGCCTCCGAGTACGGCCATGGGCTCTCCGCCACCTGGGAGGCCTGGGGCCGGTTCAGCTGACAGGCATGGCAGCTTCTCACGGTCGACTCGATGGCTGCGTCCATGCCGGGCCACCAAACGTGCGCGCGTGCCTTTGACTTCATCGCCACGACGCCAGGGTATCCCTGGTGCAGGAGCGAGAACATCGCCTTCCGCAGAGCAGAGGGCACCACGATGCGGTTTCTCCAGAGAAGGGTGCCATTTTGAACGCTGGGTTCGAGACGGCGCTTCGAGATGGCTCCATTCCATCAGCTGCCGGCACCGTCCAGCAGCCGTCCATGGCTGCTTGATAAGCACGTGACAAGACTGGGTCACGGCTCGACACCGGCGGATCCGATCAACACGAATGAGCTGGTCCATTGACTCCAGAAGACAGACGATGTCTGCGGGATCCGGAACACTGGCCAGCCAGTGGCAGGCGGCTCAGTCCATCGCTGTTTGCCTGCGGAGCTGAGGGGGCGTACATCAGCTTATACTGGTACGCCTGCAGTGCGAAGCGCCACCTGGCTACTCTGGGCGACACCTTGAGCGGTGGCGGCTTGCCACTGCTTAGGAGGCCCAGGAGGGGCTTTTGGTCCGTTTGTATGGTGAAGTGCCGGCCACACACGAACTGGTGAAACTTTTTCACTCCGGAGACCACCGCCAGCCCTTCTTTGTCCAACTGGCTGTAGTTGACCCCCGCGGCTGCCAGGCTCCGCGATGCATACCCCACCGGGCGTTCCATTCCCGAACCGTTGATCACTGACAGCACAGCTCCGAGCCCGTACGGGCTAGCGCCCACAGAGAGTGCGAGCGGCAGGTTCACGTCGTAGTATGCGAGGCGCGGCGCTTGCACCAACAGCTGTTTGGTACGCGAGAATGCCGCGCTCTCCGCCTGTCCCCAGCCCCATCGTTGGCCTGCCCTCAGCAGCCGATAGAGCGGCGCCGCCACGGTGGCCAGTCTGTCCATGAACTTGGAGTAATACGTGAGCAGTCCGAGATATGCCTTTAGCTGCTTGAAGTCAGCAGGCTGTAGCGCCGCCACGATTGCCCGCACTTTTGCGGCTGTGGGATGGATGCCGTTGCAGTCGACCCTATAGCCCAAGTATTCTACTTCTTTAGTTATCCACTCACACTTGCTCGGGTTCGGCAGCAGACCAGCATCTGAGAGACGCTTCAGCACCGCTTCGACATTGTGGCGGTGCTCTTCATCGTTCCGGCCCGTGATGCAAGCGTCATCCAGGAAGACGGCAACGTGTGACAGGCCGGCCAGCAGCTGCTCCATCATGCGCTGGAACGCCGCCGGAGCAGGCGAAATGCCGTACGCGAGCCGAGCAGCGGCCATGAGGCTCCGATGGGTGTTTATCACGGTGTAGCACTGGCTTGCCTCGTCTGGAGGCACCAGCAGATATGCCTCTTTGAGGTCCAGTCCGGTAAACTTCTGACCTCCCGCTAGCTTTGCGAGGAGCTCATCGATTCTCGGTACTGGATATTGCTCCACTCGGGAGGCTTTGGTAACCGTCAGGTCGTAGCTCCCACATATTCTTACTGAGCTTTTGTCACTTTTCAGAACGCTGACCACGGGCGCCGCCAATCCGAGGTATTTACCGGTCGTAGAATGCCCCGCTCGACTTGCTTATCCAGTTCCGCATTTGCGAGCGGCAGCAGAGCCAGGGGCACGGGCCGAGGCTTGCAAAACTTCGGTGTGACCGATGGGTCAATGTCCAGACTGACCGTTCGCGTGCAGGCGCCTCCGTCGTCCTAGAACAGCGCACCGTATTGCTGCTGCAGGTCGGCCAGCGGCGATGCCATGTTGAAGATGCTTTCCCATACTGTGCAAGCTGTGTCCACAGCTGTGTGCAAGCCGCAGCTGTGCAAGCCAGTCCCGGCCGGGGAGTGGGGCCCGTCGCCGTGGACCACGAGCAGGGTCAGCGTGGACTGCTGCGCGCCACACTTCACGCGCGCTGTCAGTCGGCCGCGCACCAGCGCCGCACCTCCCGTGTATATGGTCAGTGACACCTGGCCCGACTCCAGCGGAACACTCTCCAACTCCGTCCGCCACGTGACCTCGCTGATGGTCGTCCGACTTGCCCCTATGCCGACTTTAAACCCCAGAGCCTTCCCGTTGACCTCCACTGTCGTCTTGTATGGAGGAACACGGTTCGGAGTCATTGTACTGTTCACATGTAGCATGTCCGACTTGCCCCTATGCCAACTTCAAACCCCAGAGCCTTCCCGTTGACGTTCTGCAAAGCGCGAGCTTTGTTCAGCTGCTAATTGTAACTAGACGGACGTTGACGTGCGGGACAGGTGGGAGCATCCTGAAGGGTGTGCGTCGGATGCGAATGGATCGACGTCGCGTTGCCCCAGCGACGGAACGGCCCCCAGCGGCCAGTTAACTAGCCGACACCGGGCAAGCGCCACTCGTCCGCCGCTCCTCGGCTCGGCACGATGTCCGCCGCAGCAGAGGCCATCATCGGCTTCATCGTGTTCAGCAGCTCGGCAGTGCCCGTTGTGGCCATTCTCCGGCGGCGGCAGCTCCGCGAGGCGTGCATGTACCAGCTGCTGGCCAGCATGGCCGCCGCCGAGATGACCGTGGGCGCCATCTCGACCTTGCTGGGCTCACTGCGGCTGCTGCACGCGCTGCCGCCCGGATGGGTCTGCCTGGTACTCGTGTTCCTCAGGTCTTCGATCGGCACGTCCACGGTCGTCTCGTTCCTGATGCTGAGTCTGGAGAGGTACGTCACGGTCGTCCACGGCCTGCGCTACTTCGACATCGTTACGGATCGGCGGCAACTGCTGCTGGTCGCCGCCTCCTGGCTCGCCGCTGCGCTCATCTCGGTCTTAGGCATGACGCTTCGCGGCTGGCTGGGAGTCGGCGCGATAGACCTCTGCGACCACTGGCAGTGCATTCCACCGTTGTTTCGCATAGCCATGTCCTTCTTTGTCATCTTAATCTATCTGTCTAGCTTATGCACCAACGCGTATGTCGGGTGCATCGGCTTGCATCAGAGGAGGCGAATCACACAAGAACAGGCAACTGTGAGGGGCCAGACAAGTAAACAGCTGTACAGACATCAGGGTTACTTCGCCATCGCCATCTTGTCTTTGATGTTCTTACTATTCATTGTTCCAAACTCGGTAGTGAACTTGATTCAGGCTCTGGAGCTGGCGCACATACCAGCCGTGCACCAAGTCACCACCTTCTTACGACTAATCAGCATGATGACGGATGGCTGGGCCCTGGCTCTGCTCTGCCCAAAAATGAAGGAAGAGTACAAGCAAATGTTCGTCAAGGCAGTGTGCTGGCGACCGCGCTGGTCGCAGGGAATTCGTCCAGTCCGCGGAACAGGGAACACGCTCCGTGTGAGCGTGATTCATGTCTCGGCCGCCGTAGGGACGACTATCTGAGCACCTGGCCTACAATCACTGCACGGGTGGGTGCTAGACGACAGTTTTGTCGAACGAAGCTCGCCAACGCGGAGAGACTTCACTGCTGCAAAGACCAGACGTAAAGAGGACCGTCGTAAAAAGATGAATCTTTACACCAAAATAATTGCTTCTCTGAATGCTTGAGAAGAGGGAAGATCGCATAAATGAGACTTGGGTTCTTCAATCTGGCAAAAGGTCAGTAACTAATTTCCAGACTGCTCCCATAGTCTAGGGGAATCACTAACAAAGGCCATTCTTGTAAAAAGATCCTCTGCGATACGGTCCTTTCAAAAGAACCCAGGAATCATATAGCGGATCCTAGGAGAAAAAAAACACGGCGAATGCAGGCGTGCCAACGTTGATGGAGTCTGCTGATCCGGTGTTTGTCTACATTCTTAAATACAGACTTACCATTTCTCACCATACATGGTCGCACCTTTGGTGAACACATGGTCGCAAGTTGGGCGAATCTGATAAAGGACTGTCCTTGTATATTTCATGATAACAGATGTAAAGCTGTGGTAATGACTTCATAGTTTTTACGTTCATTACCCTTGTATCCCATGTTGAGATGTGAATGTTGGATGGCTTTAGTTCTATAGGATGTGTATGCATGGTGTCGCCTTGAATGTTTATAGGTGCGTCGTTAGCCATCGCAAAAAAATCACCGTGGTGTTCTTCAATGTATACGCTAATAAATAATGCGTGTAACATTTTGGTTTCTGAATTGCTCGATTGCAAAGTGCTCAGCGCAGTATGTCCCGTCGAACCAGCTTATTCATATTTATAAATTAAGCTTCCGGATTCCAGTTTTGCTTAGGCCTAAGCAAATTCCGACACTAAACAAGCGTTTGTCGGAGTCAGTCGGATTTAGGGCAGTACATTGGACAGCTTTGCGGAACATCTAAAGTTGACTGTGGCAGTCACATAAACCGCGCGCATGCGTCCAGCTTCTCCGCACCTTTTGACATTTCTCCCAACAGGTTGGTCGCGAAAGGCTTACACGCGGTCCATCCAAACGTCCAAAGTATTCTGTAACGCCACATTCATGACGCATGACTGAACTTTAAAGGGAATAGTAGAATTCGCACTTTCCTCCACCACAGAATCTGCATTAGGTCATGCAGGAAGGTATACGAAAACCTGAACGGCATAGGAAGTGCACTTTGCTAATGCCCATGACTTTTATTACTGAAGGGAACAAATGTAAATGTTGGTTAACCATGCTAGAAGCCCTAAAACAGGGTATATGCACCAACTACAACTTTGTAGTGAAACATGACAAAATACTTCGCATTTTCATTTTTTGGTAATGCTGACATATTTTTATCTTTGGTGGCCAAGGCTTCAGGCAAATGTATTAGCCTTTCACACAAGGCAAGAATTGCACATGACAAAAACGATAAGCCGGCGGTACTTGAGGTGGGGCAGCCCTCTCAAACTTCCTTGAGTACTAGCGTTGAGGTCAGCACCAGTTGAGTGACTGGCCAGCTCCAAAAACAGCATATGTGCTTTGCAGCTGCTGGCGCTGTGGATACGCATGGGTTAGGCTCTGAAGTCGTTGCACCCATACCAGACTCCCAAATAGCGGTGTTTAGGCTTCATTCTCCCCACATTCTTTCGATAAACAGATGAGATTTCCCAGTGTAATGTACTGACAAATTTGTGGCAATTTCGGAGGCCTCGACAACGTCTGCCGAATATTAAAGTCAAAATGGGTGCGCGTGCTCTACGAGCCCAAGGTCATATATATATATATATATATATATATATATATATATATATATATATATATATATATATATATATATATCACCAATCTTGACGGGCGGCAAGCTGCAGGATTTAGATGAGGCACAAAAATATCTCAAACCTTTAGGACGTGAATTCCTTCATAATCTGACCTCGACCTTTTTGGATGTCATCGGAAAACCGGCGAATTCACTACAGTGGCGGCAACCACGAGGGTTAATCTACAACCATCTGGATGTGTTAAAAGTAAAGTACCTTTGGGTGCTCGGAAGTATTTTACTGTTGTTTTTAAATTTTTTGGAAATATGGTGCTATGTGTAGTAGATGGGTAATCAAATTGCTTTACTTAAAAGCGATTCCTTCCAATCATTCTGACATCTAAACATTCCGATGTTGGTTCACTTTAATAAGCTGTGACACCGCCAGCAGTAGACATGCATGACAATGTTTGTCTCCACCTCCAGCAATTTGCAGAAAGTAATTTGCATTCCTTGTTTTTGGTCGAAAAAATGCAATTCGTGAACAGGTTTGGCTATCTACCAATCAGGGTCAGTCACGCCACATGACACCATATATGATCATCAAGCGAGGTCAGCTTACAGATACGTAACTAGCATGGCCCGTGACGGCCATCGGTGATAAATCAGTGGGTGTCAATGACACATTGCCACATCAATGACTTCCATAAAGCATGTAAAATTAAAGAGCAGCAAATGAGATCCAATTCGGTTACCTGACGCTGACCTGAGCTTACCTTAGACCTAGGCATTTGTAGACGTGATGCCATGGCTCCAAAGCCTAAGAGGTAGGTGTGCATTGCCCGCTTGATGCCACGTAGTGAAAGTACCAATCCGCGTAACTGCTAGCGGTGCCGCTAAAAAGTGAACTTCCCAAAATTCGTGATTTTCAGATGCTTTGCGATCCAAGATGTTATTAACAACGTGATATGCCCACTTGTTGATCTCTAGGTGAGGTTGATCAAGGGTAGCGAATAAAGTTTATTTTTTCTGATTCCACTAAATCATGACTTACCAATACATGCATATAAAAAGCCAGCATATGGGTATGCGTACATGCGCACAAGCTACGGCTGCGTTGACTGTTTTGTCACTGTGATCTTGTCGCCCTGATTAGCTCCAAGCCTACGCATTGCTTTCAGGTAATGACCCCCACTTGCGACATTTTTTCTGGACGTCAGACATGACCTGCAAAGGCAATTAGCAGAAAAATAATGAGACATTTGAGACACGAGCTTCTTCGTGCGCCTCCCTCCGGTGACCTAGATGCGACATTCATGGAAGTGTCAGTACGGGGGCAGTGTTCAGATGCGAGACATGGGAGAAGCTTGTTGAATGTTGGACGTTTGAGGGTGGCGAGAGCAACAAACGTGAGGGTTACAAATTATCCATATGTGGATGGTGCAAGAATGTAGGCTTATATTACCGGACACCACTAGCTATCTGTACAATGGTCAAGTTACCTTTTTAATGACCGTGAGCCGCTGCGCCTGAGGTGTTTTTTGGTCCAATCTTTGATTCGTTTTAAAGGATCGTAGGTAATGCTTCCTCTAGAGTCATGCAGGGAGGGGGAAAGTGATCGCGTATTTATCTGCCGCGGTCGTCGTGTCTGAAAGTCTAAAAATGCCACAACATAGAGTGATCAATGGCATGCGCTCGACTGTGCGTGGCGAGCTGCACGCATAGAACCGCGCTTTCAGGCTCGAAGAATCCTTCCGCTTTCCCAGGCGAAGCCGGTGATAAAGAACGAGACCTTTTACCAGGCACTTGGTGGACAAGCCTCAAAAATGGGAGCAAATGAACTGAAAATATCGCAGTGATTCAGGCCGTAAAAATCTTAACCACTGCCGGCGTCAGTCAGTCAGTTTTCAATCGGTGACAAAAGTAACATTTTTGGTCAGCCATTTGGTGACAGCCTTCAAGGGATTCAGCATCGCAGTGGTCGGCCTTTGCGTCTGGGAAACCGGGGGTAACTGGCTCGATTCCTCGCTATTCCTGCCAGGGTGAGACAGGCAACGCCATATGGATTTAGCAGCTGAGAGCGTCGTAATCCCTGATGATAACAACAATGACACACTTCCAAAGAAGAGATTTATGAAATGAAAATGTCCTACCCATCTCGACATTTCCAGGAAGCACATGAAACACCTACGATGGAAATTTCATTAAATCAATTCATTTATAACTCAACAGTTAATCTAATAACTAATTTTAATAAAATGGATAACTTTATTTTGGTTGTGGGATAATTTTCTTCGAAAAAACATTTGCAAGCCCCAAATAGAGCGGAGGGATTCACCAGCGTGCCTAACCAAGTGGCGTGCAGGGGGCGCATGCAATCCATAGATCGATGATTGGCGGCAAAATGACAAACGAATTAGGGGGAACATTGTGGCCTGAAATAGTGTTTGTAGCAAAAACTGTCGAGGTCACCCTCGGAGGCGAAAATTGAGAGCACAAGGAAACGTTTTGACGAACTTGTGGGAGGGAGGGGGGGGGGCTCCCTCAGCCTTCTTCCCCTCCAGCGGTTCTGCCCACACCTGGCTATGTTGAGAACTGCGCTTTTTCTTCCAGGGAACACGTGACCAGGATTTTATCAAGAAGAGTACAGTTCTCGACAAAGATTCACATCGTGAGGAGCTTGTGGTACTTCTTAGGTGTTCTCGACTTTGTTATTGCTATTGGACTTAGCCAACTTTTGTTTGTAAGAGGGTCTTAGGTAAGGCCAGCACGAGCCTCTAGGACAATCCACGATCACATTGCACCGTCGGATTTCCTCGAGTTCATCGACGTTTTGCTCTGAAAGTCTTCGACCAAAACTGCTTGAAATCACTGACCTAACACGACCTGGTTTACAAACTTCAAAGTAAAAGAGAGTTGTTAAGCGCTCTTGCGAAGAACGTTATACGTCTAGACAAGGCAGTGCTGTTAGCCCTAATTCTTCTTAGAATAAACAGGGAAGAAGAGACAGCTTTAAGCAGGGACAGTTTTAATGACTCGGCAGCGTGTATTTACCGAAATGAAAATGAGTCGTGAATTCAAATTCCCAAATTTTGAATTTGCTTCTCTTTTTCTCTTCGATAGGGCCATGTTGCCGAAATATCAATACAATTATCCCTCTGTCTTTCTCCTGGTTATTCTACAGCGAACAAGGCCAAGTGTTGTCTTCTCCACATGCATGCAAAAGTGATGTAAGATGATGTTTTGAAAGCTTCACCAAACAAAATTTAGTCGTTCTCCAGCTATTTCGGAAAAGGTCAACCCCGGTCAACGGGGTCGGATACCCCCCCCCCCCCCCCCTCCTAACCTCGGCTTTTCCTCTCGCGTCCTGTTAGTTCACTGCTCTATACTCGTCAGCACTCGCCACGCGAGCACATTTGAAGCACATAGAAGCACATGAGCTCTCCTGCGTTTAAGGAGAATGACTTTCCATGTGTCCTGAAAAGTAGTAGTTTGTTTCAGTGTAAGTTGAAGTATATAAACGAAATGCGCGGCAATATGTTTTGCAAAGTAATGAGATCTCAGGTCAGTGGTAGCACTGCCATATTTGTGCCAATCGGATCGGTAATTTTCACGGATGTTTTGGTCAATGTTTGCAAAATATAAGAAAAAAGTAGTAAACATTCTTGACGTTTATTGTGTTTATATTTCAAAAATATAAAAATAGAAGGTAACGTACAAAACGGTAGCAAGCACCAAATGGTAGATTAATTCGTAGATGCGGGACTGATGCCTACAGCGAGATTGTTTGACCGAGCGCGGAAACAGTCGACGGATCTGGTCATGGTGCGGAACTTGCAAACGGTTTTGCCTTCGGCATGTCCCTGCATTTTCGCGCCTATGTAGGAATGTGAGAGCTTATTTCATTGTGATCAAGACGGCATGAAAAAGGCATAAGAGTGTGTCGAAAGAGGTAAGTGGGTTGCACAAGAACAGTGTTGTATTAGAATAAAGAATGTGTTATACTTAAAAGTGCTGTTTGTTGTACTTTCTGAGAGCATTGGAAAACGGGCATACCAGCTCACTGACGGATTCAGGGTGCATTTGAGCCACGCCCCCCCCCCCTCCCCCACAGTCTGTCAGTCCCCCCCCCCCCCTCATATCTGTTGCGCTCTACACGATAATTTCACCTCGAAGGTTGCAGTTGTAGAATTTGTATCATTTCTGTTATAAGCCGAAACCGACCAACGTAAGCCGAACAATGGTAATACGAGAACAGAGCAACGAGCTTTGTTTCAATGGCACTTGTTGAGCACGTGCTTGCTCCGGGACGCCAAGAAGTCGACCCACGTGGACGACAACCTTGTGACGGCAACGATTCCTCGATCACACGAACGACAGCCCACACCTGCAAGCGGGACCGCTGGAGGCCAGGCCAGGAGGGCTGCCACAGGGCGACCGCAGGCCTGAAAAGACAGGTGCCGCGTGGCGTGGGGCGGTGACCTCACTGCAGCCGCCGGACATCAGCAGGGATGCAGGAGCGCGGCCGCAACACTGTCACTCACGGCCTCAGCACTCTCACTCACAGCTTCAACACTCTCATTCACGGCCTCAGCACTTTTACTCACGGCCTCAGCACCCTCACTCACGGCCTCAGCACTCTCACTCACGGCCTCAGCATTCTCATTCACGGCCGCAGCACTCCCACTCGCGGCCTCAGCGCTCTCACTCACGGCCGCAGCGCGCTTACTCACGACACTATAGGCAGCTTCCGCTTCCACACACAGTACACCAAGCTCAAATACATAACAGACAATCACAGCACACAGATCAGCTGCCACCTGACTACCGCAGGACACCCGCCGTGACACTGAAATTTGGACAGGCAGGACGAACAGTCGCAACGAGCTGTTGGCACGGTGCCAATAGGCCGATCACCTCAGAATGATCTAAAAATTATCTGGTGCTTCTGTAGCGGAATGTACTGTCTTCTGGCTGTGATAAGGCAGGCTTCTGATAGCAGGGTTATCAAAGAGTGCGCCTTTCCAGTGACTGCGATCTCCATATAGAAACGGCGAGCCTCGATATACCGGTCCACAGGAGAGCCTTAAGCGACGTCGTTGTGGCCGCGCAGAGGACACCTGGTGATGGCGCCGTTAGCAACCATGCCCACCTGATATAATACTACCACAATCTCGGCGCCAGTCAACTTCACTCAAGCATAGTATAAAAACAGTTCGCACGAAAATGGTACCTTACAAACTCTAGGAGCATTACCACACCAGGGAACAAACCGAACTGGGGCCTTATTATCCCAGCGGGCGTCTTGACGCCGGCCCGACGTCACGCTAAGACACAGCGTCCTGGAACACATTACGAGGATCCGGCGCAAGCTCAGCTCATCAGCAGTGACAGGCGCAGTCGTCATCTTGGATGCGGTAAACCTGACGCCCACACGTGCACCGCTAAGGCAGCCAGATGTGGCGCGCCGGTAATGCAGCCGACGACGCACCACCGCAAGCAGGGGCGTCGGTTTATCGACTTCTCGGGGAGGATCTGCGTCTTCCAGTGCGGACCTGGGCCCTGCCATTGCTCCTCTGAGCCCTGTCAATACATACCAGCAAAAATGGCAAACTAGACCAGAGAAACGCAGAAGAACTACGTTAGCAATCGGTACGCTAGGTACCTAGACATGTCACTATTGGCATCAAGCTCATTTTGTGCATAATAGCATCTTGTAGGCACTTTGTCTGTTACTCATACGAGCTCCTTCATATGTCAGGCCGGTCTACAAACGTTTGACAATATTTTGACATCATAACACTTGGTTTGTGATGGAACACAATTTACTCCAACTGTGGTAGCTTTTAAAAGTATAGGGTGGCCGCGTGAAGCTTAACGTATGTTTCCTTCAACAGCAGCAAGTGTAGTTGGTTCACAATCGTGACAGAGATGGCACTCTACTGCCAACTAAATGGCGAAACACGACCAGGGATGGCGGTAGTCATCATTGAATCCACATCCATCAAGTCGTGACGACAAAAGGCTCTCCAGCTGACCCTCTGGCGGTCCAAAGGCGCAACAGCTGAGCCTGCTGCGCGTAGTCGATTGTAGGGTTGACTGTTCACGGTGGTGTGTCGCACCTTAGGTCTGAAGGTGGTTTGGAGCTTTCAAAGGTTCCAGTCGGGCAGACCTGCAGCCCGGCCCTTGATCATTGGTCTGAAAAGGCCTATTGCCCCCCCCCCCCCCCCCCTCCCTTCGGGCTCCTTGAGCATTGCCCTTGGCCGACTCGATCCCCTGCTAACATAGGACCCCTGTTAGGCACTGTGGGCCCCTGACCAACACAGACTTCTCTCCATGACTAAGTTCCGACCAATGTAAAGTACGGGCCCTAGCCTCGTCCCTGTTGGGAAATGGGCCGCCAAGTACAGACCGACTGGTCGCCTACTGTTCAGCCCTTGTGATGCCTGATAGACATAGAGGCCCCATCCACTACGTCCGTCAGGCATTAAGCATCATATCAGGCAGAGAGGCCCTTATCCACCCAGAGCCCCCATTGGCGAAAAGGGCCCTTTTGAGTGACATTCGAGAACCCGACCTGCAGGGTCAGGATCCGTAATACGATCTCCACAGTTCTGCGGGCCCATTTGACCCTCAAATCGGGATCTAGATGGGGGGGGGGACGTGCCCCCGTGCCCCCTGATGCCAGCGCCTCTGGACCCAGGCTATGTGAAAGTACTGTTTACAGTACACACGAATGCGCGCACGCCCACACGTACAGCGGGGCGTGTTTTCACCGTTTCATTGTGAATACGAAACCTTGCCTTCAATATTTTTTCATTGGTAACAGGGTCCAACTAGCACGAGAGGCTTTTTGATATTCGGGGTCACATTCCTTTTCCTACGCAGCAAATGTGTCCCTGGTCGACCTGAGGCTCATTGTCGACACATCGACCCCTTTAGGCACCGTGAGCCCTTATCAGCACAAGAGGTCCATCACTGTTTCAGGGGCCCCGACCAATATAGGTGTCCTACTGATTGGTATCTGCGTGTTGGCCTTGCTCCTGCTTTGGAAGTGGGCCCCCTAGGGCCTAGACCGGCGCGGAACCTACAGTTCAGCACTGGGGTTATCAGTCATCTGACTCAAATAGAGGCAATCACTGTTCCAGGGGGCTTCAAATTGATACAAGACGTGCTCAGGACATTTGACATGACAGGGCATTTGAGAGCTTGGCCTTCGGGCTACGGTCCTTCATAGGACATCCGGCCTGCACTTCGGACCTTCCAATCGAGCCGTCGCTCGTCGGCCACAAGGGGCCCAAAGGACCGTTCGGGAACCTTGGAACCTTCGGGGTCCTCGGGCCCTGTGGGAGCGAGGGCAAGGATTTGCGTGCTTCTGCCCCTCTCCCGTTACCTGAGCTGTATAAGGGGTGAACTTAGACTTCAGCTCCTCGTAGATTTTAAAGCCGTTTCTGGTGCCCCCTGGAATTGGACTTTGCTTTAAAGCAAATGTTTGGGGCCCTCTGTCGTGATTTTATCAGAGGGCAGACGAAGATATTGTGTACCGCTGGTTTTGGTGTCCTTGAAGGGACACCAGGTCCCTCTAGGCTCGTGACTCAAAATCGAAGATTTTGTGCCCTTTTGGTTTTCCCTAAAATGTTGTCTCTCTTAACGATATAGGCTGTGGTTCCGAAATGAAGGCTTTCGTGCCCTTTTCACCACAAAATTTTGGTGTCTCTTAGGGGCGCCGAATCTTCACAGGGCCCAAGGGGAAGGGGCAGGGCTCTCTGCCCCATCCCGCTCCGGATCCGCCACTGCTTCGTGGTGTCTCTGGCATTGTGTGCCTCTGTAAGGTTATGATGCCCAGGTGTTAAGGTTTTTGGTGCCCTTCGCGGAGTGGGTCTGCTAGAATTTCGTTTGAGTGGAAGACGCAGACAATTGTAGTGCGAATATTGTAGTTGTTGTAGTTGTAGTGTTCTTGGAATTTGGTGCTCCTTGAGAATCAAGGATTGTGGCCCTATGCGGTGCCCCTAGGCTTTGGTGCCACGCCCCCGAAAATAGAGATGTGGGGCGATTTGTGGTGCTTGTGAGCGCGCTGAGCAGTCCTGGCCAAGCGTAAGCTCGCTGAGGAGTCCTGGCTGAGCCTGAGCTCGCCGAGTTGTTCTGGCTGAACCTGGGTTCGCTGAGAAGTTGTTGCTGAGCCTGAGCTCGCTGAGCAGTTCTGCCTTAGCCTGAGCGCGCGGAGCATTTGTAGCCGAGCCTGAGCTCGCTTGAGTTCTGGCTGAACTTGGGATCGCTGGGCAACTTTGGCTGAGCCTGAGCTCGCTGAGGAACTGTGGCTGAACCTGAGCTCACTGGGGAGCTCAGGCTGAGGTTGCTTTCACTAAAAAGTTCCGGCTGAGTAGCCTTGGCTGAGTCTGAGCTCGCTGAGGAATCCTGGCTGAGCTTGAACTTGCTGAGGAGCCTCGACTAAGCCTGAGCTTGCTGAGGAGTTCCGGGCGAGACAATGCTGCTCCAAACAGGCCACCAGTCATACAATCGATAACGAATAACGGCGACGCTGATGCCAGCGATGACGAAGTTGTTGCAGAAGCTAGCAGCCAGCACTGCGCCGGTTGCTCAGCAGACTTAAGCATACTGGTGTTGTGACGCGCCTGACCGTTACGGGGACTCGTGATATTGCTTGGAGGACCACCGCCCGTTGGAGATCGCGTGCTAAGGAAACCAATGCGTCCGAGCCGGCACTTCTGAGGCACACGAGTCGTGTCGTCGCGGTTATCCTTCTTCAAAGTTAAGATTGAGCCGCGCGCCCAGTTCGAAGAGAATTGTCGTTGCTTCTCTAGTATGGTGTACACTCCAGGTGCAATACGTCCGATGTAGGGACGGTTGTTCAGTCGTTGCATAACGCAGAGGAGGATTAAACAGTGAGGTATATTAGTGACGCCATTTATGCTGCCAGTAATATTTAGCACTGCTCAAAAATGTTACACCCCACTTGAAATACAAATTTCAGGCGCGATCGCCGCGCTAGCGCACGTGAATACTCATTATGGGTAGCGTACAAGGATACTGGAGGAGGTTGCACATACGTGACGTCATCAGGGGAGTAAAGTTTGGTGGCCCGTAGTGTGGTTTTTGGTTGGTACTACACAAAGGTTGGTAGGTACTAGTGACATGATAACGAACGGAGATTTAGCCAGTGAACTGAGTAATAGTAGTATCCTACATCTTTATTTCAACGCTATATGAACAAAATTTGAACATTTTACATTCAAAATATTCTATTGACAAATCAATGCTACGATCTACTTCAAAAAATAAATCCTACTAAACTACGTTTTCTAGGACCAGTTCCCGCGCCATATTCGTCGTAGCTAACATGCCCGGTCTTGATATGCAATACTTCGTTCTTGAAATGAATATTTATTTGTAAATAAATGTAAATCATCGGTAATGCTAAATCCGAATTTTGAAATGGACAATAACTGTCCATTTGTCGTCGTACTACAGTACGCATATGAAGTGAAATGTGAAAGTAAGGTTTTGTAAAGGGATAGGTACCACAAATTTTGTTTTAACTTTACTATAATCACCCTAGTTGTTGGTTAACTAGCAGATTCAGACTGTCGGGTGGGTTAGGTGGAAAATTTACTCAAGGAATTATACTCCGACTACCCTTATATATATCCCAAGACAACTTCCCAGGTCAGGTGTCGGCCACCACTCTTTGGCTGACAAAAATTGCAAAACTTGCCAGAAATTGTTCCATTTACAGGAAAATCTGCTATCTTCAGCTGAAATGGTGCGCTTTACATTTGCGCCTACCGGGGTTCACTCATCACTGACCCCATGAGGACGAGCCAACCCTGCATCCACCCAGGCAATACCCCTCCTGAGGC
This sequence comes from Pollicipes pollicipes, assembly GCF_011947565.3. Classification (NCBI taxonomy): domain Eukaryota; kingdom Metazoa; phylum Arthropoda; class Thecostraca; order Pollicipedomorpha; family Pollicipedidae; genus Pollicipes; species Pollicipes pollicipes. The sequence goes on from NW_023596420.1 coordinate 46,434,234, forward strand.
TACAGGGTGTGCATTCCAATTTGTCTATGCGCGTCCCAGGGGACTACAAGCGCGTCTGGGCCGCCAATTCTCATCTCTATTCTATGTTGCTGTTGTCGTATGTCGTAATCTTTTACACGGACTGCTTCTAAACACTTCTGGCTAGAGTTCCGTAGAATAAGTCACTTATAAATGGGTAACCTATCTATCCGTTGGATGCAGGTTGGAACCGCATTTCAGCAGTAAGTTGCAGCTCTGGTGCAAGCCAACGCCATTTCCAAGATAAAAATACTTAATTGAATGTGCTAGGTTGAAACTAAATCCGGTTTATCGAAGTATTTATGTCTAAACCGGCCCTCAAAGAACAGCGTTTTCATGCCGCCGTGGCGTTGGTGCCATATCGCTTAGTCCCATATGACGTCATTGTATCTCCTACCCAGAATGCAGTAACGCTGGATAACGCATATCTGGGAGAACTTGTTTTTTTGCGTTGTTGGAGAGCTGTGGACTGCGATTTGTGTTAGTGAATGTGTGAACTCATTGCATATTCGTCATAATTGAAGGAAAAAGACAAAGGCAACTTGGTGAGTGGTGCTGTCATTTCCTGACGTCAGTTGCCAGCAGTCAAGCAAGGTCCTTAAGTTCTCAAAAGGGAAGTGATTCAATCTGCAAAGGACATCACTAGATAGCAATATTGAAGAGGGGATTCATTTAAAATGGGTTTGCTTTTCATGTGTAATTAGGCTGTTGCTCCATGTACGCATTGGCAGCTTTGTTACCCTGCCTGCTGTCACTGGTAGGTGTTCCTGGAGGAAAAGCTATAAAATGTACCTTACCCTGGAATTTTCCCATGAAGTGTTGACATCTTGGAAGAACTCAGCATATATTTGTAATTGTGATGTATCATAGCATGGTGCATTGTTGCCACTAATTCTCATGTTGAGAGCCAGCCTTTCAGGTAAATATGATATCAAATAGGGAAGTTGAGTAAGAATACTCCCAAAGGTGTTTCCAACCAGCAAGTTTTTAAATGTTGGAACAGTTTGGTTTGACCAGAGTTTGGGCTATTCTGGTGTGAAGTCTGGCACACCAATGTCACAAAGGCATCTTGGAGTGAATGAAATTTTTGGAAACTGGACTGGGTGTGCTTGGACGTCTAGGTACTAGTTGACTAGGAAATTGCTTAAATACTAGCATTCTGTACAGTGGTGGAGAGATTCCAGACCATTTTTGTTAAGACTGCCTGGCAACTTAAAATACCAGTCACAGCCTCAAGATTTGTGTGATGTGTTGAAGTTATGGGACAGGCAGTGGTTTTTGTGAAGCTAGATATAAAGTGCAGTTATAAAATGGCAATGTCAAAGCAGAAGTCAGCAATTCCAACTCATTTAAAACCAAAGCAGGAACCATAGTTCAAAAATTACTGAAGGATCTAAACCAAAGCCAAAACTGGCTGCTTAAAAGGGCATGAGGTGAAAGTTGAAATCACCCATGGAAACTAAATGACTCAAAGTGGGGGCTGAATCCTGAGGTGTTTGGAAAAGCTGCGGCTTTGCAAAGCCAACTTTGTTCCCATACCTGGCATGCAAATGCATATTTGTATTTATTATAAGTGTTTCTGTTTCAGTTCCCAATGCCAGTATTTTCTCATTTTGTCTCAGGGAATAATGATATGCTTATTTCAGGTTTTTGCAGCAATCGTCTTGCTAATGCCAAAAGGCTGACAATTTTGAAGCACCTGGGCACCATTTTCATCCTTTACCCTGCTAGCTTCTCAGAGTGTAGGCTGTAGGTCTTCAGTGGCCTTGTATAACATGGTTGGGTTGCATTTTTATAAAGCTGTATCACTCAAAATGTCAAAAATGAGAGGGACATGAACATTGCTTGTGGGGTGTAAGAAGCATGTTCAACAAATGGTGACAAGCTTAGGTTCATTAGACAACACAGGCAATCATTTATCAAATGCAATATATTATCATCATTTAGTGGCTTAAAAGTCCCTTCAAAAGACTTTGTGGGAGGTGTTCTCAAGAGACAAGGACTGTTATGATCACAAATGTTTGGAAAAGTGGGAGTCAGTTGGGAATGCCCTCACACCATATGCATCTAAATTATCACCCCCATGTTGGGAGACAGTAGAGTGTTGTGTTGAGGGCTGGCTTCTATTAAGGACTCTGCTTCAATGCATGATTGTGCAGCTCCCCATTGCTCTAATAGGACATTCTATATGAGAGGATGTGATTGAAAATGGTTTGTGATAGTGTCCATGGTATTCCTTTAAAGTCCCTTTTTATGAGACTGCAAGGCTGTACAAAGGCCTTCCCGTGATCAGGGCAGTGTCCCTTAGCTATTTATTAGATGTTTTTATCCTGCTGGGAGGCTCATGGGACTGTCACCAGCTGAGGCAGTGCTGGGGCAGCTGCCGTCTCTCGGCGGGTTGGCTCCGACTTGGCCTCGTGTGACTTGGCTGCTGCTCCAGTGCCGCAGCACCCCTCAGCTGAGGCAGTGCTGGGGCAGCTGCCGTCTCTCGGCGGGTTGGCTCCGACTTGGTCTCGTGTGACTCGGCTGCTGCTCCGGTGCCGCAGCGCCCCTCAGCTGAGGCAGTGCTGGGGCAGCTGCCGTCTCTCGGCGGGTTGGCTCCGACTTGGCCTCGTGTGACTCGGCTGCTGCTCCGGTGCCGCAGCGCCCCTCAGCTGAGGCAGTGCTGGGGCAGCTGCCATCTCTCGGCGGGTTGGCTTCGACTTGGCCTCGTGTGACTCGGCTGCTGCTCCGGTGCCGCAGCACGTCTGTGTGTGTGAGCGGCCGAGATGGACGGCGACGGCGGAGCATCGCGCCCGGCGCTGGGCCGTGGCGGACGGGGCGAGGCCATGCGGCGCGCGCTCGAGATGTACAAACGGCGCCCGGGCGCCCAGCTGCAGGACGCACAGAAGAGCCAGGTGAGCCGGGCGCCGGGCGACCGCGCACCGTCGACCGGGCCGGCGCCGCCCCACAGGTCCGCGCCATCCAGAGGTACAGCCAGCTCTGCCGTCAAAAGGCAAAAAGCCCTATCTCAGAGTTTTTATGATGATAGAAATGCTCAGAAAGACAAAAAAGGGATTTCTCCCATATTGAAGGGTGAAGTAAGCACAGGCAAGGGCAAAAACACACCATTCTGACCGCGTTTACATGGCCAAATCCTAAGATAAATCCCAAATACAAATCCTAAGATAACGTTTTTGAGACGCTTAAACGTAAGGTTTTTAAATTAAGATGCAAAAATGTTTTGCCTTGAGGAAAGAGTCGTCATCCATGGGACAATCCGGGAGGCAAAAAGCCGTATGTGTCAAAAAGCCGTTTCTTGGAGTTTCTCGATCGAGTCATGGGGTGGATTTCGCAAGCAAAACGCCGTAACGCTTAACCCTGTACATATTTTACATTGCGTGGGGGTAATAATGATTCGAGATATAGGTGAAAATAATGCTTCGGTGTTGAATTGAGAGACAAAATTGGCAGGGCCCGATGACCCGTACCCAACATGGCCCGGCCTGGCCTACCATAAGTTTTGGGAAGTGATAAACACCGGATCTTGTGACCGTTCTCTTCATACAATGTTTTACGTTAGGTAAGGTGACGTCCGGTACTTGCATTTGTTTGCACGTCGGACCCCGAATCCAAGTAGAATGCTGCATTTCGGGCGTGGGGTTTCTTAAGTGCATGGGTCTGAAAATGTCACCAGATTGCCAGCTCCAGCGGAAGCTGTAGGGTTAACTGAAAGAATGCCTCATACTTATCGAATGTATTGCCAACGGATGTAGACATTAAGCAAATGCAATGACACCGCAGACAACCTGATAACCATAAAATGTATCACTCACTGCCATTGAGCCTCATCACCTTTCCGCCGTTAAGCCCCGGGATGCGGCATCAAACGGGACCGCCTTCACATATTCCGCTCCTGAACGGAACACCTAACTGATGCTGATGGAAAAGTCTGGTAAGAAGCGGTGTTACAGAAAAGAACAGATACACAAACTACATCACAAAACCATACCCAAAATCACAGATCAACAGCCGACGTGCGTCGCGGTATTAGGAGCTTCGAATGGAAGGAGCAGTTATCAAACACGTCCAGGGCCATCAGGAGTCCTGTATGTTCGCTTAGTCGTTTAGCTCCCGAGCGGATGAACCGGTCAGGCTCTCCCAAAAGGCACGTCTCTGTGGCGGCAGCAGTGGGAGGAGCTGCTGCTTCAATGTCTCCAGCTTTGCTCTGTTGGCACCGCGCGGACGCATCTTTGCCGCTGGCTGTTCCTGTGTCGTTTTTGCTAGGTCGAAGGCACGCCAGCCGTTGGATGAGTGGCTTGCTTTGGTGAACACCAGGTCCTGGCCACGGCGAACCTGGATCACCTTGCATGAGGCCAGGTATGGTCGGCAGTTTTCCTCGGTTAGGAGCTTCATCTTTTGGGCACTCACTCCACTTGTGATGTTGAGGAAGTCATTAGGCTCCATCTCGATCACCTTCGGCGAGTCTTCGATAGCGGTTGTGAAGTCCTCCATGTCTGCCACCACTCTACGACGCTTCAGGCTCTTGTTGCAGACCTGGTGGACTGCGTCCGCCGACATCGAAGTGTGGCCCTTTTGGAGGAACTTGAGGGTCACCTGATTC
>NW_023596420.1:46439753-46470723 GCF_011947565.3 Pollicipes pollicipes
AAGCACGAGGATATTTATGGCCAGAGCTCCCAGACATTTCAGCCTTAATTTAACCTTGAAGGGAGACCTGGAGAGGTCAATACTTTTAACGGACGCTAGTTCATGTGACGGTTAATAGTCTGATGCCCGAAAAGTTGAAATCGGCGAGAAGGTTTTTGGTAATATGGAGTTTCCCGTCCTTAAACACGCGCTCAGGAGAGAGGTCAGATTGACCCCTCAAGGTTTTTTCAGAATGGGTTCCAAAAGGCGCGGCGTACCCGCGCCAAATTTTGCATAGCTGTCAACAATTAAATACCGGGTCGCTGGGCATCAAAATGTATATGTACCTTTTAAGGTCACTCACCCATGGCAGGTCAAAGTTAGGTCTTGGTTTCAGCGAAGGCGATTTCTAGGGAATCGTTCAATCTCATGCAAACACGGAGTGTTAGGCGGAGCCATACATCTCTGAGACGCCTTCTTGGGCAACACAAATATTGAATTAGCAAATTAAGTTGACTTAAGATGGTATGAATGTCAGACCAAGGTCAAAACTAACCTGTTTTAATAACACGCGCTCGAGTGGGGGGTTAAATTGACCCCCCCCCCCAAAGGTTTTTCCAGAATGGTTTCCGAACAGCGAAGCGTAGACCTATGGCAGCTCAAAATCAGGCCATGGTTTCAGCGAAGGCAATTTCTAGGGAATCTTTCAATCTGATCCAACAACGGAGCGTTAGACGAAGCCATGCATATCGGAGATGCTTTATCTTAGGCAACACAACAGCTGAATCTCTGAATAAGCAAATTACATTGACCAAAGGTGAGGTATGAAGGTCACACCAAGGTCAAAACCAGCCTATTTGAATTACTCTAGGGGCTGCTGTTGTATGGGGATAGTTCCTTCTGGTGTCCTCATTTAGAGTTTATTGTATAGCAGGAACCTGCCTTATACCTCTTCCATGGACTTCGTAGAGGTCAAATATGTCATTGACCTAGAATGTATCCCTAGGCCTACATTTTGTTTTTTAGGAAAATACTGCCTGACGTAATCTTTGTCGCTTAGTCAAATGCAAAACTCAAAGTAATCTTGTATGATTTCGGTCACCTTGACCTTCAAAAAGTCAAACAAGGTCAGTGACCTTAAATGAGAATGTGACCTTTTGCTAAGAGACGATAATCTAGGTTTCTGGGAGCACTTTGGAGACCAACCAGGAACTTGACCTTGTTTAACCTTTTTTGACCCAAAGGTCATGACCTAGGAACCTGAAACTTTAATCTTAATGAGTCTACGTACAGGTCAACACACCCTGTAAATTTGGTGCCTTTAGCTCTGTTAGTTCCGAGATCTCAGGGGGGTCAAAGTGACCCCCACCCGGGCGAAGGGTATCTAGCCGGCCACCCGGCGCGTGTTAATCTAGGGCTTGCTGTATGGGATAGTTTCTGGTGCTCATTTCGAAATTTATTGATTGTAAAAAACCGCATTACACACCTTCCGTAGACTTCTTAAAGGTGAGAATAGATCATTAACCTAAAATGAAGCAGATCAACGTTTTGCTTTTAGGAAAATACTGCCTACCATAATCTTTTGTCGCTTATTCAAATGCAAAACTCAAAACAGTCTTGTATGATTTGGTCATCATGACCTTCAAAAGGTCAAGCAAGGTCACTGACCTTAACTGAGCATGTGGCCTTATGCTTAGAAATAATAATCTAGGTTTCTGGATCACTTTGGGGGCCAACCTGAAATTTGAACTTGTTTGACCTTATTTGACCCAAAGGTCATAGCCTAGAAGCCTCAAACTTTGACCTAAGTGAGCTAACGTACAGGTCAACACAACCCTGTAAATTTGGTGTCTTTAGCTTTCTTAGTTCCTGAGATCTCAGGGGACGGTTTAAGTTGAACCCCCCTCCCCCTCCCCTCACCCCCGTGCGAAAGGGTATCCAGCAGGCCACCCGGACGCGTGTTAAGCCTGAGTTTGACCTTAAAGGTGACGTTGAGAGGTCAGCACTTTTAAACGTACGCTAGTTCTTGCGCTTGTAAATATTCTGATGCTTGCAAAAATATTGAGCTTACTTGCGATTTTTGCCACAACAACAGAATGCTGGTCGATGACGTCCCGAATGGAGAGCCAGTTGTAGGCCACTCCCATCAGTTCGCAGAGTATGAACTCGGAAACTTTCAGACCAGTCTCTCCTCCAGGATACCGAGGTTAATAACAGCAGTTGCTTCCCGGGAATGAGCGATACCAGAGCAAATGATTGCGCATGTCGAGACGAAATTCCTAAACTAGTTAATGATTCTCGCGGGACTCCAGGATCCACATAAGTCCTCCAGGATCCACATCCAAGTCCTCCAGGATCCAAGTCCTCCAGAGAGCAATCCACATCTGAACCTCACTTGACACTGTGTGGCACTCGCTTGACGAAACCCTGGATTTGCCCCTGACGCCCAGCCTCGTGTAACGCTTAACTCAGGCCGAGGGGATTAGCAAAAAAGGATATGTGGGTACACGAGAACTTGTTATCGTGACGAACACTACAAAAACAGACAGCCTTCGGAAAATTGCCAAAATTCGACCTAAGAAACATCAGTGTGCTCTCCCCCGTTCTCTTTAGAACACGGTTTGCATACGAGGTGACAGCTTAGGAACGAGCATCGGGAAGTCATAAGGAGCAACAAACTGCAACTGTAGACTGCAAAACTACGCACAATATATATATATATTATATATATATATATATATATATATATATATATATATATGTGTTGTGTGTGTGGTGTGTGTGTGTGTGTGTGGTGTGTGTGGTTGTGTGTGTGTGTGTGTGTGGTGTGTGTGTGTGGGTGTGTGTGTGTGTGTGTGTGCTTGTACGAGTGCGTGCATGTGTGCGTGAGTGTTTGTGTGTCCAGTTGCTGGGAAAGAACAACGTAACATAGCACGCGCCTCTTTTATTCAAGCTAAAATGCAGCTTGCAGCTGGATCTCAGTTGTAATTGCTTGCTTCTACACAAAATTAAGTAAAATAGAATGTTCCGGAAGGAAATATCTGCAACGACCTGGAGGATCCGCTCAGTGCCTACTCCTGGAGGCGCCCCTACTGATGGTTCTTTGGGTGCCTCCATCAACATGGTCGCCGAAACTGCGTTCTGGCCACCTCGGCCTGGTCAGGACGCCAGGCTAGTTGTACCTCACAGTTAACTATCGTATGTGCGATATCCAGACCCTGCATAACCTCTGCCATGTACTCATAGTGGCCCTAATGGAAGTTTCTCTTGAGCATTTCTCCCTCCTCAAGTGCGGAGTAATACACGATGTTAAATCTTGAACATCGGTGATGACTGTTTCCCCACTGGAGAAGCATGCTCCAACTCTGGTATCGTTCTTTCTTCCACTGAAAACGCAAGGTCTGTTGTGCTTGGCTTACATCCTGGGATGAGACGAGTTGGTGAAGAGACGTGCTAAATCAGAAAAAATTCTCACCCCCAAGAGGAGCTTCTGGGTGCAATGCTGCCACAAAATGAGGTTCTCCAGGGAAGTCGCCGGCAGGGTGCCACAAAACGACGTTCTCCAGGGAAGTCGCCGGCAAGCTGCCACAACTGACGTTCTCCAGGGAAGTCGCCGGCAAACTGCCACAAAATGACGTTCTCCAGGGAAGCCGCCGGCAGGCTGCCACAAAATGACGTTTTCCAGGGAAGCCTCCGGCAGGCTGCCACAAAATGACGCTCTCCAGGGAAGTCGCCGGCAAACTGCCACAACTGACGTTCTCCAGGGAAGTCGCCGGCAAGCTGCCACAAAATGACGTTCTCCAGGGAAGTCGCTGACAAGCCGTCACAAAATGAACGACAGCTACACTTTCCAAAAAAGCATGAAAGGGAGAAAGAATTGAACTTCGAATTATTAGCACCAGGCTCGCAGCGTTAGTCTGACATTGGTACGCAGAGCGCGAAGTTGCCCATTCCTGCTAGCGAGCACCCAGCGGCAGAGCCTGCCGGCGACGAGTCGTGCCAAACGCAGTGCACTTGTGTTGTCTCGCTGGATGGGTGTGGAGCGCTCATGAAGAAGAAAAAGGGTGCAAGTAAGCATGCTTCGTGAGCAGATACCGGAGCAGCCGGAGGTTTAGTTGTTGCCATTCGGACATCCAAAGTGCTCTGCGTGTGTGAAAGGCAATGTCAGAGCACCGGCTGTTGCGCCACCTTCCGATGCGATGGCAGCCGAGCTCACCACTTACTGGCCTGCAATGCAGTTAAAGGAAGCTGGCGCACGGATGCGCCCAGTCTGGGAACTGGAGGACGCACGCAGCTATTCGTAGATAAAGGCCACACGTGGTAATCCCGCCCCTACCTGCGATTGTTCCCATAACGACCAGAGAATGCTGGTCACTGCCGACAGTTATGGAAGATCAGTCATAAGCTACTCCCGCCAGTTTCCAAATCTTCATTCTCAAGGGGCATCAAGTTCACGATGAAGCATGGCCCCTCCCTCGACAAAACCCTGGATTCGTCCCCGGCGCTAACTCTCGTGTAACATCTGACTCAGGACAGGGGGCACCCGAAAAAGGTACGAGACGGAGTTATCAAGACGAACACCACAAAAAGAAAGCCTCTGGAAAAGATGCTCCAAATTCGCCCTCAAGAAAGTCAGTTGTGTTCTCCTCCGTTCTTTAGAACACGGTTTGGACAAGAGGCGACAGTTTAGACTCAAACATCGAAAGGTCATAAAGAGCAACAAACTACAGTAGCATGTTAAGAGACTGGATGAGCATGAGACTGACGAGAAATCGTGCTCGTACCTAATCTGCCCATCTAGCTGTCTGACTTCACTGCGGGGATGGACTGCTGCGTGCGAAGTCGGCGGTGAGAAAATGTGAGGATTTACGTAGACTCAACAGCACGTACAACAGTAAGTAAAAAGCGGCATGGATGTGCATACTTGAGATGATCCATGATCAAGTTCACAACTCAGAATAAAAGGCTCCGGAACCTGCCACATAAGCCTTTCAAACATTTGATTTATTGCTGATTTATTTAGATCATGTATAATGCCTATCATGATTTTACGTTATGTCACTCATCATGCTGATGGAAATTTGACACATTTTGTCCAGTCCATTATCATACCCCTTTTGCCTGAGCTCTAATTGTCCGGGTTACTTTGGTGCTATTTTACTCAGCTGCTCAGGGCCGACTTGTAGGAATAACACATGGAGGTGTGCTAGTTATCAGTCAGACTGCATGCTTCCGTGCGTCTTGTTGCCATGCTGCCTTGTTAGGAGACCCGAGCAAAGGCTCGTCGGACAAATATTGTAAAATAGCAGTCCATCATGATTCTGGAGCGGTGTTCTCTGCGGATGAGCGTACAGCACTGTGCCCCCCAATTTTCTTGAAACGAATGAATGTGTTATGGTCGCTCTTGGTGATGTGAATGAATGCGTCATCAAGTGCATCGTAACATTTGTTCATTTTTTTACAACTCTATGCCTCGGCGTTATTAAACTAAAGGGGTGACCGAAACTTTGATTAGATTTGGTGTCTTTAAGAAAGACCTTCAGGTCCAGGCTTTCCGAGTGCTTGTTCAGTGTTTACGCACTGTTCTTGGTGCCTCATGATTGTGATGAGCGATTTCTAATCCAATACTGGGCATGGGTCGCCTCAACCTTAATGCTTGCTGCCTATGTTTCGTGCAGACCATGGAGAAGAACAAAGGAGCGCTTAAACGATGCGGTTGCTCGGACAGGTTATCATTTTTGATATTTTTTCAGTGGCAGTGTCTGCTCAGATTCGGAACATTCCTTGGATTCATGTGTCTTGGTTTTAGTGTAATATTTGGTTACCCTTGCTCAACCTTTTCAGCCGTGACCATAACCACCGCTTGCAACGTCAACTAATTTTAACATAAGCAATGTTTGCTTTTAAACTTAACTAGATTAGTACCTCCTGGTATGCCGAAGGTCGGTAACTAAGCTGCAGGCTTGGACACTGAACTCATAATGACTAAGATTGTGTGTCCTTTTACCACCAAGGTAAAATGGTAGTTCACTGCGCACTTTGAGTGAAGGGAAGATGTTTCTGCTTTTGGGCGAGTTTTAATTTGATTGATAATTTGATTTTTAAGAGCACTTTACGGATGCGTGTCTTGGAATTCGATCCAAACCGGCCGCCCTCTTCAGAGCCCAAATCGACCGCCAGCACGGCGCTCGGCAATTTCTTAATCAAAGTTCCCACGGTTCGGCCTAGCAAAACTATGCTTGTAATGATCCGCATCAATCCGCATTAAAGTGGTTTGCTTCTACCATCATAAATGGACAGACATGTCATACTTAAGCCTATTTTATGCTTCTTCTATAACAACTTTAGTCTCAATATTATGACCGACTACAAAACCCAACAACCATTAGGCCAGTTTCAAACATTCTGACTAGTTGCAAGAATCAGCTGCTACTCATAAATGAGCTTCGTTATTAACGTGGCGTGCATGGGAGTAGATCTTAGCATATACGTGGCACGTATGTCCGACATACAAAATTCCATATTCATCGTTAAGACCAAAAATTCTCAAGAACAAGATGAACTTTCTGGAACGGGATATCTATGCTTGGATAAAATTAAATGGCGCCAAAACAAGTAGCAATGCCCTGGATATCAGCATTACGATTAAAAATACAGATGACAATTCAGATCTGCAAATGACAATTCGATGCACTACCATCTATTTAATAACTCTAATAAAAACGGTGGGTCGAAGGCATTAAGTCGTGCTTAGAAGACACTTTTCTGGAATATTCTACTCAAGTCACACGTTTAGATAAATCATCTTGGACGACTGGATGATTCTTAGATGAAATCATCCATCATTGAACCCAGGATATTTGTAGGCTTCAAAACCCAATAGCGAAAGTTGTAAATGAAATGAGCATCTCTTGAAATCAACTAATTTTTCACTTTGCCCAATTTACATATCCTGGAAAATGTTTAAGTCTGGTCTTTGTCTAATCTGCGCGCTGCCAAACTTTTCTGGTCCGGTCCAATCCGCTCGCGGATCCATCCGATACCGGAAAATTGGGCCAATCCATGAAGTGCTCTAACTTACTGTACCATTATATAACAGTGATGTCCCATGGCGCGTGCATTGGTGACAATGACTTAGCTAGCCAAAGAGCAAGTGAACATCAACCGCGTGACTCCGAGGCTTGCGTTGGGTGCGTCGCCGGCAAGGACAACAGTGAAAGGGCGGGCACCCGAGGCGTCTTGGCCTGCAGAGGAGCCATGGCCGGGAAACGCGCGGGAAGTCGAGGCTTCGAAGCGTTGAACGGCCAAGGACGACCGAGGGACGAGTCAAAACTGCGTGGTGCCGTTCGTCCTCCAAGAGCGCCGTACCTTGGAGATGTTCCAACAGCAGAAGGGCCACACACCACCTTGAGTCTAGCCTGACCGTTGGTCGGTGTTCCCGGACTCGCCACAGCGGAGCAGGCTCTCGAGGCGTACGAGGAAGCTGTTGAAAGCACTGCGGAGGAGAACGTGGCTCACACTGTAGACCCACGTCTCGGCGACCAAACAGAAGATGCGAGCAAGGTGCAGTGTGTATGTGGGCGTGTCATCGAGGGGATTAATCTCTTGGAATCAGCTGAGACAAAGTTTTTCCTTGGCACGTGGATGAATAATAAATTTCCAGGCCTGTTGCGTCGTACCAAGATTGATATTTGTCAGTCGAGAGGAGCTTTTCCCCTCTTGGCCAAGAAAATCGTCTTCGATTTCCATACTACCGACACCTGATGGATTCAATGTTTCTAATTTGATTTGAAGCGATCGTCAGTTAAGTGTGAAACATATATCAAGAAGGATATAAATGACAAATTCATTAACAAATGATAAGTTCACTTTTTATGAGAACCCTAATTTATTGGTAATATACCAAAATGTGCAGTTATCAAAATGTTCCAGCAGACAGCAGGAAGCTGAAGGTTGCCATTGTTTACGCATCATTGTGATATCAATCTGTAGTTTATGTGCTTGTCGTATGGGCTGTAAGAAGGTATAAGTTTGGTTTGTCGGTATTCAAACGTTCCTTGCGAGTAACTACTTGGATAAGCATGCCGAAAGCTACGCGGTCACGTACAAAACATTTTGTGAAAGGTCACCCGGCGCCCCTTTCCCACCAACGACTGCCGACTGAGGGGGAAGCCTTAGCTTGCATCAGATCGCTAAGCGAATCAAACAAGAATCCCATTAAAACCGTCTTCAAGACCGTGGCGGCGGAAATCAGTGAGCTGTGGACGAACGAAGGGATCCCCGTTCATGATTTAAAATGCGTCACAAAAGTTATCAAGAAGTATTAAGAGAAGGACAGAACAGCGTCGGTACCGCAAAGTTCAATGAGCTTCTCGACATCGCAAAATGAAAGTGCGAGTCCCAGCGCAGCTCCAAATGCCCAGCAGCCTACAGAGTGCCGGAGGAAGAGGTTGGCTTCTTAAAAGACCAACGCATGCACCGGAGGCTTTCCCTGGGGAAGTATGACCGGGCTACGGCTGTGGCTAGGGAGGCTCGCGAGATCCGGAGGATGGCTAGACTACTTCAGGAGCGCCCTAGTTCAACCGCCAGTGGGGCGGTGTGTGCTGCTAAACCTGAGTCACCTCCCCCGCTGGCTGCTGAGCCCATGCTGCCTGCTGAGCCAGCGCTGGTTGCTAGTGCTGAATTCGAGCCTGCTCCGGGATCGAGTGGTCTCAGCGCTGGCGAATCAGCCGAGAGTGCGGAATCTGGCTTATGGCTGTCACTGCAGATCGTAACTTTAACAATCTCACCAACACCGCTCTTGCGGTTGACCGCTACAGTGTCTCGAACCGGGCGGCTGATGCCATCATCAACGCCTTCCAACAGGACGGCAGAGGCGGACTGGCTGTTTCAGACGTTGTAGATCCTTAGAAGTTCTGGCGCGCAAAAAAAACAGAGCGAGAAAAGAGACGGCGCGTCAAAATGCGGGATCAATCTACGGATCAGGTTTGACTAGCCTCTACTTCAATGGCCGCAAAGACAGGACCCGCATGACATAGTCATGCGGATGCCGTCGAAGAACACGTGGTTGTCATCGTTGAGCCAGGCAGCCGCTACGTGACTCACTTCACGTCCGAGTCCGGCCGCGCTCTGCACTTACTCAACGAGCTGCACCCCGTGAGCCAGCAGTTCGACGGTCACGTCAAGGTCCTCGGCTGCGACGGCACGGTCGTCAACACAGGGATGACAGGTGGAGTGTGCCGGCTGTTTGAGCTGGTCACTGAGTCACCCGTGCACTGGTTCATCTGCCAGCTGCGCGGCAATGAGCTGAATTTACGGCACCTGCTGCTGAGCCTGGAAGGCGCGACTGCGGGACCGAAATCTTTTCTGGACCCATCGGCAAGATATGCGCCGGAGAGGTCTGGAAAACGGACGTTGTGTCATTCAAGCCTGTGCCAGGGCATGTGCGAAACCTGCCGGTCGACCTGGTCTAGCAGCTGGGCACCGACCAGCAGCTGCTGTATCTGCTGGCCTCAGGCGTACAACACGGCTCCGTCCGGACCGCGACAGCTCGGCGGCGAATGGGACCACTGAACCATGCTAGGTAAATATGAAAGCACGGTGTCTTCTGATTCCGGACGTTTTTAACTGCATTTGCGAGGAATATTATGCATATTGATAGAACAGTGATAATATCCTTACTCCACGCAGGATATCTAGGACAATGGAGAAATAAATGGATTAATATTCCGGCGATATATCTTTACGTAAACCAAACTACGTTATTAGCACTGTCGCCAAACAAACCAACGCTACTCGTATTGTCTTGCGTTCGAATTCATGCCAATTAATGTTCAGACTTTCTCACGCATCATTTGGAATTTCATGTGCTCATCGTTAAGCACTTACTCATTACCATGCGTTGTGCCATAGCATGTCGTATCATTTACTCAATAGTTCATGCTTACGAGTATACTTGCTGATAAGTGTTGCCGTTGCGTTAGAATTGGAATAATTTTCGTGTGACCTAGTGCTCAGTTCGGGACGAATCATTTTAACTATTCTTGTCTTTTTTTTGTTTTCAGATGGTTGACACTGGCCGCTCACCTGCCCCCAGCTTACATCTCCATCGAGACTCCCAGCAGGGCTCTCAAGGACCTCGTCCAGTACGTGGCTGGCCACTATGTGCCGGTGTGTTTCTCCATTCGACAGAACAGCAGCTGTGACGTGGGTTCACGCAACCCGTTCCGAAGCATCGCGCTGCTCCGCGAGCTGCCGCAACGCGTACGGACCACGGTGCAGCCAGTCATCCAGCGCAACGGGTATTGGGCCCATCCGGAACAGCTGCTGCTGGCCATGGTGGCGGACGAGGACCGTGTGGTCCGCGAACAAGCGGTTCAAATCATTAGCGCCGCGCGTGGGCACCAAACCGAGGGGCCCAGGATCTTCGCCACCCTAACGATAAACTTCGAGGCCGTGAGCTACACGGAGTTGATCTCCTGGCACAAACCAGTCACGCAACCCCCACTCCTACGGGACCCCAGCAACGGCGAGCTGCGAAGCATAGTGCACGCTCCATTGCCCATCCCGCCTTATCCGGTTCATACCCAGGCGGTGGAGAGGGCCGTGCGCACTGTCACCGAGGCAGGCTCGGCGATGATGGGAGAAGAGACGAGGCATGGCCTCATCACGGCCAAGTTCATGCAGGGAGCTAGAATCGCTTTCGAACTAGGGTGGGAGTGAAAAATTCCATCGCAAAGAGACCGTGCGGGAGTGAAATAATCAAATTGCAAAAGATGGAGTTTATGAAGCCGTGACTGATGCTTCAGCAAACAAAGGCATATATTTCTAATTGGCATGGATGCTATATCAGAAACCTGACAAAACTGTCTTTTTTAACATTTTAGGCCGTTCAAGTGAAACGGAAAACATTAAAACATAGTAATTTCGTGACAGTGTAATGAGCATAAAAATTATTAACACCAATAATTTGATGCTGCACTTTGTATTTCCCTTCCACAGCACTTATAACACAAAACAAAGCAAAGGAATTTAATAACAAAACAACAGCATAAAATTCAACAAGCATTAAACGCTCAGATGGAAAAACCTTGGACTCATACACATCAGCTAATCACCAAGTCAAACACAATAGACATACCTCTGCCTTGTGTTAAGATGGGGTCAGGGAAACAAACATTTTTCACTGCTTCTTCCAGAATACCAATGCTTATTTTCATAAATGTAGCCGAACTATGCGTAACCTAAAGAGGCCTTACTTTATCTCATCCTGTCTAACCTGTTTGCATCACATCAGCAGTTGTGAGTTGCTGATTCTTGCACAATTCCTATTGCCACTTGCCATGCACTTAACCAACTTAACCTAGCTCAGAGTAGCCCATATGTTGAACAGCATTACAACAAACCTATTTGTTGACAGCAGCACTTGTGATAAAAACATGATAAAGCTAATTTTTGGCTGGTTTCAACTCGCATTTTTATTCATTTCATTTGTGTATGCTTATTGCCATCAGATTAAGGTGACAACGCACAGATCGAAACACTTTTTATCTCTTTGAACAACTTATTTTGATTGTCATGGTTAACCTATGTCAAGGGCAATAATGGGTATGGTCCACAAAACAGTTTTTCTTCTTAAAAAGCAACATAGCTTTTAGATGACCATGCCAGTATTGCTGCTTGCCTTTTCAGCTGCAGGAAAGGCATCTATTTAGTCTTGCTTGTTCATATTTAATTATAAAGCTTGAGATGTTGGCTCGCCATTTTAAATGGGATGGTTTGGCTATTTGTTACTAATATTCAACTCATATTATAATTGCTATGCAGCTTAGAGTATCTCTGTGTTAAAAATATAGTGCATACATACAGTACAGTCACCTGCCAGTCAGTAAACCATGACAACTAAAGAAAACATCTGGTTAAAGCAGCCATGAGGGACCACTTCAAGAAATTTGGGGCAAATAATCAAGAATATGGAACAAAACAAGCCCACTGCATGCCTTGTGGTATGATAATTTGTCTTATGGCAAAACTCGATGGATTAAAACAGAAAACGGCTAACTCTGGTTACACATCATGTCTTGAAAGCAGGTGAGATGAGCAATTGCTTGGTCCATTAGAGACTTACTGGCTTCTTCCTGCTCCCCCAAAACAAAGAGTCAGTACCTTTTGCATAGTCTGCTGGCAGACAGGGTCATCCCACTCACCCCCGCAAATATAAATATAAATCATGCCCACTAACCTACGAGATTAAAATGCGAAACAAATAAGAGGTGTGCATGATAAACATCTCCAGAGGGCATCATTTCGCCATCAAACACTTCTGTATTAGCTGCGTCAGGTCTGTCCCAAAGCTCTGTATGGCAGCATTAGAATAGCCTTGCCACGTAGCTTGGTGAGTTACACACTTGAAAGGCTTACATTTGTCATTATTGAGCACCGCATGAACCAAGAAAACGGTTAACCGAGGTTTTAAGATGGTCAAATGGCGGTAAAAACAGGTCCCGTACTCTAAATCGTCTTCTTTGTTCCCTGTGAGTTATTCACTCTTGGGTGCATATCAAACATGCTTGGGCGGCTGGCGAATTAATCCAATTTATGTATGAAATACGTACAAGTTGGCAGTTGGAGTATCTTGCAGGGAGATTGGTCAACATTTTAAGCAGCAGATGGCATCTCTAAAGGCAATCAAGAAGGAAGGAAGAATAAAGTGGCATCACACTTTCGTTGGTACCAAGAAAAAACAAAAGTGGTTGAATAAATATAAAGACTTATGCTTTTCTGCCAAAATTTTGTCAGTTGGACATACAAGCTCATTACATGAGTGCCCAAATGGTGATATTCATCTTGTAAATTTAATTTAGAACACATTCCTTGAATTTTTAACTCCTGCATTGCAGGCGTGATGCAGTTTAGTGGTTGTTTCCTCGGGAAAAAAGTACGTGGAGTAAAATCCTTTACGAGGCCTTGCTGGTGTTTGCACCAGGCTCTGCTTCCGTGGTGTGGTGGTGAGACCAAATAAATAGGGGATGCGTGAAAACCTTGCGTTTGGCACGCAGCTGCCGATTGTGATGCATTTTGTAAACAAACCAAACTTAATGCGTGCAAGCGGCTGGAGTTACTGGGGTTCTTGGGCTTGGAGTTACCTGGCGCCCTTGCTCTGTGCACACATAGACATGATTCAGATGTAGGTGACGCTGGACACAGCCATAGGTATCCAGGTTCTGTGGAGCCTCCTTTATGCTTGGTGGTTTCAAGTCAGCTCGGTTTTGGATGGCATCTGAAAACCTCAAAAAGGGAAATATAGGTTTGGCATGTGCGATTACACAATATCAGGCAGGAGTGAAGAATTCACATAAAATATGGGGAAAGGGAGCGAAAAATTCCGCCTCATAGGGTGTTGCTTTGCACCCAAAGTCAGCAATTCTAGGACACTGAGTTCATGCACCGACATATTCTCCCCACTGTCAACTCCAAGACGGATCTGCTCTGAAGGTAGGCAGGTAATTATTAACTGATCACATCCTCAGAGGTGTTACACTCCCGTTTCAACTTAAAACTATTCTACAATCCGTCAAATTAATATTCATCTCAATGCCGAAATTAGACCAATTCCAAATTGAAAATGCATGCATGAATACAACATGCATTTTTCACTTTTGAGCGACTATTGTGCTCCACCACAGTCCCCTTAAAGGAATCTGCCGCACGTGGTCGTAGCAGCAGGCCCCAGTACGGCAGCCGCCGCCGCCGCATCATTGTGTCCGCCAGCTGCGCAGATGCAGGACAGTCTTTTGAGAGGGAGAGAGCAAGGAACGCACTGCTGGATCAGCACCCGGCGCTCCCACAAGCAGCACGTACTGTGTCTCTGCCTTCTGGTTCAGTAGCACGACGGCAGGAACGTTTAAGACGCGCAGCCCGCAGAACGGAGACGGCACCGCCGCAGGTCAACCAGCCTGGCAGGGGCTAGCGCAGTAGTGCCCGGGCACGCGCCGCAGAGCAGAGTGGGGCCAGCGCCGCACAGCCGAGGACATCTGCGGCTGGGGCTGGAGCTTCGGCAATGGAGCAGCACGGTTGTGACGGTACTTTTGCTCTTGTGCGACGTCCGCCAACACGCGTTACGGGTTGCCGGTTTCTCAGCACCTGCTGTTTCAGCCAGCGCGTCGAATACGCAGGCTCGGTCAGGAGCAAGATGTGTGCTCGGTTATCCTAACCCCTCTCCACGCCCGCGGTGCAGACTGCACACATTGGTGTTTGTTTGAAGTTGTACACCAGGTAATACATTCTGAGCCATATGCTACGAATGGTTTTGTTTACAGCACATGGGCCGTCTTAGAGAAGTTGAAGTCAAAAAGTAGTATTAATAAATGTTCTCGTACAAGTTTACACTTCACAACACATAAGGTTTCCAATATGTGACCATCAAGTGGCCAATGTCTGAACCTGATATTGAACCTTAGAATGGCACATTTTCGCACGCATCGCTTTGAAACGCGCTCAGAAGCATCGTTTCCATAGGCGAAGTTACCTCGCCGCCCATGGTTTTGTGTTACCTGCGGCGGCCGCCGACGGTCAGCATTGGTGACTGCAACGCTGGGCGCCGGTTTACGACGAGATTTCAACCGGCTTGCGCCTCACTAGTGGAAGTTTTTGGGAAGAAATTTTGCTATGCTGTGCACTTTTGGTCTCCAGTACCAAGGAATTTCTTTGTCTCACTTGGTTTTGTTACTGATGACACGCCCTAGTGTGGATGTGAGCGTGGGCATGCTGATCCAGCGGGTGCCGATCCTCAGACCACCGCCGATCAGGTCAAGAATGACGAAGAGCGAGACAACCTTGACAAATTTCTTGAAAGCCTTGCAACGAGTGAGAGAGAAGTTTTCTGCGGTCTTCTCAATGACACTTACTGAGATGCACGCCACCTGATCCTGTCGCAAACCTTTGATTCCAGCGAGGACGAACAAAAATCCAGTGACGGTCGCATCGGAGAGAAGAGAGACTTCCACGAAAAACATGAAAACGTTGAATAATTTCTCCCAGCGACACTCCTCTCCGACTTCGGTCAGATCTCCGCCGCGCAGTCCGAACTCGCAGACGGTCTCCAGCTGGAGGGCGGAACAGGCGCCCCCCACCACAGTCGTGACCAGGACAGCCAGCCAAGGCAGAGCCAGCAGGCGCTTCTTCCAGCGGTTCGTGAAGTTGTGGTAGTGCAGTGGATAAGCGACGGCGACGAACTGGTCCAGGGTCACTAGCATCTGCGCGATCTTCAGAGCGACTCCGAGACAGGCGGCAAGGACCTGAACCGGTTGGCAGACGGCATACAGGACGTGGTTGAAGATGAGGTCTAGACAACCAATCAGCACCAGGTTCAGGGCAAAGAGCAGGTCTGTGAGCGCCAGGTTCGCCACGAACAAAGCTATCGGTTCGTTATGCAGTTTATCGGTCAGACCGATCATCACCAGCGGCAGGGAGAAATTGACGGCGAGCGCAGAGCCGATGGCCACCTTGAGCAACGCCACCATCTCGCTGACGCTGAGGAGTGAGATGGACGGCCTGCGACCCTCGCTGTCGGGGCTTTGGACCCGCACTGACGGCCAGCCAGCCAGGTGACCTTTTTTGACCTGACATTTTGTGGTATGGTCGATGGGTACTGATTTGAGTATTTGTGGTGCGTATCCAAAGACATACGGTCAAACGATGGTCTGCTGCGGTCAAAAGATATCTGCCGATATGCACTTTCATCAGCATGTTGGTGACACTGTCCCCAAAATCAGTAGAGCCCTTGTACCTCTCTGCCCATTATCGCGACTTCTGTCTTGGCATATTCTCAACGACATATATACGACTTATATTTTTCCTTTGTTTGCTTACTGTGGCGTAGTATACGACGGACTTATGACAACCAGCGACTCCCTTAAACTTGACATAGTACAGAACAGCAAGACTAATCGCTGGTGCACTCCACAGAACACACACTCGCGCACTGTTGGACGATTTGGGATGGAATACTCTCAAATCACGAAGAAACATGCACAAACTGACGCTGTTCCACGCCCTCATCCACAACCAGCATCCTCTGCCAACAAACATCACTGGAATTCTACCAGACACACGAGCACTTGCGACAGGACGCCCACTACGCAATGCAATGACACTCACATTACCACCGAACAGAACCTCAGCATACCAAAGATCTACATTCTACCAGCTACAAGAAGATGGAACCGAGACCCGCTTGGGGTGTCATCTCTCCAGTCTTCTCGTTCCTTCAAACGGGAAATGCACCAGAGCTGCGGTGCGGCCGCGCCTCCGGTGGATCATAGCCTGGGATCCAGGCATATTAGCATCCTAAACACTAGGCTGAGATTGGGAATGTCAGACATTAATGCCCATATGTTCGAAATTCAAAATCCAACTACAACTAGTCTCTCTTGCTTATGTGGCTATCCATATGAAGGCCCTGAACCCTTATTATTGGACTGTCCCCACTATCATGAAATCCGAATTTCATTGCTACGTAAAACAGGTTGTATCGTTCTTAACTTTTCTGAGCTCGCTCACAACGACCAACTAAGTATCTATCTCAGAAGTAACGGTTTGCATAATTGCACTGAGTAGAAGACAGAAAAATTTGCAAGCATTTCTTTTTCACACCAAACGGTTCGCCTAACAACTTCCAGCGGACGCGGACAGCAACGGGCCAGTGGGTGGCGTTGCCGGGCCGGGCATCCGCCGCGAGCCCGGGACGGCTGTACGTGTAGACCTGAGCGGCGGCGGACGCCCGGCCCGTGTCGGCTTACAGATCGGACGGGTGGGCGGTGGGTTGCGGGCTCTCTGGCGGACATGACCATACCATGTTGTCTGGAGAGGTGCTCAGATTCAAGCGTTGCGCTTATGCGTCAATTCACTCAGCATACTATGTACTGCTTCATGCCCATAATCGAAAATAAATATCAAATCAAACGTCAAATCGTTGTCAATTATGTGCAACGAGCGAAAGCTGGCTGAGCGACGAACCTATCAAGGGCAGCTTGCTGCCACACATGTTCAGGATCGTGGAGAAACTTCGATCGATGGCAATTACGAGGAGATTCGGCTTTGTCATTTGCCAGCGCATTACTTTCTGTATCGGAGATAAGTTGTGTGACGGCGAAGTTTTCAACGTAATCTGCCGAGGAGAGAAATGATGCCTCTGAGACAGGAACGCGAGCGTCTAGTTGTTTCCATTACGCTGTTGGCGATGGCGATTTTCAAACTGCGCCCAGGAAAGCTATATATCTGCATGATGTAAGATAAGGATTTTGGATTCCTACCTCCCTCCTATGACATTTCCACTCATTCATGTCCATTGCTAATTTACAGAGTGGTTCGTATCACATGAATTCGTGAATCGTGCCAGATATCCACCTCTGAATGTCTGGTACCTTTCTGCATATGCACTTTATGCCGAAGCAGCACTGCACAACCTTCCTCCCCCCCCCCCCCCCACCCCCACCCTCCTTCAATGGTTCGAGGACTGCTGGGCCGACTCACGCAAACACCAAACGACTTTTGATTATTCCTGACGACTACTATCAGAGATCAACAGAGCAGCTCAAATATTGTAGACAAGTGGCATGAGGAAAACAAGAAAATGGCAAAAGGTAAATCGGTAGTTTTGGTCCATTATGCCTACCATATTCAACAAAGGATTTCGACCCATCCAGCTCAGATGGATAGCTAATGATTGGAGAATGGTTCAACACCCAAAAATTTTTGGCGCATTCAGGAGTGGGAAAAATGGGCGAAAAAATAAACGGGTTTTAAACGCCTTATGCGGTACAACTGAAGTAGGAAGTTGCTATGGCGTCAGGAATGAACGTACATGGCGAAAGTATTGTCACAGGTGGTACTACGAGAACGGAGGGGGGGGGGACCAAAAAACTGGCAGTTATTTCTGCCAGTCATAGTGCCAATATGCACCCTAATAAAACTGTGATGCTTGTATAGCATGTTTGGACGTATGTCATAAGCGTATCAAGTTTTCCAAGGGGGGGGGGGAACAGGGGCTTGTTGTTCGGGTGTGGCCTGCGCTCCCGCGGCCTACTGCTACCATCTGCCGACGGTACCCTGTAAGTGACTGCTGTCTCCGTGTGCGGCGGTTCCCTACTGCTACATCCGCTGACGGTACCCTGTAAGCGACTGCCGCCTCCATGTGCGACGGTTCCCTACTGCTACATCCGCTGACGGTACCCAGTAAGTGACTGCTGTCTCCGTGTGCGGCGGTTCCCTACTGCTACATCCGCTGACGGTACCCTGTAAGCGACTGCCGCCTCCATGTGGCGGCGGTTCGCTACTGCTACATCCGGCGACGGACACCCTGTAAGCGACTGTTGTCTCCATGTGCCTTGGTTCCCCTACTGCTACATCCGCTGACGGTACCCTGCAAGTGACTGTTGTCTCCGTGTGCGGCGGTCCCCTACTGCTACATCCGCTGACGGTACCCTGTAAGTGACTGCTGTCTCCGTGTGCGCCGGTTCCCTACTGCTACATCCGCTGACGGTACCCTGCAAGTGACTGCTGTCTCCGTGTGCGGCGGTCCCCTACTGCTACATCCGCTGACGGTGCCCTGCAAGTGACTGTTGTCTCCGTGTGCGGCGGTTCCCTACTGCTACATCCGCCGACGGTACCGGTAAGTGACTGTTGTCTCCATGTGCGTCGGTTCCCTACTGCTACATCCGCTGACGGTACCCTGCAAGTGACTGTTGTCTCCATGTGCGTCGGTTCCCTACTGCTACATCCGCTGGCGGTGCCCTGTAAGTGACTGTTGTCTCCATGTGCGGCGGTTCCCTACTGCTACATCCGCTGACGGTACCCAGTAAGTGACTGTTGTCTCCATGTGTGGCGGTTCCCTACTGCCACATCTGCCGACGGTACCCTGTAAGTGACTGTTGTCTCCATGTGTGGCGGTTCCCTACTGCTACATCCGCCGACGGTACCCGGTAAGTGACTTGTCTCCATGTGCGGCGGTTCCCTACTGCTACATCCGCCGACGGTACCCTGTAAGTGACTGTTGTCTCCATGTGCGGCGGTTCGGTACTGCTACATCCGCCGACGGTACCCTGTAAGTGACTGCTGTCTCCGTGTGCGGTGGTTCCCCATCACGCTATTCTGTTGTCGTTTGTGAGCTCGCCTGTGTCATGCTGATGACTTTTAGATCACCCTTCCGTGACTTTTCATTCGCAGAAATGAAACATGAAATGTCACATTTGCTTTTGTTACGTTTCGGATGACATGGTTACTTTTCATTTCATTCCTGGAGGGAGTTTTGCACGGTTTTGTCGTGTTCTGTCTTGCAAGTGCATGCACTTCTAGTTTGTCCATGTGTAGTACCAAACGGGGGTGTCTGGCATGATGTCTTGCTTACCATATCAGTGATGTCAGGCCAGGTCATGCTGAAATGGTTGCTATGTCCGGAATTTTGCCAGGAAACCTCACAAAAAGCTAAATGCCGCATTGTCTTGATAGTAGGCATCGGCTGTTAGAGAACGGTACGCATAAAATGTATGGAACATATAGAATCAGTTTTGGTCCGGCCCGTTTTTGAACGTACGATCCTTAAATGTTGAATCCGGCACGTTCACGCCTTCGCCACTGAAAAGGTAATGCGAACTGGGTCTGTGATTTCAGGTTGTTTTACCTTGATTCCTCCTTACTGATAGTGGTCATCGACAAGACAACCTAGTTGAAGGTTGCTTACAGTTGCCCTGAGGTGATCTTCCGCGGTGAAAAAATACTTGACTGTTCAGAATGACGATCAGACGCGAAATGTTCCAGTTGGCACTAGATTCGCATGCATATTCAGATATTCGGGATTTAATGGACTCTTCAGATTGGCCTGAACTTTGCATACGGATACAGTTCAGTCTTCTGAGTATAACGAGCACAAAATAGCTGACCGGTAGACCTATTACCGGAAATATACCGCTATCAATTACCACCACAAAACGATTGGCACCTGATCCACAACCACAGCAATGATATTTGTGTTCTGGAAACACCGATCCGTTGCATCGGCACTTAGCAGGAGGTCGAAGTACTAAAAGTGAGCCAGCCCGTCCGTTAGGGTGACGATTTCGCACGGTCAGCTTGGCAGACCCTCTGAAGTCATATGAATTTTATATGACGCAATCAAAGGATGACATATTACCGAGAATGTTTACTAAACAATGAAACTGTGTTGTCTAGAGCAGTTCTTGTGCGTCAAGAGGTATGCCTTTAGTTAGGTTAGGATGGGTTAGGTTAGGTAAGGTTAGGTTAGGTTAGGTTAGGTTAGGTTAGGTTAGGTTAGGTTAGGTTAGGTTAGGTTAGGTTAGGTTAGGTTAGGTTAGGTTAGGTTAGGTTAGGTTGGGCTAGGTTAGGTTAGGTTAGGTTAGGTTAAAAAAGAGTTTGTTTCATCGTATCTAATTCGTCCCTCCATAGCTTTACATGTATAATATTCCCTTAAAGACGGGCCGATTCGGTCACCCCTCCCTCTCTCCCCTCCCCAACGGGCCTTTTTTATCTCGGTTTCTCTGAAATGGTTTGGAGTAGATCGCTGATTTATTTTGCATTTTCCCAGTATCCCCTTGTGCATATTGTGTCCAAAGTCCAGGTCTTTGGCATGCGCCGTTTCAGGTTCCGGTTTTGGGTGATGTGTTCATTCAAATTGGATGATGATGATGATCAGAGGTAAAAAACCGTGACTTTCTCCACAAAACCTATTTCACCTGATGTCTCCTGAAAATGGTAACGGCGCAATAAGAGGAGGGAAGACGGGTCTGAGACGTGCAGCTATCAATTGTATGTTTGATTACGTTCTACGCACCAAATCTCTGTTGTATAGCGCTGCTTCGGTATATAGTGCATATGCAGAAAGGTAGCAGACATTCAGGGGAAGATCTCTGGCACGATTCATAAATTCATGCGATAAGAACCAATCTGTAAATAGGCAATGGACATGAAGGAGTAGAAATGTCATAGCAGGGAGGTAGGAATCTAAAATCCTTATCTTACATCTTGCAAATATATAGCTTTCTTGGACGCGGGTTGTAAATCACCATCGCAAACAGCGTAATGGAAATGACTAAACGCTCGCATTCCTGTCTCAGAGGCATCATCTCTGTCCTCGGCAGATTACGTTGAAAACTTCGCCGTCACGCAACTTATCTCCGATACAGAGGATAGTGCCTTGGCAAATGACAGAGCAAAATCTCCACGTAATCTCCATCGGATGGAGTTTCTCCATACTCCAGAACAAAGGTAGCAGTTAGTTGCCTTTGATAGTTCCGTCTTTCAGCCAGCTTACGCTCGTTACGCATCCTTGAGAACAATCCCTACCGTAATTGCTTGGATACGCACCACTAAGTACTCAAATCATTATCTATGGACCATACCACAAAATGTCGAGCCAAAGAGACTACCTGGCTGGCTGGCCGTCAGTGCGGGTCCAAAGCCCCGACAGCGAGGGTCGCAGGCCGTCCATCTCACTCCTCAGCGTCAGCGAGATGGTAGCGTGGCTCAAGGTGGCCATCGGCTCTGCGCTCGCCGTCAATTTCTCCCTGCCGCTGGTGATGATCGGTCTGACCGATAAACTGCATAACGAACCGATAGCTTTGTTCGTGGCGAACCTGGCGCTCACAGACCTGCTCTTTGCCCTGAACCTGGTGCTGATTGGTTGTCTAGACCTCATCTTCAACCACGTCCTGTATGCCGTCTGCCAGCCGGTTCAGGTCCTTGCCGCCTGTCCCGGAGTCGCTCTGAAGATCGCGCAGATGCTAGTGACCCTGGACCAGTTCGTCGCCGTCGCTTATCCACTGCACTACCACAACTTCACGAACCGCTGGAAGAAGCGCCTGCTGGCTCTGCCTTGGCTGGCTGTCTTGGTCACGGCTGTGTGGGGGGGCGCCTGTTCCGCCCTCCAGCTGGAGACCGTCTGCGAGTTCGGACTGCGCGGCGGAGATCTGACCGAAGTCGGAGAGGAGTGTCGCTGGGAGAAATTACCCAGCGTTTTCATGTTTTTCGTGGAAGTCTCTCTTCTCTTTACTTCGGCCGTCACTGGATTTTTGTTCGTCCTCGCTGGAATCAAAGGTTTGCGACAAGATCAGGTGAAGTGCATCTCAGTCAGTGTCATTGAGAAGACCGCAGAAAACTTCTCTCTCACTCGTTGCAAGGCTTTCAAGAAAATTGTCAAGGTTGTCTCGCTCTTCGTCATTCTTGACCTGATCGGCGGTGGTCTGAGGATAGGCACCCGCTGGATCAGCATGCCCACGCTCACATCCACACTGCACCTTGCTCGCCTCTTCTGTTTGGTGGCCGAGACGTGGGTCTACAGTGTGAGCCACGTACTCATCCGCAATGCTTTCAACAGCCTCCTCGGACGCCTCGGAAGCCTGGTCCGCGGTGGTGAGTCCGAGAACACCGGCCAACAGCCAGGCTAGACTCAAGGTGGTGTGTGACCCTTCCGCTGTTGGAACATCTCCAAGGTACGGCGCTGCTGAAGGACGAACGGTTACGCGCAGTTTTAGCTCGTTCCTCGGTCGTCCTTAGCCGTCCATCTACCCGAAGCCTCGACTCTCCTGGCTTCATATTTCGATGCCTTCATACAAAACGACGATTGATGTAACCATGTCACTTAAGGGAATATTCCATTAAAGTTCCTACAAACAAATCTTAGTTTGGGAGCTTCGATATGCCATTTTTATCAGAGCTCTTGAAAGGAAATCATGCATCGAATTGTCAGTGTTGCCTTTTGGATCAGCAGCTGAAGTTGTCTAAGGAGTGTTGAAATCTAGAGCATTGCTACTTGTTTTGTTGCTATTCCATTCCCTCCGAACATTTATTTTCCATTCCAGTGAGCTATTTTGTTCTTTTGAATTTTGAGTCTTTACATTGAATGTGGGATTCTGTGTGTCACGTGTGCGTGCGACGTATATGCTAAGATCCGCTCCCACACGCCAGTCTATTAATGAAACTCATTTGTTAGCAGCAGCTGATTCTTGTGAGAAAAAATTCTTGAATCGTGCCTTATGTTTACTGTTTTTTTTTTTGCAGTCATTCACAACATCGGTACTAAACGTGTTTTGCAGGAAACATGAAATAGTTTGATATGACATATTTTTCTGTCTATGGTGATAGAACCAAAAAACTCGAATGCGGACTGATGCCGATCATCACAAGCATAGTTTTACTAGGCGAACCGTGAGAGATTTGATTAAGCACTTTCCAAACGCTGTGTTGGTGGTCGGTTTGAGCTCTGGAGGGGTCGGCCGGTTTGGATATATATTTTTCTAAAAATCCGTGAAATGCTCTACTGTGCGTACTCGCTCAAAAACAAAAAACATCTGGGTTGCTCTCAAAATGACGCCACGCTCCGCAGTTTTTCCGGAGATTGTAAGCCGTTGGCACGCTGGCACATTCCGTGTGGTGTAGTGTTTTGTGTCGTGTTGTGTTGTGGCTAGGGTGTACATTCGTCGCATCGGAACTTGGGTTTTTTCTTGATGTCGCAGGCAACCCAACGTGAATCAATAGAGGCGAGCCAAATAATGCAGTGAACTGCCATGTTACCTTGGTGGTGGAAGGACATACAATCTTAGCCATTTTGGGTTTCCAGGCCTGCAGCTTAGTTACCGACCTTCGACATACCAGCAGGTACTAATCAAGTTAAGTTATATAGCAAACACGGGTTAAAGAAAAGTAGCTGACGCTGCAGGCCGTACTTACGGTCACAGCTGAAAAAGGTTGATCAAGGCTAGGCAAATACAACACTAAAAGCAAGACACATGAATCCAAGGAATGTTCCGAATCTGAACAGACACTGATACTGAAAAAAATATGTCAAAAATGATTACTTGTCCGAGCAACCGCATCGCTTAAGCGCTCCTTTGTTCTTCTCCATGGGCTGCACGAAACAGAGGCAGCAAACCTTAATGTTGAGGCGACCCATGCCGAATATTAGATTAGAAATCGCTCACCACAACCATGAAGCACCACGAGCAATGCGTAAACACTGAACAAGCACTCGGAAAGCCTGGACCTGAAGGTCTTTCTTGAACATATCAAATCTAATCTTAGTTTCAGTCACCCCTTTAGTCTAATAACGCCGAGGCAGAGTTGTAAAAAATGAACAAATGTTACGATGCACTTGATGACGCATTCATTCACATCGACAAGAGCGACCATAACACATTTATTCGTTTCAAGAAAATTGGGGAGCACAGTGCTGTATGTTCATCCGCAGGGAATACCGCTCCAGAATCACGATGGACTGCTATGTTACGAATATTTGTCCGACGAGCCTTTGTTCGGTTCTCCCAACAAGGCAGCATGGCAACAAGACGCACGGTAGCATGCAGTCTGGCTGATAACTAGCACACCTCCATGTGCCATTCCTACAAGTCGGCCCGGAGCAGCTGAGTAAAATAGCAGCAAAGTAACCAGGGTAGTTAGAACCTAGGCAAAAGGGGCATCATAATGGGCTTAATGCGACATATTCCGATGGCATGATGATCGACATAGCATAAAAGGGGAATAGAAATTAAAAACGGTCTAAATCATTTAGCGGGAAACAAAAAATATGAAAAGGTTACGTGGCAAGTACCGAAGTCTTTTATTCTGAGTTGTGTACTCGATCACGGATAATCTCAAGCGTGTACATCCGCGCTGTTTTTATTTAACAGTCTACGTAAATCCTTGCATATTTCTTTTCATCACCGACAGCGCACGCAACAGTTCATCCCTCGTAGTAAAGTCAGACAGATAGACAGGCAGACTAGGTACCAGCACGATTCCTCGTCAGTCTCGTCAGTCATCCCTCGTCCCGTCTCTTAACATGCTACTGCAGTTTGTTGCTCTTTGACCTCTCGATGTTTGATTCTAAACTGTCGCCTCTTGTCCAAACCGTGTTCTAAAGAACGGAGGAGAACACAACTAACTTTCTTGAGGGCGAATTTGGAGCATCTTTTCCAGAGGCTTTCTTTTTGTGGCGTTCGTCCTTGATAACTCCGTCTCGTACCTTTTTCGGGTGCCCCCTGTCCTGAGTCAGATGTTACACGAGAGTTAGCGCCGGGGACGAATCCAGGGTTTTGTCAAGGGAGGGGCCATGCCTCATCGTGAACTTGATGCCCCTTGAGAATGAAGATTGGAAACTGATGGGAGTAGCCTTATGACTGATCTTCCATAACTGTCGGCAGTGACCAGCATTCTCTGGTCGTTATGGGAACAATCGCAGGTAGGGGCGGGATTACCACGTGTGGCCTTTATCTACGAATAGCTGCGTGCGTCCTCCAGTTCCCAGACTGGGCGCATCCGTGCGCCAGCTTCCTTTAACTGCATTGCAGGCCAGTAAGTGGTGAGCTCGGCTGCCATCGCATCGGAAGGTGGCGCAACAGCCGGTGCTCTGACATTGCCTTTCACACACGCAGAGCACTTTGGATGTCCGAATGGCAACAACTAAACCACCGGCTGCTCCGGTATCTGCTCACGAAGCATGCTTACTTGCACCCTTTTTCTTCTTCATGAGCGCTCCACACCCATCCAGCGAGACAACACAAGTGCACTACGTTTGGCACGACCCGTCGCCGGGCAAGCTCTGCCGCTGGGTGCTCGCTAGCAGGAATGGGCAACTTCGCGCTCAGCGTACCAATGTCAGACTAACGCTACGAGCCTGGTGTTAATAACTCGAAGTTCGATTCTTTCTTCCTGTCATGCTTTTTTGGAAAGTGTAGCTGTCGTTCACTTTGTGGCGGCTTGCCAGCGACTTCCCTGGAGAACGTCATTTTGTGGCAGCTTGCCGGCGACTTCCCTGGAGAACGTCAGTTGTGGCAACTTGCCGGCGACTTCCCTGGAGAACGTCATTTTTATGGCAGCCTGCCGGAGGCTTCCCTGGAAAACGTCATTTTGTGGCAGCCTGCCGGCGGTTTCCCTGGAGAACGTCATTTTGTGGCAGTTTGCCGGCGACTTCCCTGGAGAACGTCAGTTGTGGCAGCTTGCCGGCGACTTCCCTGGAGAACGTCGTTTGTGGCACCCTGGCCGGCGACTTCCCTGGAGACCTCATTTTGTGGCAGCATTGCACCGGAAACTCCTCTCGGTGGGTGAGAATTTTTTTCTGATTTAGCACGTCCTCTTCACCAACTCGTCTCATCCCAGGATGTAAGCCAAGCACAACAGGACCTTGCGTTTTCAGTGGAAGAAAGAACGATACCAGAGCTGGGGCATGCTTCTCCAGGGGGGAACAGTCATTACCGATGTTCAAGATTCCAACATCGTGTATTACTCCGCACTTGCGGAGGGGAAGGAAATGCTCAAGAGACAACTTTCCATTAGGGCCACTATGAGTACAGGGCAGAGGTTATGCAGGGTCTGGATATCGCACATACGATAGTTAACTGGAGGTACAACGTAGCCTGGCGTCCTGACCAAGCCGAGGTAGGCCAGAACGCAAGTTTCGGCGAACCATGTTGATGGAGGCACCCAAAGAACCATCAGTAGGGCGCCTCCAGGAGTAGCACTGAGCGGATCCTCCAGGTCGTTGCAGATATTTCCTTCCGGAGCATTCTATTTTACTTTATTTTGTGTAGAAGCAAGCAATTACAACTGAGATCCAGCTGCAAGTTACATTTTAGCTTGAATAAAAGAGGCACATGCCATGTTACGTGGTTCTTTCCCAGCAACTGGACACACAAACACTCACGCACACGTACACGCACTCGTACAAGCACACACACACACACACACACACACACACACACACACACACACACACACACACACACACACACACACACACACACACACACACACACACACACACACACACACACACACACACACACACACACACACACACACATATATATATATATATATATATATATATATATATATATATAATATATATATATATATGTGCGTAGTTTTGCATGCTCCTACTCCACAGCTGAAAATCCATTTCACCCCATCGCCACTCCTAATGGGTATGACATTGGCCTGTTATCTACTGACGGTCGATTTCTACAAGGAAATAGCGACTTTCAGATTCTGACACCTAACGCGGCATACGCACTTCTTAGTAGGTATATCAAATTTATCAGGTAAGCTGGAGCCACATGGATGCGAATGTCCTGCTATAGGAGAGGAGTCATGGTGGCGAGGAATTTTCTCGTCGGATATATTGCTCGCATATTGCTGAATACGGCTGTGCAAGTTTCGGAGGAAAAATATTTATATGATGCCTCTCACGAAGCACAACTAAGTTCATAGACATCAGTCGATTGACGAGATTTAGGTCTTTTTAATAACACACAACTGACAGTGCGTCCGACCATCCGACATGGCGATGTAACCGTTACTGATAACGAGCGGGTACCACACGCTCGCGACCCGACCGGCGCAGGGCTGCAAAGGGAGAGCAAGGTCGCACGCCTCTGTCAGGAGAGCCGGGACTCGCCCGCTCCGCTGTGGCCGCCGCCGGCGACACAGGACACTCCGGAACGGGAACTGCCATCCCACTATCGACCAACCGTCTGTCCGGCGACCGAGCCCGCAGGTGGTCAACGTGCCGCCGGAAGCAGCGGCCGTCCGGCAGCCGGACGTCACGCTGACGGCCCGATGCCGCCACCACCACCGCCGGCTGCCAGGGCCGCTGGCCGACCGCAAACACGTACACCGGGTCGCCAGTCTCGAGCTGCCGCACCGCGGTCGAGTGCCGGTTGTTCGTCAGTGTTTGACCCTCTTGTTTGGTGCGGACACGCTCGAGCAGGGCGGAGTCTGGCGACAGCCGGGACGGGTGAGTGGCCAGCGGGCGGCCGTGCGGCAGCTCCGCGGGTGACACGCCAGTGGTCGAGTGATGAGTGGTCCGACACTGAAACAGGACCGACTCAGGCGCATCTGCAGCGACCCAGCACTCTGCTGCTTCAGACCGGTTTTGATCACTTTGACTGCACTCTCGCCCTGACCATAGGACTTCGGGTGCAGAGGAGGGGAGAACACATGTTGCACGCCATTATCGGTGAGAAAGTGACGGAGCTTGTCACCGGTGAATACTGCCGCGTTATCGCTCACCACCACACGTGGCACACCATGCTCTGAGAAGGCTATCCGCAACCGTTCGATCGTCGCCTCTGCTGTAGACGCCGTCGTGGGATACACCGATATCCACTTTGAGTAGGCGTCCACGATGACCTGAATCATCGCCCCATCGACCGGCCCCACATAGTCCATGTGCAGACGGTCCCACGGTGCCTCCGAGTACGGCCATGGGCTCTCCGCCACCTGGGAGGCCTGGGGCCGGTTCAGCTGACAGGCATGGCAGCTTCTCACGGTCGACTCGATGGCTGCGTCCATGCCGGGCCACCACACGTGCGCGCGTGCCTTTGACTTCATCGCCACGACGCCAGGGTATCCCTGGTGCAGGAGCGAGAACATCGCCTTCCGCAGAGCAGAGGGCACCACGATGCGGTTTCTCCAGAGAAGGGTGCCATTTTGAACGCTGGGTTCGAGACGGCGCTTCGAGATGGCTCCATTCCATCAGCTGCCGGCACCGTCCAGCAGCCGTCCATGGCTGCTTGATAAGCACGTGACAAGACTGGGTCACGGCTCGACACCGGCGGATCCGATCAACACGAATGAGCTGGTCCATTGACTCCAGAAGACAGACGATGTCTGCGGGATCCGGAACACTGGCCAGCCAGTGGCAGGCGGCTCAGTCCATCGCTGTTTGCCTGCGGAGCTGAGGGGGCGTACATCAGCTTATGCTGGTACGCCTGCAGTGCGAAGCGCCACCTGGCTACTCTGGGCGACACCTTGAGCGGTGCGGCTTGCACTGCTTAGGAGGCCCAGGAGGGGCTTTTGGTCCGTTTGTATGGTGAAGTGCCGGCCCACACGAACTGGTGAAACTTTTTCACTCCGGAGACCACCGCCAGCCCTTCTTTATCCAACTGGCTGTAGTTGACCCCCGCGGCCGCCAGGCTCCGCGATGCATACCCCACCGGGCGTTCCATTCCCGAACCGTCGATCAACTGACAGGCACAGCTTCCTGAGCCCGTAACGGGCTAGCGGCCCCACCAGAGAGTACGAGCGGCAGGTTCACGTCCGTAGTATGCGAGGCGCGGCGCTGCACCAACAGCTGTTTGGGTACGCGAGGAGAATGCCGCGCTCTCCGCCTGTCCCCAGCTCCATCGTGGGCCTGCCCTCAGCAGCCGATAGAGCGGCGCCGCCCACGGTGGCCAGTCCTGTCCATGAACCTTGGAGTAATACATGAGCAGTCCGAGATATGCCTTTTAGCTGCTTGACGTCAGCAGGCTGTAGCGCCGCCACGATTGCCCGCAGCTTTTGCGGGCTGTGGGATGGATGCCGTGCAGTCGACCCTATAGCCCAAGTATTCTACTTCTTTAGTTATCCACTCACACTTGCTCGGGTTCGGCAGCAGACCAGCATCTGAGAGACGCTTCAGCACCGCTTCGACATGTGGCGGTGCTCTTAATCGTTCGGCCCGTGTGATGCAAGCGTCATCCAGGAAGACGGCAACGTGTGACAGGCCGGCCAGCAGCTGCTCCATCATGCGCTGGAACGCCGCCGGAGCAGATGAGATGCCGCACACGAGCCGAGTGGCGGCCATGAGGCCCCGATAGTGTTTTACCACGGTGTAGCCGCTGGCTTGCCTCATCTAGAGGCACCTGCAGATATGCCCCTTTGAGGTCCAGGCTGGTAAACTTCTGACCCTCCCGCCAGTTTTGTGAGGAGCTCATCGATTCTCGGTAGTGGATATTTGCTCCACTCGGGAGGCTTTGATAACCTTCAAGTCGTAGCTCCCACACATTCTTACTGAGCTTTTGTCACTTTTCAGAACGCTGACCGCGGGCGCCGCCCAATCCGAGGTCGTCACCGGTCGTAGAATGCCCCGCTCGACTTGCTTATCCAGTTCCGAATTTACGAGCGGCAGCGGAGCCAGGGGCACGGGCCGAGGCTTGTAAAACTTCGGTGTGACCGATGGGTCAATGTCCAGACTGACCGTCTGCGTGCAGGCGCCTCCGTCGTCCTGGAACAGCGCACCGTATTGCTGCTGCAGGTCGGTCAGCGGCGATGCCATGTTGAAGATGCTTTCCCATGCTGTGCAAGCTGTGTCCACAGCTGTGTGCAAGCCGCAGCTGTGCAAGCCAGTCCCGGCCGAGGAGTGGGGCCCGTCGCCGTGGACCACGAGCAGGGTCAGCGTGGACTGCTGCGCGCCACACTTCACGCGCGCTGTCAGTCGGCCGCGCACCAGCGCCGCACCTCCCTGTATGTGGTCAGTGACACCTGGCCCGACTCCAGCGGAACACTCTCCAACTCCGTCCGCCACGTGACCTCGCTGATGGTCGTCCGACTTGCCCCTATGCCGACTTTAAACCCCAGAGCCTTCCCGTTGACCTCCACTGTCGTCTTGTATGGAGGAACACGGTTCGGAGTCATTGTACTGTTCACATGTAGCATGTCCGACTTGCCCCTATGCCAACTTCAAACCCCAGAGCCTTCCCGTTGACGTTCTGCAAAGCGCGAGCTTTGTTCAGCTGCTAATTGTAACTAGACGGACGTTGACGTGCGGGACAGGTGGGAGCATCCTGAAGGGTGTGCGTCGGATGCGAATGGATCGACGTCGCGTTGCCCCAGCGACGGAACGGCCCCCAGCGGCCAGTTAACTAGCCGACACCGGGCAAGCGCCACTCGTCCGCCGCTCCTCGGCTCGGCACGATGTCCGCCGCAGCAGAGGCCATCATCGGCTTCATCGTGTTCAGCAGCTCGGCAGTGCCCGTTGTGGCCATTCTCCGGCGGCGGCAGCTCCGCGAGGCGTGCATGTACCAGCTGCTGGCCAGCATGGCCGCCGCCGAGATGACCGTGGGCGCCATCTCGACCTTGCTGGGCTCACTGCGGCTGCTGCACGCGCTGCCGCCCGGATGGGTCTGCCTGGTACTCGTGTTCCTCAGGTCTTCGATCGGCACGT
>NW_023596420.1:46471723-46651125 GCF_011947565.3 Pollicipes pollicipes
CTGCATATGCACTTTATGCCGAAGCAGCACTGCACAAACCTTCCTCCCCCCCCCCCCCCCCCACCCCCACCCTCCTTCCATGGTTCGAGGACTGCTGGGCCGACTCACGCAAACACCAAACGACTTTTGATTATGTCCTGACGACTACTATCAGAGATCAACAGAGCAGCTCAAATATTGTAGACAATGGCATGAGGAAAACAAGAAATGGCAAAAGGTAAATCGGTAGTTTGGTCATTATGCCTACCATATTCAACAAAGGATTTTCGACCATCCAGCTCAGATGGATAGCTAATGATTGGAGAATGGTTCAACACCCAAAAATTTTTGGCGCATCAGGAGTGGGAAAAATGGGCTGAAAAAATAAACGGGTTTTTAACGCCTTATGCGGTACAAACTGAAGTAGGAAGTTGCCTATGGCCGTCAGGAAATGAACGTACATGGCGAAAGTATTGTCACAGGTGGGTACTCGAGAACGGAGGGGGGGGGGGACCAAAAAACTGGCAGTTATTTCTGCCAGTCATAGTGCCAATATGCACCCTAATAAACTGTGATGCCTTGTATAGCATGTTTGGATGTATGTCATAAGCGTATCAAGTTTTCCAAGGGGGGGGGGGGGGGAACAGGGGCTTGTTGTTCGGGTGTGGCCTGCGCTCCCGCGGCCTACTGCTACATCTGCCGACGGTACCCTGTAAGTGGCTGCTGTCTCCGTGTGCGGCGGTTCCCTACTGCTACATCCGCTGACGGTACCCTGTAAGCGACTGCCGCCTCCATGTGCGGCGGTTCCCTACTGCTACATCCGCTGACGGTACCCAGTAAGTGACTGCTGTCTCCGTGTGCGGCGGTTCCCTACTGCTACATCCGCTGACGGTACCCAGTAAGTGACTGCTGTCTCCGTGTGCGGCGGTTCCCTACTGCTACATCCGCTGACGGTACCCTGTAAGCGACTGCCGCCTCCATGTGCGGCGGTTCGCTACTGCTACATCCGGCGACGGCACCCTGTAAGCGACTGCTGTCTCCATGTGCCTTGGTCCCCTACTGCTACATCCGCTGACGGTACCCTGCAAGTGACTGTTGTCTCCGTGTGCGGCGGTCCCCTATTGCTTCATCCGCTGACGGTACCCTGTAAGTGACTGCTGTCTCCGTGTGCGCCGGTTCCCTACTGCTACATCCGCTGACGGTACCCTGCAAGTGACTGCTGTCTCCGTGTGCGGCGGTCCCCTACTGCTACATCCGCTGACGGTGCCCTGCAAGTGACTGTTGTCTCCGTGTGCGGCGGTTCCCTACTGCTACATCCGCCGACGGTACCCGGTAAGTGACTGTTGTCTCCATGTGCGTCGGTTCCCTACTGCTACATCCGCTGACGGTACCCTGCAAGTGACTGTTGTCTCCATGTGCGTCGGTTCCCTACTGCTACATCCGCTGGCGGTGCCCTGTAAGTGACTGTTGTCTCCATGTGCGGCGGTTCCCTACTGCTACATCCGCTGACGGTACCCAGTAAGTAACTGTTGTCTCCATGTGTGGCGGTTCCCTACTGCCACATCTGCCGACGGTACCCTGTAAGTGACTGTTGTCTCCATGTGTGGCGGTTCCCTACTGCTACATCCGCCGACGGTACCCGGTAAGTGACTTGTCTCCATGTGCGGCGGTTCCCTACTGCTACATCCGCCGACGGTACCCTGTAAGTGACTGTTGTCTCCATGTGCGGCGGTTCGGTACTGCTACATCCGCCGACGGTACCCTGTAAGTGACTGCTGTCTCCGTGTGCGGTGGTTCCCCATCACGCTATTCTGTTGTCGTTTGTGAGCTCGCCTGTGTCATGCTGATGACTTTTAGATCACCCTTCCGTGACTTTTCATTCGCAGAAATGAAACATGAAATGTCACATTTGCTTTTGTTACGTTTCGGATGACATGGTTACTTTTCATTTCATTCCTGGAGGGAGTTTTGCACGGTTTTGTCGTGTTCTGTCTTGCAAGTGCATGCACTTCTAGTTTGTCCATGTGTAGTACCAAACGGGGGTGTCTGGCATGATGTCTTGCTTACCATATCAGTGATGTCAGGCCAGGTCATGCTGAAATGGTTGCTATGTCCGGAATTTTGCCAGGAAACCTCACAAAAAGCTAAATGCCGCATTGTCTTGATAGTAGGCATCGGCTGTTAGAGAACGGTACGCATAAAATGTATGGAACATATAGAATCAGTTTTGGTCCGGCCCGTTTTTGAACGTACGATCCTTAAATGTTGAATCCGGCACGTTCACGCCTTCGCCACTGAAAAGGTAATGCGAACTGGGTCTGTGATTTCAGGTTGTTTTACCTTGATTCCTCCTTACTGAATAGTGGTCATCGACAAGACAACCTAGTTGAAGGTTGCTTACAGTTGCCCTGAGGTGATCTTCCGCGGTGACAAAATACTTGACTGTTCAGAATGACGATCAGACGCGAAATGTTCCAGTTGGCACTAGATTCGCATGCATATTCAGATATTCGGGATTTAATGGACTCTTCAGATTGGCCTGAACTTTGCATACGGATACAGTTCAGTCTTCTGAGTATAACGAGCACAAAATAGCTGACCGGTAGACCTATTACCGGAAATATACCACTATCAATTACCACCACAAAACGATTGGCACCTGATCCACAACCACAGCAATGATATTTGTGTTCTGGAAACACCGATCCGTTGCATCGACACTTAGCAGGAGGTCGAAGTACTAAAAGTGAGCCAGCCCGTCCGTTAGGGTGACGATTTCGCACGGTCAGCTTGGCAGACCCTCTGAAGTCATATGAATTTTATATGACGCAATCAAAGGATGACATATTACCGAGAATGTTTACTAAACAATGAAACTGTGTTGTCTAGAGCAGTTCTTGTGCGTCAAGAGGTATGCCTTTAGTTAGGTTAGGATGGGTTAGGTTAGGTAAGGTTAGGTTAGGTTAGGTTAGGTTAGGTTAGGTTAGGTTAGGTTGGGTTAGGTTAGGTTAGGTTAGGTTAGGTTAGGTTAGGTTAGGTTAGGTTAGGTTAGGTTGGGCTAGGTTAGGTTAGGTTAGGTTAGGTTAAAAAAGAGTTTGTTTCATCGTATCTAATTCGTCCCTCCATATCTTTACATGTATAATATTCCCTTAAAGACGGGCC
Organism: Pollicipes pollicipes; assembly: GCF_011947565.3. Lineage (NCBI taxonomy): Eukaryota > Metazoa > Arthropoda > Thecostraca > Pollicipedomorpha > Pollicipedidae > Pollicipes > Pollicipes pollicipes. The sequence goes on from NW_023596420.1 coordinate 46,474,865, forward strand.
GATTCGGTCACCCCTCCCTCTCTCCCCTCCCCAACGGGCCTTTTTTATCTCGGTTTCTCTGAAATGGTTTGGAGTAGATCGCTGATTTATTTTGCATTTTCCCAGTATCCTCTTGTGCATATTGTGTCCAAAGTCCAGGTCTTTGGCATGCGCCGTTTCAGGTTCCGGTTTTGGGTGATGTGTTCATTCAAATTGGATGATGATGATGATCAGAGGTAAAAAACCGTGACTTTCTCCACAAAACCTATTTCACCTGATGTCTCCTGAAAATGGTAACGGCGCAATAAGAGGAGGGAAGACGGGTCTGAGACGTGCAGCTATCAATTGTATGTTTGATTACGTTCTACGCACCAAATCTCCTTGTGAGAGGTTTGGGTGTGCAGACGCAGACTGGTGCCACATCTTTCCGAGCCATCAAAAAATTTGCTGCTCTGGAAACATTTAAACAGGGTTGTTTGGCCCGTGTACCAAGTTGGCTGCATCGACTTGCAAGATCCACTCATGTTGACAACAGTCACAAGAAGGTGTCAATTTAATCCAACACCATGCATTGGGCTGTTACGACCCTTGCTGTGACAGTGACAGTGAAATGCGCATGCACTGCATTGGCTGCATTTCTGCATCCCAGTCACCATGCTGGCACACCACCACGTTTTCTACGCACAAATCTGGCGATCGTCCCTATGTGAAAAATCACCGGGTCGTCACCCACTTCATTTTGCATATGAACACCTACGCACACACGAGTCAATATACGACTAAGGGTATCAGTCAAGTCACTAAGTCATCCGCCAATTCAACATAACGTAAAACCAACACTCGTCACTCAGCTGACCGTGGGCGTCTTGCGTCCAGCCGTGGGTACATGGCGGGGCGCCGCACCGGTGCCATCCACCGGAGGCCCGGTCCGCCAGTCGCGAGCCAGGGACGGAGCCTCCGAAAACGGCAGCTGAGCGATGTTACGCATACAGAGGAGGCTGCCTTAGCTCATGGACAGATGAGAGGTTGCCATGTATGTTTACACCTATTTGTACTCACACGACCGATGGGAGTGTTTCGCTTTGTGTCGTGAGATCACTGCGCCGGTCATTGACTGTTTCGCGCTCATTGCAGGTCTGACGAAGCTGAAATCATGTTTCAGCTGTACTGCCTCTATCGGTGCGTCGGAACCGCTGACATCTGGCTCATTCCACCGGATGATTTATTCCTTTGCAGCATTGCCGTGGTTGAGCTGCCCGTGAGTACTGAACCTCTTTGAGCGCGCTTCACATCGATTCCACTACGTTCTCCGCTGGGCAGATCAGCGAAAGGCGAATCACCAAGTCTACAAACGGCGAGATACAAACAATCAATAGGTCGTCCAGGCCCTTCGCGTGTGTAAAACATTCGGCCATTTTTGACAACTCGGATGATTCACAAGTCCATGAACAAGACAGTTTAGTCCGAGCGTCTTTTGCTAAGCTCATCAAGCGAGCATCGTCCAATGCTGACCGGATCCGCCCATCACCTCTCTTTCTGACGTCTTGGTTGGCTCTTAAACTTTTAGTCAACTTCTAGGCCACCGAGCAGGGGCGGTATTATCTGTAGGATGGAAATGCAGCCATCCTCTCGGGTGGGGTGGCGTCGTGTGGCTTCTGATCTTTGGTGATGTGACTTCTTCCATTTGCATTGAGTCACCTCAGTTTTCCTACACCTTTTTGGCGCACTGTTCAGCAATTTTGAAGTTTCATTACCAAGGTGTTTTATGTCCACCATCCCAACCCCACAAGTTAGTTTAAGTGAAGGATACGTTCGCGCACTTCAGGACTTGCACACCATTCTCAGAGAAATGGAGTCCACCCCTCTGATGCAGATCTCTGTAATTGAAAACCTGTCCCACTCGTCTACAAACGTGAGACCCAGCTTTTCGCATAGTTTGCATACTCGAGTGTTGGCCGCCAGCGCCCTGGAGACCCACTCAAGAGGTGCGATCGTCATTACCCGAAAGTCATAATGACGTCATTGGTTGTAATTTGTTCGGCGTCATGCCTGGTGTAAGCAGCTCATAAACAATTTATTGCGCATTATTTTATTTTTTCTTAAAAAATTAGGTAAATATACATTTGCAGTGACCTCTCCGATGGAATGACGTCACATGTTGACGTCATGCAATCGACGACGAGCAATGGACGTGTTCAAGTGCTGAGACGGTCAAATTTGTCTCGCGTTAAGGGGACAACAACCTGAGGGTGAGGAGCATATTCCGAACTGAACTAAAATTACCTCTCGAAGAGGCAGGAGGCAGCGAAGTGCGCCCACAAAGCTCCCACAAGAGATGCCGGTAGTGAAAGGGGTTAACGCGCCTGCGTTACCCACTGCACGTCTGGGAAACCAGAGGTACGGAGTTCGATTCTCCGCGGTGCCCGCCCTTCCTGCCAGGGCAGGTCGCGTGATATAGCCTCAGCAGCTGAGTGCGCCGTAAAGCCCCAATGATAACAACAGCGCTCCCATAAGTCTCCCCAAACAGAAAAGACGACGAAAGTTTAGTTGGAATTAGCTTTTTACGAAATGCGTGTCAGTTAAAAAATTGCAGCAATACGGCGTTCTGTCTATTTTCATGAGAAGACGTTCATATGAGTCTCCCACGCTCAAGGGTGAGTGAACGCCTTTTTGCCACCGATGATGATGAGGATGATGGCGATGATGTTGACGGTGATCGTCGGGGGACTAAGCTCGTTTCCGCCTGCTACCAGGAGCAACTGCCGTTTCCGGCGAATACAAGTTACTACCATGAGCGGTGTAACAGTAATAAAGGCGAAGAAGAAGGGCAGAGGCGGCTCCAGAGCTTGCAAATGAGGAGCTTTCAAACAGGGCAAAGAGCAAACAGACATCACTGCAAACATATAAGGAATGGTTCTCGCTACCAAGATGCCAGGATCTGAATTGGTTGTCCGCACGCACGTACACAATTTATGTACATGGCACCAAGGTATGTTCAGGGGAAGCAAATGTGACTGCACGGGGCATAGTGTCAAACATATGCTAGGATGTAGGTGCTATAAGGGGATAAATTAGGAGTGCGTTCACTTGCGAGACAGAGCACAAGTAAACGTGCAGAGCTGACTCCAGAATGAGATTAGAAGCGACTATGTCGTTCGAAACATCAACGAACAAATATGGCATTTCATGCTTCATTTCAGGGAAAGAAGCGTGGCCTAAAAAGTCAGCTGCATGCCACAGGCGAGCTCAGAAACGACAACAGAATAGCGTGATGTGGAACCGCCGCACACGAAGACAGCAGTCACTTACAGGGTGCCGTTGGCGGATGTAGCAGTAGGGAACCGCAGCACACGGAGACAACAGTCACTTACAGGGTACCGTCGGCGGATGTAGCGGTAGGGAACCGCCGCACACGGAGACAGCAGTCACTTACAGGGCACCGTCGGCGGATGTAGCAGTAGGGAACCGCCGCACACAGAGACGGCAGTCACTTACAGGGTACCGTCGGCGGATGTAGCAGTAGGCCGCGGGACGGCAGGCCACGCCCGAGCAACGAGCCCTTGTCCCCCCCCCCCCTCCTTTGGAAAACTTGATACGCTTATGACACATGTCCAAACATGCTATACAAGCACCACAGTTTTATTAGAGTACATATTTGTACTGTGACCGAGAGGTAATGTCTGCCACTCTTCAAGTCCCTCCCTTTCATTTCCGTAGCATTACCAGTGAAAATATTTTCGCCATATACATTCTTTCCTTACGCCATAGCAACTGCCTATTTCATTTGTCTCGCACTGAACGATTTAAACCCGTTTAAAGGCCTTTTGTCCCTTATTCTTTCTCCTGGATGCGCCAATAGTTTTTGAGTGTTGAATTGCTGTCATAGCATGTCAATCTCTAATTATTAACTATCCATCTGAGCTGGATGGGTCGAAATCCGTGGCTGAATATGGTAAACATGATGGACCAAACATACCGCTTTACCCTTTTGCCGTTTTCTTGTGTTCCTGATGCCACTTGTCTACAATGTTTGAACTGCTCTGTTTATTGCTGATAGTAGTCGTCAGGAAGAATCAAAAGCCGTTTGGTGTTTGGGAATCGGCCCAGCATTCCTCGAACCATTGGTGGGGGGGGGGGGGAGGGGGGAGGAAGGTTGTATAGCGCTGCTTCGGTATATAGTGCATATGCAGAAAGGTAGCAGACATTCAGGGGAAGATCTCTGGCACGATTCATAAATTCATGCGATAAGAACCAATCTGTAAATAGGCAATGGACATGAAGGAGTAGAAATGTCATAGCAGGGAGGTGGGAATCTAAAATCCTTATCTTACATCTTGCAAATATATAGCTTTCTTGGACGCGGGTTGTAAATCACCATCGCAAACAGCGTAATGGAAATGACTAAACGCTCGCATTCCTGTCTCAGAGGCATCATCTCTGTCCTCGGCAGATTACGTTGAAAACTTCGCCGTCACGCAACTTATCTCCGATACAGAGGATAGTGCCTTGGCAAATGACAGAGCAAAATCTCCACGTAATCTCCATCGGATGGAGTTTCTCCATACTCCAGAACAAAGGTAGCAGTTAGTTATCTTTGATAGTTCCGTCTTTCAGCCAGCTTACGCTCGTTACGCATCCTTGAGAACAATCCCTACCGTAATTGCTTGGATACGCACCACTAAGTACTCAAATCATTATCTATGGACCATACCACAAAATGTCGAGCCAAAGAGACTACCTGGCTGGCTGGCCGTCAGTGCGGGTCCAAAGCCCCGACAGCGAGGGTCGCAGGCCGTCCATCTCACTCCTCAGCGTCAGCGAGATGGTAGCGTGGCTCAAGGTGGCCATCGGCTCTGCGCTCGCCGTCAATTTCTCCCTGCCGCTGGTGATGATCGGTCTGACCGATAAACTGCATAACGAACCGATAGCTTTGTTCGTGGCGAACCTGGCCTGACCTGCTCTTTGCCCTGAACACAGACCTGCTCTTTGCCCTGAACCTGGTGCTGATTGGTTGTCTAGACCTCATCTTCAACCACGTCCTGTATGCCGTCTGCCAACCGGTTCAGGTCCTTGCCGCCTGTCTCGGAGTCGCTCTGAAGATCGCGCAGATGCTAGTGGCCCTGGACCAGTTCGTCGCCGTCGCTTATCCACTGCACTACCACAACTTCACGAACCGCTGGAAGAAGCGCCTGCTGGCTCTGCCTTGGCTGGCTGTCCTGGTCACGGCTGTGGTGGGGGGCGCCTGTTCCGCCCTCCAGCTGGAGACCGTCTGCGAGTTCGGACTGCGCGGCGGAGATCTGACCGAAGTCGGAGAGGAGTGTCGCTGGGAGAAATTACCCAGCGTTTTCATGTTTTTCGTGGAAGTCTCTCTTCTCTTTACTTCGGCCGTCACTGGATTTTTGTTCGTCCTCGCTGGAATCAAAGGTTTGCGACAAGATCAGGTGAAGTGCATCTCAGTCAGTGTCATTGAGAACACCGCAGAAAACTTCTCTCTCACTCGTTGCAAGGCTTTCAAGAAAATTGTCAAGGTTGTCTCGCTCTTCGTCATTCTGGACCTGATCGGCGGTGGTCTGAGGATCGGCACCCGCTGGATCAGCATGCCCACGCTCACATCCACACTGCACCTTGCTCGCCTCTTCTGTTTGGTGGCCGAGACGTGGGTCTACAGTGTGAGCCACGTACTCATCCGCAATGCTTTCAACAGCCTCCTCGGACGCCTCCGAAGCCTGGTCCGCGGTGGTGAGCCCGAGAACACCGGCCAACAGCCAGGCTAGACTCAAGGTGGTGTGTGACCCTTCCGCTGTTGGAACATCTCCAAGGTACGGCGCTGCTGAAGGACGAACGGTTACGCGCAGTTTTAGCTCGTTCCTCGGTCGTCCTTAGCCGTCCATCTACCCGAAGCCTCGACTCTCCTGGCTTCATATTTCGATGCCTTCATACAAAACGACGATTGATGTAGCCATGTCACTTAAGGGAATATTCCATTAAAATTCCTACAAACAAATCTTAGTTTGGGAGCTTCGATATGCCATTTTTATCAGAGCTCTTGAAAGGAAATCATGCATCGAATTGTCAATGTTGCCTTTTGAATCAGCAGCTGAAGTTGTCTAAGGAGTGTTGAAATCTAGAGCATTGCTACTTGTTTTGTTGCTATTCCATTCCCTCCGAACATTTATTTTCCATTCCAGTAAGCTATTTTGTTCTTTTGAATTTTGAGTCTTTACATTGAATGTGGGATTCTGTGTGTCACGTGTGCGTGCGACGTATATGCTAAGATCCGCTCCCACACGCCAGTCTATTAATGAAACTCATTTGTTAGCAGCAGCTGATTCTTGTGAGAAAAAATTATTGAATCGTGCCTTATGTTTACTGTTTTTTTTTTTGCAGTCATTCACAACATCGGCACTAAACGTGTTTTGCAGGAAACATGAAATAGTTTGATATGACATATTTTTCTGTCTATGGTGATAGAACCAAAAAACTCGAATGCGGACTGATGCCGATCATCACAAGAATAGTTTTACTAAGGCGAACCGTGAGAGATTTGATTAAGCACTTTCCAAACGCTGTGTTGGTGGTCGGTTTGAGCTCTGGAGGGGTCGGCCGGTTTGGATATATATTTTTCTAAAAATCCGTGAAATGCTCTACTGTGCGTACTCGCTCAAAAGCAAAAAACATCTGGGTTGCTCTCAAAATGACGCCACGCTCCGCAGTTTTTCCGGAGATTGTAAGCCGTTGGCACGCTTGCACATTCCGTGTGGTGTAGTGTTTTGTGTCGTGTTGTGTTGTGGCTAGGGTGTACATTCGTCGCATCGGAACTTGGGTTTTTTCTTGATGTCGCAGGCAACCCAACGTGAATCAATAGAGGCGAGCCAAATAATGCAGTGAACTGCCATGTTACCTTGGTGGTGGAAGGACATACAATCTTAGCCATTTTGGGTTTCCAGGCCTGCAGCTTAGTTACCGACCTTCGACATACCAGCAGGTACTAATCAAGTTAAGTTATATAGCAAACACGGGTTAAAGAAAAGTAGCTGACGCTGCAGGCCGTACTTACGGTCACAGCTGAAAAAGGTTGATCAAGGCTAGGCAAATACAACACTAAAAGCAAGACACATGAATCCAAGGAATGTTCCGAATCTGAACAGACACTGATACTGAAAAAAATATGTCAAAAATGATTACTTGTCCGAGCAACCGCATCGCTTAAGCGCTCCTTTGTTCTTCTCCATGGGCTGCACGAAACAGAGGCAGCAAACCTTAATGTTGAGGCGACCCATGCCGAATATTAGATTAGAAATCGCTCACCACAACCATGAAGCACCACGAGCAATGCGTAAACACTGAACAAGCACTCGGAAAGCCTGGACCTGAAGGTCTTTCTTGAACATATCAAATCTAATCTTAGTTTCAGTCACCCCTTTAGTCTAATAACGCCGAGGCAGAGTTGTAAAAAATGAACAAATGTTACGATGCACTTGATGACGCATTCATTCACATCGACAAGAGCGACCATAACACATTTATTCGTTTCAAGAAAATTGGGGAGCACAGTGCTGTATGTTCATCCGCAGGGAATACCGCTCCAGAATCACGATGGACTGCTATGTTACGAATATTTGTCCGACGAGCCTTTGTTCGGTTCTCCCAACAAGGCAGCATGGCAACAAGACGCACGGTAGCATGCAGTCTGGCTGATAACTAGCACACCTCCATGTGCCATTCCTACAAGTCGGCCCGGAGCAGCTGAGTAAAATAGCAGCAAAGTAACCAGGGTAGTTAGAACCTAGGCAAAAGGGGCATCATAATGGGCTTAATGCGACATATTCCGATGGCATGATGACCGACATAGCATAAAAGGGGAATAGAAATTAAAAACGGTCTAAATCATTTAGCGGGAAACAAAAAATATGAAAAGGTTACGTGGCAAGTACCGAAGTCTTTTATTCTGAGTTGTGTACTCGATCACGGATAATCTCAAGCGTGTACATCCGCGCTGCTTTTATTTAACAGTCTACGTAAATCCTTGCATATTTCTTTTCATCACCGACAGCGCACGCAACAGTTCATCCTCGTGGTAAAGTCAGACAGATAGACAGGCAGACTAGGTACCAGCATGATTCCTCGTCAGTCTCGTCATTCATCCCTCGTCCCGTCTCTTAACATGCTACTGTAGTTTGTTGCTCTTTGACCTCTCGATGTTTGATTCTAAACTGTCGCCTCTTGTCCAAACCGTGTTCTAAAGAACGGAGGAGAATACAACTGACTTTCTTGAGGGCGAATTTGGAGCATCTTTTCCAGAGGCTTTCTTTTTGTGGTGTTCGTCTTGATAACTCCGTCTCGTACCTTTTTCGGGTACCCCCTATCCTGAGTCAGATGTTACACGAGAGTTAGCGCCGGGGACGAATCCAGGGTTTTGTCGAGGGAGGGGCCATGCTCCATCATGAAGTTGATGCCCCTTGAGAATGAAGATTTGGAAACTGATGAGAGTAGCTTATGACTGATCTTCCATAACTGTCGGCAGTGACCAGCATTCTCTGGTCGTTATGGGAACAATCGCAGGTAGGGGCGGGATTACCACGTGTGGCCTTTATCTACGAATAGCTGCGTGCGTCCTCCAGTTCCCAGACTGGGCGCATCCGTGCGCCAGCTTCCTTTAACTGCATTGCAGGCCAGTAAGTGGTGAGCTCGGCTGCCATCGCATCGGAAGGTGGCGCAACAGCCGGTGCTCTGACATTGCCTTTCACACACGCAGAGCACTTTGGATGTCCGAATGGCAACAACTAAACCACCGGCTGCTCCGGTATCTGCTCACGAAGCATGCTTACTTGCACCCTTTTTCTTCTTCATGAGCGCTCCACACCCATCCAGCGAGACAACACAAGTGCACTACGTTTGGCACGACCCGTCGCCGGCAAGCTCTGCCGCTGGGTGCTCGCTAGCAGGAATGGGCAACTTCGCGCTCAGCGTACCAATGTCAGACTAACGCTACGAGCCTGGTGTTAATAACTCGAAGTTCGATTCTTTCTTCCTGTCATGCTTTTTTGGAAAGTGTAGCTGTCGTTCACTTTGTGGCGGCTTGCCAGCGACTTCCCTGGAGAACGTCATTTTGTGGCAGCTTGCCGGCGACTTCCCTGGAGAACGTCAGTTGTGGCAACTTGCCGGCGACTTCCCTGGAGAACGTCATTTTGTGGCATCCTGCCGGTGACTTCCCTGGAGAACGTCATTTTATGGCAGCCTGCCGGCGGCTTCCCTGGAGAACGTCATTTTGTGGCAGCTTGCCGGCGGCTTCCCTGGAGAACGTCATTTTGTGACAGCTTGCCGGCGACTTCCCCGGAGAACGTCAGTTGTGGCAGCTTGCCGGCGACTTCCCTGGAGAACGTCATTTTGTGGCACCCTGCCGGCGACTTCCCTGGAGAACCTCATTTTGTGGCAGCATTGCACCCGGAAGCTCCTCTCGGGGGTGAGAATTTTTTCTGATTTAGCGCGTCTCTTCACCAACTCGTCTCATCCCAGGATGTAAGCCAAGCACAACAGACCTTGCGTTTTCAGTGGAAGAAAGAACGATACCAGAGCTGGGGCATGCTTCTCCAGTAGGGAAACAGTCATCACCGATGTTCAAGATTCAACATCGTGTATTACTCCGCACTTGCGGAGGAAGAAATGCTTAAGAGAAACTCCCATTAGGGCCACTATGAGTACATGGCAGAGGTTATGCACGGTCTGGATATCGCACATACGATAGTTAACTGTGAGGTACAACTAGCCTGGCGTCCTGACCAAGCCGAGGTAGCCAGAACGCAAGTTTCGGCGACCATGTTGATGGAGGCACCCAAAGAACCATCAGTAGGGCGCCTCCAGGAGTAGCACTGAGCGGATCCTCCAGGTCGTTGCAGATATTTCCTTCCGGAGCATTCTATTTCACTTTATTTTGTGTAGAAGCAAGCAATTACAACTGAGATCCAGCTGTAATTTGCATTTTAGCTTGAATAAAAGAGGCACATGCCATGTTACGTTGTTCTTTCCCAGCAACTGGACACACAAACACTCACGCACACGTACACGCACTCGTACAAGCACACACACACACACACACACACACACACACACACACACACACACACACACACACACACACACACACACACACACACACACACACACACACACACACACACACACACACACACACACACACACACACACACACACACACACACACACACACACACACACACACACACACACACACACACACACACACACACACACACACACACACACACACACACACACACACACACACACACACACATATATATATATATATATATATATATATATATATATATATATATATATATATATATATATATCGTACAATATATATATATATATATATATATATATATATGTGCGTAGTTTTGCATGCTCCTACTCCACAGCTGAAAATCCATTTCACCCCATCGCCACTCCTAATGGGTATGACATTGGCCTGTTATCTACTGACGGTCCATTTCTACAAGGAAATAGCGACTTTCAGATTCTGAAACCTAACGCGGCATACGCACTTCTTAGTAGGTATATCAAATTTATCAGGTAAGCTGGAGCATCACATGGATGCGAATGTCCTGCTATAGGAGAGGAGTCATGGTGGCGAGGAATTTTCTCGTCGGGATATATTGCTCGCATATTGCTGAATACGGCTGTGCAAGTTTCGGAGGAAAAAATATTTATATGATGCCTCTCACGAAGCACAACTAAATTCATAGACATCAGTCGATTGACGAGATTTAGGTAGTCTTTTTAATAACACACAACTGACAGTGCGTCCGACCATCCGACATGGCGATGTAACCGTTACTGATAACGAGCGGGTACCACACGCTCGCGACCCGACCGGCGCAGGGCTGCAAAGGGAGAGCAAGGTCGCACGTCTCTGTCAGGAGAGCCGGGACTCGCCCGCTCCGCTGTGGCCGCCGCCGGCGACACAGGACACTCCGGAACGGGAACTGCCATCCCACTATCGACCAACCGTCTGTCCGGCGACCGAGCCCGCAGGTGGTCAACGTGCCGCCGGAAGCAGCGGCCGTCCGGCAGCCGGACGTCACGCTGACGGCCCGATGCCGCCACCACCACCGCTGGCTGCCAGGGCCGCTGGTCGACCGCAAACACGTTCACCGGGTCGCCAGTCTCGAGCTGCCGCACCGCGGTCGAGTGCCGGTTGTTCGTCAGTGTTTGACCCTCTTGTTTGGTGCGGACACGCTCGAGCAGGGCGGAGTCTGGCGACAGCCGGGACGGGTGAGTGGCCAGCGGGCGGCCGTGCGGCAGCTCCGCGGGTGACACGCCAGTGGTCGAGTGATGAGTGGTCCGACACTGAAACAGGACCGGACTCAGGCGCATCTGCAGCGACCCAGCACTCTGCTGCTTCAGACCGGTTTTGATCACTTTGACTGCACTCTCGCCCTGACCATGGGACTTCGGGTGCAGAGGAGGGGAGAACACATGTTGCACGCCATTATCGGTGAGAAAGTGACGGAGCTTGTCACCGGTGAATACTGCCGCGTTATCGCTCACCACCACACGTGGCACACCATGCTCTGAGAAGGCTATCCGCAACCGTTCGATCGTCGCCTCTGCTGTAGACGCCGTCGTGGGATACACCGATATCCACTTTGAGTAGGCGTCCACGATGACCTGAATCATCGCCCCATCGACCGGCCCCACATAGTCCATGTGCAGACGGTCCCACGGTGCCTCCGAGTACGGCCATGGGCTCTCCGCCACCTGGGAGGCCTGGGGCCGGTTCAGCTGACAGGCATGGCAGCTTCTCACGGTCGACTCGATGGCTGCGTCCATGCCGGGCCACCACACGTGCGCGCGTGCCTTTGACTTCATCGCCACGACGCCAGGGTATCCCTGGTGCAGGAGCGAGAACATCGCCTTCCGCAGAGCAGAGGGCACCACGATGCGGTTTCTCCAGAGAAGGGTGCCATTTTGAACGCTGGGTTCGAGACGGCGCTTCGAGATGGCTCCATTCCATCAGCTGCCGGCACCGTCCAGCAGCCGTCCATGGCTGCTTGATAAGCACGTGACAAGACTGGGTCACGGCTCGACACCGGCGGATCCGATCAACACGAATGAGCTGGTCCATTGACTCCAGAAGACAGACGATGTCTGCGGGATCCGGAACACTGGCCAGCCAGTGGCAGGCGGCTCAGTCCATCGCTGTTTGCCTGCGGAGCTGAGGGGGCGTACATCAGCTTATACTGGTACGCCTGCAGTGCGAAGCGCCACCTGGCTACTCTGGGCGACACCTTGAGCGGTGGCGGCTTGCCACTGCTTAGGAGGCCCAGGAGGGGCTTTTGGTCCGTTTGTATGGTGAAGTGCCGGCCACACACGAACTGGTGAAACTTTTTCACTCCGGAGACCACCGCCAGCCCTTCTTTATCCAACTGGCTGTAGTTGACCCCCGCGGCCGCCAGGCTCCGCGATGCATACCCCACAGGGCGTTCCATTCCCGAACCGTCGATCACTGACAGCACAGCTCCGAGCCCGTACGGGCTAGCGCCCACAGAGAGTGCGAGCGGCAGGTTCACGTCGTAGTATGCGAGGCGCGGCGCTTGCACCAACAGCTGTTTGGTACGCGAGAATGCCGCGCTCTCCGCCTGTCCCCAGCTCCATCGTTGGCCTGCCCTCAGCAGCCGATAGAGCGGCGCCGCCACGGTGGCCAGTCTGTCCATGAACTTGGAGTAATACATGAGCAGTCCGAGATATGCCTTTAGCTGCTTGACGTCAGCAGGCTGTAGCGCCGCCACGATTGCCCGCACTTTTGCGGCTGTGGGATGGATGCCGTTGCAGTCGACCCTATAGCCCAAGTATTCTACTTCTTTAGTTATCCACTCACACTTGCTCGGGTTCGGCAGCAGACCAGCATCTGAGAGACGCTTCAGCACAGCTTCGACATTGTGGCGGTGCTCTTCATCGTTCCGGCCCGTGATGCAAGCGTCATCCAGGAAGACGGCAACGTGTGACAGGCCGGCCAGCAGCTGCTCCATCATGCGCTGGAACGCCGCCGGAGCAGATGAGAGGCCGCACACGAGCCGAGTGGCGGCCATGAGGCCCCGATGGGTGTTTACCACGGTGTAGCGCTGGCTTGCCTCATCTAGAGGCACCTGCAGATATGCCCCTTTGAGGTCCAGGCTGGTAAACTTCTGACCTCCCGCCAGTTTTGTGAGGAGCTCATCGATTCTCGGTAGTGGATATTGCTCCACTCGGGAGGCTTTGTTAACCTTCAAGTCGTAGCTCCCACACATTCTTACTGAGCTTTTGTCGCTTTTCAGAGCGCTGACCACGGGCGCCGCCCAATCCGAGGTCTTCACCAGTCGTAGAATGCCCCGCTCGACTTGCTTATCCAGTTCCACATTTACGAGCGGCAGCAGAGCCAGGGGCACGGGCCGAGGCTTGTAAAACTTCGGTGTGACCGATGGGTCAATGTCCAGACTGACCGTTCGCGTGCAGGCGCCTCCGTCGTCCTAGAACAGCGCACCGTATTGCTGCTGCAGGTCGGTCAGCGGCGATGCCATGTTGAAGATGTTTTCCCATGCTGTGCAAGCTGTGTCCACAGCTGTGTGCAAGCCGCAGCTGTGCAAGCCAGTCCCGGCCGAGGAGTGGGGCCCGTCGCCGTGGACCACGAGTCAGGGTCAGCGTGGACTGCTGCGCGCCACACTTCACGCGCGCTGTCAGTCGGCCGCGCACCAGCGCCGCACCTCCCGTGTATGTGGTCAGTGACACCTGGCCCGACTCCAGCGGAACACTCTCCAACTCCGTCCGCCACGTGACCTCGCTGATGGTCGTCCGACTTGCCCCTATGCCGACTTTAAACCCCAGAGCCTTCCCGTTGACCTCCACTGTCGTCTTGTACGGGGGAACACGGTTCGGAGTCATTGTACTGTTCACATGTAGCATGTCCGACTTGCCCCTATGCCAACTTCAAACCCCAGAGCCTTCCCGTTGACCTCCACTGTCGTCTTGTACCGAGGAACACGGTTCGGAGTCATTTTGCTGTTCACATGTGAAATGCTATTTTCTCCATCCGATTCCGCGCTGTCCGCCAGTACGGTATGCACCGCTCGGCACACATTCCGAAGATGTCCCATTGCTCCACACCCATAGCAGATGGCCCGTCTGTGTGGACATTCCGGCGCTGGGTGACCGCGGCGACCACAGCGTACGCATGCTGCCTCACCAGCTGATCTGCCTGACGGGCTGCCAGCCCTCGCCGGCCCAGCCGCCGTCGGCTTTGCCGCAGTCGCCACCTCCGGCCGGAATGAGAGGGGTCGTCGCCTCAGCCCTTCCGGAGGCGGCGCCGCTGGGCCGACCGCGTGCAGCGGCTCCGGACTGGGACTGACCGCTGCTGGAGCCGTCAGCGAGACTGCCTGTGGAGCGACACCGATCTCCTGCACATCAGCAGCTGCTGTCTCCATCGAGATCGCTATTTTTACGGCGGATTCCAGACACAATCCCTCCCCGTCTCCCTCCTGTAGAAGTCGCTTCAACATCGCTTAGCACCGCAGCATTGCTTAGCCCGCACACGAATCTGTCCCGAAGCTGCTCCTCCAGGCGATCACCGTACGGACAGTCCCTTGCGATCCGCCGCAGTTCCACCAAAAACACTGACACTGTCTGCCCAGCCTGCTGCACTGTCCGCTTAAACTTTACGGCGACACGATCACTGTCGGCCTCGGAGCAAAATGCCTCTGGGCTGCCTCCGCCAGCTCCTCGTAGGTTTTCGAGGCGGGTGGCTCCGGAGCACAGATACTTCGCAGAACCGAGTACTCGCGTGACCCACAGACGCTCAGCAATACTGCCCGTTTCCTCGGCGCAGACGTGATGGCGTTAGCAGCCAGAAACTGGTCAAACTGCTGCTGATACTTTCCAAAGTCCGAGTCACTGTCACTGTACTCACCGATATTCCCAATCAGTGATAAAGCCATCGTGTGACCGACACCTAAAAAACAAATTTCACTATCCCATCCTCGCCGCCAGTTGATCTTTCCGTGGATGATCAATGAAACAATTCGCTCGGCGCGCCATCCGCGTGCGGCCCTAGATTCCAGACTCGAACAACCCACAGATCCGAGCAGAGAACCTGACCCCGGTTGTATTCAAGCACTCCGCCGCGTAAGTGGCAACACCTCTTGGTAGAGACTGCTAACAGCCAACCCAAATGCATATCATTGACTATGAAAAAACTCGCAAGTCGAACAACGATGATATGCTCCAAATATGGACGACATATGACGCGCAGCTGACATGACGACATATGACGCGCGACATATTATGTCGCGCATGACGACATATGACGCGACATATATGACGTCGACATATGACGCGCAGCTAAAGCGAGTATTCCACATTTGTGTAGGTTTTGAAAGCCAACAGCCGTTTGGAAGAGTATTCAGTGCAGTTTGCAGTCGTGCCCTTTCCAAGACTCAAAACAGTCTTGTTTCTGAGCGTCATGTCCACGAAGTCGCGCGGACTATTTCGTGCAGACTATCTAAAGTCGTCCAGGCATGCATGACGCTGTAGAAACGTTAAACGAATACCACCACCTTAGTGGCCAGGAAATGCTCAGGGCCAAACCAAATATGGCCACCGCATTATTCGTGTCTTGTATAGGCGCGTATATTCTTGTAGATGTAAAAACACCATCCGTGGGAAAACATGTCGCGAAAATACCACGCGCGAAAAGTTTTCGTGCTGGGCTTCTAGTTCCGCGAAATACTAAACGTAAACAACATACGCGATTGTTGTTGACCCCAGGCTAGTCCGATACTGATGTTGGAAACAGCGCACGCGCGCGAGGGAGACAAGTTTTGACATTTCGCGGGAAAGTACTTTTCGGATATGCAGGAGAACAAAGTTCTGCAAAGGCCGACGTAGTCTTCGAAAAACAGCCACAAAGCGCGAGAAGCCACGAATATGATATTTCACCCGCATAAGACTGATAATTAACCCAAGCGTGGAACGTTTCGGAGGAAAACATCAATGGGGACACACTGTGAACCACTGAGCGAGAATCAATGCGTGCTGTAGATGGAGACGGCGGTACATTCATGCCAACTGCGTCGCATGTTGACGTGCCGCAATGCTCAGCACGGTCTGTCCTGCCCTCAACGTCGCCTGACGTCCAGCACGGTCGCTGCCACCGGACGCGCGCCATCCCAGTTGGGGGGGGGGGGGGGGGGTGCAGGCAGCAGGTGCTTGAAATGTCTCGACCACCCCCCCCCCCCCTGATGATACGCGTCCTAACCAGCCGAGATATGGGGATGAGCATAACTAAGTTACAAATGTGGTTGTGAAGCACATCGCACTCGAAGTGGCATTCATTTTTCAGTTTCATTTCATTTCATTTCATTCAGTGGCACATCATTCATTCAAGGGTTCATTCATGCTCATTCTGGAGAAGTATTGTGCAGCCTGTGCGCTTCAGATAAAAACGGGGATAATTTTTACATTGTAATTATGAAATATAACAGTGAGTCGTCGTCTGCTTGCTGTAGAAAAATATGTCGCTCAATGACGAAACAAATTAAATATGATGCAGTTGTTTTGCGGGGTTATGCGAATGAATGTAGGGAAAATCTCCGTTCAGGAATAAGTCGTTCTGTTTGAGCGCAAATGTAGCTACTGCAATATGTGTGAGGGTTGCCGTATATCATGAACAGAGTTAAAAATAATAATAATGATCATGATGAGTTGCAACATTTTGAGTGAGCTGTTTTGCACAATACAAGTACAAGTGACAGTCGACCTTAAGAAACATTTTGAGATCGAGCCCCTCCCAATATGCTCAAAGCTCAGTACATGTTCATGGTAACTTGTCATACCAAGTGGAATTGCGTTGAGTCACGTCCCCTGAATTTATATACGGTTGACATAACTGCTCTTTCACACACTTGCAACGAAGAATTAGCAGTTTCCTAATCTACAAAATACCACATTCATATCACGCAGCCTGGCGAACGTTGAGAGGTTACGCTGCCCAAATGCGTTAGGTCAAAAAGCTGCGTTAGTATCTGTGTAGACGTGGACGTGGATGTATATGTAGACCTCGGACGTGGATGTATAGGTAGAGCTCGGGGGTAGATCTGGTATTGAGTATCTGAGCTCAAGGTCCTTGATCTTCAAGGATTTAAGATGCAATCTAAAATTGTGATCAAGAACCATTAGAATTCATGTGCAATTCCGGATTTTTATGATTGATCTTCAGCTGATCTTATTTTGAATTTTGTCGGATAACCCATTCAGTCACGTGGCAGTTCTCCTGGTGTTGTGGAAGGTCGTTCAGGATCTGAGAGACTTTTTAGAACCAGGCATGTCTTTGACTCCGCAAAAGCATACGTAACTGACAAGGTCACTCCTAACCCAATAATGCAGACAACGGAGGTGAAAAAGCGCTTTTTCCCGTCACCGACGAAATTTTGAACGCCTTGATTGTCACCTGGAGTCAAATCTCTCAGAAAACGTTGCAATATAATTCTAGATGAGATAAACCGCAAAAACAAAGATAGCATAATACAACGCGGCATAACCATCGAACATTTTCGTTTTGCGGGTTCATTTGCTCCTAAGTATCATTTGTTAGCCATCGAACACCGAATGATGGTTGAGATTTAACTAATAAAATTATCAGATGAAGGCGTACTTGACATAACCAGCCTAGAGGTGTGTAGTTTCCTACCCAGTTAGGGGGAGTGCGCTTTTGTCTTCTAACCAGGCATGTAGCTTCTTATCTTTATAAATAACTTCGTAACCATTGTTTTCCATCAATCATAATTTTGGGGGTTCAGTGCCACAGACCTAATCTCGAGAAACTGCACCCATGTTCACAACTGTGAAAAGAAAGTACGTCAAATATGGGAAGAAAGCTGTTTTAGGTGCATTTCGGAGGCAGGTTCGGCCGTTTTTCCTTCTGCCTCCCTCCCCTCCCCACTCAACCTTTCACTCCCACGCGTTTTGTAAAACTACATCCCTGAAGCCCTACATCTACCGATAGCATGGTTCTACAAACACCTGACAACAATATCACTTTTGGTTTTGTCACGCCGTCGTAAATTCAGCTGGAAGCGTTGGCGGCCTTGACTATTTTCGCATAATCATTACCGGTGCAGAACTCACACTTCCTAACATGATCCCAATTATTTAGAGCAACACCCATGCACTTTGAGTATCAACAGCAGCAAGCAAAATTTTGGAACACCTGTAGTACCTTCATTTGGCTTTATACGCAATTTACCGACATAAAAAGCGTTTTACCTCACGCAAGCCAAACAATCTGTGCGCTAAGTCTGAGATGCAACGGCCAATGTGAGAGGCCTACGCTATCATTACTCGTCCTCTTGCCTCAAAGCCGCTGTTTCTCACGATAGCAGGGAGCCCCGGATGAGTCCCCGACACACGTCGCCTCGAGGTCCTCCGTTGGCTTCTAATGCTCTATCTTATCAATAATCTAGGATTATTATTTACATCCACAAATAGTAATCCTCCTAGATCGGCAGAGTTTTTTTTAGCACTTTTACATTAACAAACTGAAGATTACATACGTTCTTCTAGGCAGTCAGCGTCTTACCGCATGAACACAACAAACAGTAATCCATAGCCTTGCACTGAACCCGACGCATTACCGCGTGGGGAGCATTCGAACCCATCTGTCTGAAATGACACGACGCTTTGAAACCCTGCGTAGCAATCTTATCACGCTCGTCGCAATATGCCGTCACCAGCAATGATTATTGCGACTAGTAATAAGCCGTATTATGTGGTATTTTATACTGTTTAGTATGTGAAGTGAATCTTGGCTGAACAATCTGTGAAAAACGCTGATCTGAGAGGCATTGGAAAAGCACTGTGTCACCACTGATTTGTGACGTCAGCATTGATAAAGTATAATTTGTAGTACATTTCTGTCACCATCTAAAAGCTATTCTGATAAAAGTTTCTATGGTTGGCGGCGTATCATGGCTCAAATTGCTCATACAGCGAAACGTCAACGTTTTGAGATGTGCTCCACACATGCTCACGTTGCAGGCGATAGCGAGTACAGACCAATACTAACGCTTGAGTTTCGTCTAGCTGGGATGGTCTGTTGTGTACGGTCCGGTGTGTTGAAATTCTTTTGCATTTTTGCAGTTTTGTCACCAGTTTGCATGCAAAAGTGTCAGCTTTTGTCACTAATCATGTCCGGTAAATCAGAGGCTTTTTTACCCATGGCAGACATGATTTATAGTCTTTCGTTCTCAAACAACGTTGTCAGGATATTCTGTTACGCACGGAAACGCCCACACTCGCCCGAAATTGAATCTAAAGCACCTGCTAAAGCCTGCCACCGGGCTGCGTGACCCGAAGCAACCGTGCATGAGCGCGTCACATATGATGCTCCACTACCAACTGAGACGTGAGCTGAGTCCGGGCAGAGCATCAGCAATGCGGTAAGAATGTTACGGTGACTTTTACCTTCACGTGGGGGCAGATTGTCAAAACGTGACGGACACCACACCCAAAAACAACAGGTGGGACATGAACGAAGATATAATGCAGTGAGGAAACTTCAGAACGCTAAGCGTTTGCAAAGCGCGAGCTTTGTTCAGCTGCTAATTGTAACTAGACGGACGTTGACGCGCGGAACAGGTGGGAGCATCCTGAAGGGTGCGCGTCCGATGCGAATGGATCGACGTCGCGTTGCCCCAGCGACGGAACGGCCCCCAGCGGCCAGTTAACTAGCCGACACCGGGCAAGCGCCACTCGTCCGCCGCTCCTCGGCTCGGCACGATGTCCGCCGCAGCAGAGGCCATCATCGGCTTCATCGTGTTCAGCAGCTCGGCAGTGCCCGTTGTGGCCATTCTCCGGCGGCGGCAGCTCCGCGAGGCGTGCATGTACCAGCTGCTGGCCAGCATGGCCGCCGCCGAGATGACCGTGGGCGCCATCTCGACCTTGCTGGGCTCACTGCGGCTGCTGCACGCGCTGCCGCCCGGATGGGTCTGCCTGGTACTCGTGTTCCTCAGGTCTTCGATCGGCACGTCCACGGTCGTCTCGTTCCTGATGCTGAGTCTGGAGAGGTACGTCACGGTCGTCCACGGCCTGCGCTACTTCGACATCGTTACGGATCGGCGGCAACTGCTGCTGGTCGCCGCCTCCTGGCTCGCCGCTGCGCTCATCTCGGTCTTAGGCATGACGCTTCGCGGCTGGCTGGGAGTCGGCGCGATAGACCTCTGCGACCACTGGCAGTGCATTCCGCCATTGTTTCGCATAGCCATGTCCTTCTTTGTCATCTTAATCTATCTGTCTAGCTTATGCACCAACGTGTATGTCGGGTGCATCGGCTTGCATCAGAGGAGACGAATCACACAAGAACATGCAACTGTGAGGGGCCAGACAAGTAAACAGCTGTACAGACATCAGGGTTACTTCGCCATCGCCATCTTGTCTTTGATGTTCTTACTATTCATTGTTCCAAACTTGGTAGTGAACTTGATTCAGGCTCTGGAACTGGCGCACATACCAGCCGTGCACCAAGTCACCACCTTTTTACGACTAATCAGCATGATGACGGATGGCTGGGCCCTGGCTCTGCTCTGCCCAAAAATGAAGGAAGAGTACAAGCGAATGTTCGTCAAGGCAGTGTGCTGGCGACCGCGCTGGTCGCAGGGAATTCGTCCAGTCCGCGGAACAGGGAACACGCTCCGTGTGAGCGTGATTCATGTCTCGGCCGCCGTAGGGACGACTATCTGAGCACCTGGCCTACAATCACTGCGCGGGTGGGTGCTAGACGACAGTTTTGTCGAACGAAGCTCGCCAACGCGGAGAGACTTCACTGCTGCAAAGACCAGACGTAAAGAGGACCGTCGTAAAAAGATGAATCTTTACACCAAAATAATTGCTTCTCTGAATGCTTGAGAAGAGGGAAGATCGCATAAATGAGACGTGGGTTCGTCAATCTGGCAAAAGGTCAGTAACTAATTTCCAGACTGCTCCCATAGTCTAGGGGAATCACTAACAAAGGCCATTCTTATAAAAAGATCCTCTGCGATACGGTCCTTTCAAAAGAACCCAGGAATCATATAACGGATCCTAGGAGAAAAAAAAAACACGGCGAATGCAGGCGTGCCAACGTTGATGGAGTCTGCTGATCCGGTGCTTGTCTGCATTCTTAAATACAGACTTACCATTTCTCACCATACATGGTCGCACCTTTGGTGAACACATGGTCGCAAGTTGGGCGAATCTGATAAAGGACTGTCCTTGTATATTTCATGATAACAGATGTAAAGCTGTGGTAATGACTTCATAGTTTTCACGTTCATCACCCTTGTATCCCATGTTGAGATGTGAATGTTGGATGGCTTTAGTTCTGTAGGATGTGTATGCATGGTGTCGCCTTGAATGTTTATAGGTGCGTCGTTAGCCATCGCAAAAAAATCACCGTGGTGTTCTTCAATGTATACGCTAATAAATAATGCGTGTAACATTTTGGTTTCTGAATTGCTTGATTGCAAAGTGCTCAGCGCAGTACGTCCCGTCGAACCAGCTTATTCATATTTATAAATTAAGCTTCCGGATTCCAGTTTTGCTTAGGCCTAAGCAAATTCCGACACTAAACAAGCGTTTGTCGGAGTCAGTCGGATTTAGGGCAGTACACTGGACAACTTTGCAGAACATCTAAAGTTGACTGTGGAAGTCACATAAATCGCGCGCATGCGTCCAGCTTCTTCGCACCTTTTGACATTTCTCCCAACAGGTTGGTCGCGACAGGTTTACACGCGGTCCATCCAAACGTCCAAAGTATTCTGTAACGCCACATTCATGACGCATGACTGAACTTTAAAGGAAATAGTAGAATTCGCACTTTCCTCCACCACAGAATCTGCATTAGGCCATGCAGGAAGGTATACAAAAACCTGAACGGCATAGGAAGTGCGCTTTGCTAATGCCCATGACTTTTATTACTGAAGGGAACAAATGTAAATGTTGGTTAACCATGCTAGAAGCCCTAAAACAGGGTATATGCACCAACTACAACTTTGTAGTGGAACATGACAAAATACTTCGCATTTTCATTTTTTGGTAATGCTGACATATTTTTATCTTTGGTGGCCAAGGCTTCAGGCAAATGTATTAGCCTTTCACACAAGGCAAGAATTGCACATGACAAAAACAATAAGCCGGCGGTACTTGAGGTGGGGCAGCCCTCTCAAACTTCCTTGAGTACTAGCGTTGAGGTCAGCACCAGTTGAGTGACTGGCCAGCTCCAAAAACAGCATATGTGCTTTGCAGCTGCTGGCGCTGTGGATACGCATGGGTTAGGCTCTGAAGTCGTTGCACCCATACCAGACTCCCAAATAGCGGTGTTTAGGCTTCATTCTCCCCACATTCTTTCGATAAACAGATGAGATTTCCCAGTGTAATGTACTGACAAATTTGTGGCAATTTCGGAGGCCTCGACAACGTCTGCCGAATATTAAAGTCAAAATGGGTGCGCGTGCTCTACGAGCTCAAGGTCATATGTATATATATATATATATATATATATATATATATATATATATATATATATATATATATACATATATATCACCAATCTTGACGGGCGGCACGCTGCACGATTTAGATGAGGCACAAAAATATATCAAACCTTTAGGACGTGAATTCCTTCATAATCTGACCTCGACCTTTTTGGATGTCATAGGAAAACCGGCGAATTCACTACAGTGGCGGCAACCACGAGGGTTAATCTACAACCATCTGGATGTGTTAAAAGTAAAGTACCTTTGGGTGCTCGGAAGTATTTTACTGTTGTTTTTAATTTTTTGGAAATATGGTGCGAAGAATGTGTAGTAGATGGGTAATCAAATTGCTTTACTCAAAAGCGATTCCTTCCAATCATTCTGACATCTAAACATTCCGATGTTGGTTCACTTTAATAAGCTGTGACACCGCCAGCAGCAGACATGCATGACAGTGTTTGTCTCCACCTCCAGCAATTTGCAGAAAGTAATTTGCATTCCTTGTTTTTGGTCGAAAAAATGCAATTCGTGAACAGGTTTGGCTATCTACCAATCAGGGTCAGTCACGCCACATGACACCATATATGATCATCAGGCGCGGTCAGCTTACAGATGCGTAACTAGCATGGCCCGTGACGGCCATCGGTGATAAATCAGTGGGTGTCAATGACACATTGCCACATCAATGACTTCCATAAAGCATGTGAAATCAAAGAGCAGCAAATGAGATCCAATTCGGTTACCTGACGCTGACCTGAGCTTACCTTAGACCTAGGCATTTGTAGACGTGATGCCATGGCTCCAAAGCCTAAGAGGTAAGTGTGCATTGCCCGCTTGATGCCACGTAATGAAAGTACCAATCCGCGTAACTGCTAGCGGCGCCGCTAAAAAGTGAACTTCCCAAAATTCGTGATTTTCAGATGCTTTGCGATCCAAGATGTTATTAACAACGTGATATGCCAACTTGTTGATCTCTAGGTGAGGTTGATCAAGGGTAGCGAATAAAGTTTATTTTTTCTGATTCCACTAAATCATGACTTACCAATACATGCATATAAAGAGCCAGCATATGAGTATGCGTACATGCGCACAAGCTACGGCTGTGTTGACTGTTTTGTCACTGTGATCTTGTCGCCCTGATTAGCTCCAAGCCTACGCATTGCTTTCAGGTAATGACCCCCCACTTGCGACATTATTTCTGGACGTCAGACATGACCTGCAAAGGCAATTAGCAGAAAAATAATGAGACATTTGATACACGAGCTTCTTCGTGCGCCTCCCTCCGGTGACCTAGATGCGACATTCATGGAAGTGTCAGCACGGGGGCAGTGTTCAGATGCGAGACATGGGAGAAGCTTGTTGAATGTTGGACGTTTGAGGGTGGCGAGAGCAACAAACGTGAGGGTTACAAATTATCCATATGTGGATGGTGCAAGAATGTAGGCTTATATTACCGGACACCACTAGCTATCTGTACAATGGTCAAGTTACCTTTTTAATGACCGTGAGCCGCTGCGCCTGAGGTGTTTTTTGGTCCACTCTTTGATTCGTTTTAAAGGATCGTAGGTAATGCTTCCTCTAGAGTCATGCAGGGAGGGGGAAAGTGATCACGTATTTATCTGCCGCGGTCGTCGTGTCTGAAAGTCTAAAAATGCCACAACATAGAGTGATCAATGGCATGCGCTCGACTGTGCGTGGCGAGCTGCACGCATAGAACCGCGCTTTCAGGCTCGAAGAATCCTTCCGCTTTCCCAGGCGAAGCCGGTGATAAAGAACGAGACCTTTTACCAAGCACTTGGTGGACAAGCCTCAAAAATGGGAGCAAATGAACTGAAAATATCGCAGTGATTCAGGCCGTAAAAATCTTAATCACTGCCGGCGTCAGTCAGTCAGTTTTCAATCGGTGACAAAAGTAACATTTTTGGTCAGCCATTTGGTGACAGAGCCTTCAAGGGATTCAGCATCGCAGTGGTCGGCCTTTGCGTCTGGGAAACCGGGGGTAACTGGCTCGATTCCTCGCTATTCCTGCCAGGGTGAGACAGGCAACGCCATATGGATTTAGCAGCTGAGAGCGTCGTAATCCCTGATGATAACAACAATGACACACTTCCAAAGAAGAGACTTATGAAATGAAAATGTCCTACCCATCTCGACATTTCCAGGAAGCACATGAAACACCTGCGATGGAAATTTCATTAAATCAATTCATTTATAACTCAACAATTAATCTAATAACTAATTTTAATAAAATGGATAACTTTATTTTGGTTGTGGGATAATTTCCTTCGAAAAAACATTTGCAAGCCCCAAACAGAGCGGAGGGATTCACCAGCGTGCCTAACCAAGTGGCGCGCAGGGGGCGCATGCAATCCATAGATCGATGATTGGCGGCAAAATGACAAACGAATGACGGGGAACATTGTGCCCTGAAATAGTGTTTGTAGCAAAAACTGTCGAGGTCACCCTCGGAGGCGAAAATTGAGAGCACAAGGAAACGTTTTGGCGAACTTGTGGGAGGGGGGGGGGGGAGCTCCCTCAGCCTTCTTCCCCTCCAGCGGTTCTACCCACACCTGGCTATGTTGAGAACTGCGCTTTTTCTTCCAGGGAACACGTGACCAGGATTTTATCAAGAAGAGTACAGCTCTCGACAAAGATTCACATCGTGAGGAGCTCGTGGTATTTCTTAGGTGTTCTCGACTTTGTTATTGCTATTGGACTTAGCCAACTTTTGTTTGTAAGAGGGTCTTAGGTAAGGCCAGCACGGGCCTCTAGGACAATCCACGATCACATTGCACAGTCGGATTTCCTCGAGTTCATCGACGTTTTGCTCTGAAAGTCTTCGACCAAAACCGCTTGAAATCACTGACCTAACACGACCTGGTTTAACAAACTTCAAAGTAAAAGAGAGTTGTTAAGCGCTCTTGCAAAGAACGTTATGCATCTAGACAAGGCAGTGCTGTTAGCCCTAATTCTTCTTAGAATAAACAGGGGAAGAAGAGACAGCTTTAAGCAGGGACAGTTTTAATGATTCGGCAGCGTGTATTTACCGAAACGAAAATGAGTCGTGAATTCAAATTCCCAAATTTTGAATTTGCTTCTCTTTTTCTCTTCGATAGGGGCATGTTGCCGAAATATCAATACAATTATCCCTCTGTCTTTCTCCTGTTTATTCTACAGCGAACAATGCCAAGTGTTGTCTTCTCCACATGCATGCAAAAGTGATGTAAGATGATGTTTTGAAAGCTTCACCAAACAAACTTTAGTCGTTCTCCAGCTATTTCGGAAAAGGTCAACCCCGGTCAACGGGGTCGGATACCCCCCCCCCCCCCCCCTCCCAACCTCGGCTTTTCCTCTCGCGTCCTGTTAGTTTACTGCTCTATACTCGGCAGCACTCGCCACGCGAGCACATTTGAAGCACATAGAAGCACATGAGCTCTCCTGCGTTTAAGGAGAATGACTTTCCATGTGTTCTGAAAAGTAGTAGTTTGTTTCAGTATAAGTTGAAGTATATAAACGAAATACGCGGCAATATGTTTTGCAAAGTAATGAGATCTCAGGTCAGTGGTAGCACTGCCATATTTGTGCCAATCGGATCGGTAATTTTCACGGATGTTTTGGCCAATGTTTGCAAAATATAAGAAAAAGGTAGTAAACATTCTTGACGTTTATTGTATTTATATTTCAAAAATATAAGAATAAAAGGTAACGTACAAAACGGTAGCAAGCACCAAATGGTAGATTAATTCGTAGATGCGGGACTGATGCCTACAGCGAGATTGTTTGACCGAGCGCGGTAACAGTCGACGGATCTGGTCATGGTGCGGAACTTGCAAACGGTTTTGCCTTCGGCATGTCCCTGCATTTTCGCGCCTATGTAGGAATGTGAGAACTTATTTCATTGTGATCAAGACGGCATGAAAAAGACATAAGAGTGTGTCGAAAGAGGTAAGTGGGTTGCACAAGAACAGTGTTGTATTAGAATAAAGAATGTGTTATACTTAAAAGTGCTGTTTGTTGTACTTTCTGAGAGCATTGGAAAACGGGCATACCAGTCCACTGACGGATTCAGGGTGCATTCGAGCCACGCCCCCCCCCCCCCCCACAGTCTGTCAGTCCCCCCCTCATATCTGTTGCGCTCTACACGATAATTTCACCTCGAAGGTTGCAGTTGTAGAATTTGTATCATTTCTGTTGTAAACCGAAACCGACCAACGTAAGCCGAACAATGGTAATGCGAGAACAGAGCAACAAGCTTTGTTTCAATAGCACTTGTTGAGCACGTGCTTGCTCCGGGACCCCAAGAAGTCGACCCACGTGGACGACAACCTTGGGACGGCAACGATTCCTCGATCACACGAACGACGGCCCACACCTGCAAGCGGGACCGCTGGAGGCCAGGCCTGGAGGGCCGCCACAGGGCGACCGCAGGCCTGAAAAGACAGGTGCCGCGTGGCGTGGGGCGGTGACCTCACTGCAGCCGCCGGACATCAGCAGGGATGCAGGAGCGCGGCCGCAACACTGTCACTCACGGCCTCAGCACTCTCACTCACAGCTTCAACACTCTCATTCACGGCCTCAGCACTTTTACTCACGGCCTCAGCACCCCCACTCACGGCCTCAGCACTCTCACTCACGGCCTCAGCATTCTCATTCACGGCCGCAGCACTCCCACTCGCGGCCTCAGCGCTCTCACTCACGGCCGCAGCGCGCTCACTCACGACACTATAGGCAGCTTCCGCTTCCACACACAGTACACCAAGCTCAAATACATGACAGACAATCACAGCACACAGATCAGCTGCCACCTGACTACCGCAGGACACCCGCTGTGACACTGAAATTTGGACAGACGGGACGAACAGTCGCAACGAGCTGCTGGCACGGTGCCAATAGGCCGATCACCTCAGAATGATCTAAAAATTATCTGGTGCTTCTGTAGCGGAATGTACTGTCTTCTGGCTGTGATAAGGCAGGCTTCTGATAGCAGGGTTATCAAAGAGTGCGCCTTTCCAGTGACTGCGATCTCCATATAGAAACGGCGAGCCTCGATATACCGGTCCATAGGAGAGCCTTAAGCGACGTCGTTGTGGCCGCGCAGAGGACACCTGGTGATGGCGCCGTTAGCAACCATACCCCCTGATATAATACTACCACAATCTCGGCGCCAGTCAACTTCACTCAAGCATAGTATAAAAACAGTTCGCACGAAAATGGTACCTTACAAACTCTAGGAGCATTACCACACCAGGGAACAAACCGAACTGGGGCCTTATTATCCCAGCGGGCGTCTTGACGCCGGCCCGACGTCACGCTAAGACACAGCGTCCTGGAACACATTACGAGGATCCGGCGCAAGCTCAGCTCATCAGCAGTGACAGGCGCAGTCGTCATCTTGGATGCGGTAAACCTGACGCCCACACGTGCACCGCTAAGGCAGCCAGATGTGGCGCGCCGCTAATGCGGCCGACGACGCACCACCGCAGGCAGGGGCGTCGGTTTATCGACTTCTTGGGGAGGATCTGCGTCTTCCAGTGCGGACCTGGGCCCTGCCATTGCTCCTCTGAGCCCTGTCAATACATACCAGCAAAAATGGCAAACTAGACCAGAGAAACGCAGAAGAACTACGTTAGCAATCGGTACGCTAGGTACCTAGACATGTCACTATTGGCATCAAGCTCATTTTGTGCATAATAGCATCTTGTAGGCACTTTGTCTGTTACTCATACGAGCTCCTTCATATGTCAGGCCGGTCTACAAACGTTTGACAATATTTTGACATCATAACACTTGGTTTGTGATGGAACACAATTTACTCCAACTGTGGTAGCTTTTAAAAGTATAGGGTGGCCACGTGAAGCTTAACGTATGTTTCCTTCAACAGCAGCAAGTGTAGTTGGTTCACAATCGTGACAGAGATGGCACTCGACTGCCAACTAAATGGCGAAACACGACCAGGGATGGCGGTAGTCATCATTGAATCCACATCCATCAAGTCGTGACGACAAAAGGCTCTCCAGCTGACCCTCTGGCGGTCCAAAGGCGCAACAGCTGAGCCTGCTGCGTGTAGTCGATTGTAGGGTTGACTGTTCACGGTGGTGTGTCGCACCTTAGGTCTGAAGGTGGTTTGGAGCTTTCAAAGGTTCCAGTCGGGCAGACCTGCAGCCCGGCCCTTGATCATTGGTCTGAAAAGGCCTATTGCCCCCCCCCCCTCCCTTCGGGCTCCTTGAGCATTGCCCTTGGCCGACTCGATCCCCTGCTAACATAGGACCCCTGTTAGGCACTGTGGGCCCCTGACCAACACAGACTTCTCTCAATGACTAAGTTCCGACCAATGTAAAGTACGGGCCCTAGCCTCGTCCCTGTTTGGGAAATGGGCCGCCAAGTACAGACCGACTGGTCGCCTACTGTTCAGCCCTTGTGATGCCTGATAGACATAGAGGCCCCATCCACTACGTCCGTCAGGCATTAAGCATCATATCAGGCAGAGAGGCCCTTATCCACCCAGAGCCCCCATTGGCGAAAAGGGCCCTTTTGAGTGACATTCGAGAACCCGACCTGCAGGGTCAGGATCCGTAATACGATCTCCACAGTTCTGCGGGCCCATTTGACCCTCAAATCGGGATCTAGATGGGGGGGGGGGGGGACGTGCCCCCGTGCCCCCTGATGCCAGCGCCTCTGGACCCAGGCTATGTGAAAGTACTGTTTACAGTACACACGAATGCGCGCGCGCCCACACGTACAGCGGGGCGTGTTTTCACCGTTTCATTGTGAATACGAAACCTTGCCTTCAATATTTTTTCATTGGTAACAGGGTCCAACTAGCACGAGAGGCTTTTTGATATTCGGGGTCACATTCCTTTTCCTACGCAGCAAATGTGTCCCTGGTCGGCCTGAGGCTCATTGTCGACACATCGACCCCTTTAGGCACCGTGAGCCCTTATCAGCACAAGAGGTCCATCACTGTTTCAGGGGCCTCGACCAATATAGGAGGCCTACTGATTGGTATCTGCGTGTTGGCCTTGCTCCTGCTTTGGAAGTGGGCCCCCTAGGGCCTAGACCGGCGCGGAACCTACAGTTCAGCACTGGGGTTATCAGTCATCTGACTCAAATAGAGGCAATCACTGTTCCAGGGGGCTTCAAATTGATACAAGACGTGCTCAGGACATTTGACATGACAGGGCATTTGAGAGCTTGGCCTTCGGGCTACGGTCCTTATTAGGACATCCGGCCTGCACTTCGGACCTTCCAATCGAGCCGTTGCTCGTCGGCCACAAGGGGCCCAAAGGACCGTTCGGGAACCTTGGAACCTTCGGTGTCCTCGGGCCCTGTGGGAGCAAGGGCAAGGATTTGCGTGCTTCTGCCCCTCTCCCGTTACCTGAGCTGTATAAGGGGTGAACTTAGACTTCAGCTCCTCGTGGATTTTAAAGCCGTTTCTGGTGCCCCCTGGAATTGGACTTGGCTTTAAAGCAGATGTTTGGGGCCCTCTGTCGTGATTTTATCAGAGGGCAGACGAAGATATTGTGTACCGCTGGTTTTGGTGTCCTTGAAGGGACACCAGGTCCCTCTAGGCTCGTGACTCAAAATCGAAGATTTTGTGCCCTTTTGGTTTTCCCTAAAATTTTGTCTCTCTTAACGATATAGGCTGTGGTTCCGAAATGAAGGCTTTCGTGCCCTTTTCACCATAAAATTTTGGTGTCTCTTAGGGGCGCCGAATCTTCACAGGGCCCAAGGGGAAGGGGCAGGGCTCTCTGCCCCATCCCGCTCCGGATCCGCCACTGCTTTGTGGTGTCTCTGGCATTGTGTGCCTCTGTAAGGTTATGATGCCCAGGTGTTAAGGTTTTTGGTGCCCTTCGCGGAGTGGGTCTGCTAGAATTTCGTTTGGGTGGAAGACGCAGACAATTGTAGTGCGAATATTGTAGTTGTTGTAGTTGTAGTGTTCTTGGAATTTGGTGCTCCTTGAGAATCAAGGATTGTGGCCCTATGCGGTGCCCCTAGGCTTTGGTGCCACGCCCCCGAAAATAGAGATGTGGGGCGATTTGTGGTGCTTGTGAGCGCGCTGAGCAGTCCTGGCCAAGCATAAGCTCGCTGAGGAGTTCTGGCTGAGCCTGAGCTCGCCGAGTTGTTCTGGCTGAACCTGGGTTCGCTGAGAAGTTGTTGCTGAGCCTGAGCTCGCTGAGCAGTTCTGCCTTAGCCTGAGCGCGCGGAGCATTTGTAGCCGAGCCTGAGCTCGCTTGAGTTCTGGCTGAACTTGGGATCGCTGGGCAACTTTGGCTGAGCCTGAGCTCGCTGAGGAACTGTGGCTGAACCTGAGCTCACTGGGGAGCTCAGGCTGAGGCTGCTTTCACTAAAAAGTTCCGGCTGAGTAGCCTTGGCTGAGTCTGAGCTCGCTGAGGAATCCTGGCTGAGCTTGAACTTGCTGAGGAGCCTCGACTAAGCCTGAGCTTGCTGAGGAGTTCCGGGCGAGACAATGCTGCTCCAAACAGGCCACCAGTCATACAATCGATAACGAATAACGGCGACGCTGATGCCAGCGATGACGAAGTTGTTGCAGAAGCTAGCAGCCAGCACTGCGCCGGTTGCTCAGCAGACTTAAGCATACTGGTGTTGTGACGCGCCTGACCGTTACGGGGACTCGTGATATTGCTTGGAGGACCACCGCCCGTTGGAGATCGCGTGCTAAGGAAACCAATGCGTCCGAGCCGGCACTTCTGAGGCACACGAGTCGTGTCGTCGCGGTTATCCTTCTTCAAAGTTAAGATTGAGCCGCGCGCTCAGTTCGAAGAGAATTGTCGTTGCTTCTCTAGTATGGTGTACACTCCAGGTGCAATACGTCCGATGGAGGGACGGTTGTTCAGTCGTTTCGCAACGCAGAGAAGGATTAAACAGTGAGGTATATTAGTGACGCCATTTATGCTGCCAGTAATATTTAGCACTGCTCAAAAATGTTACACCCCACTTGAAATACAAATTTCAGGCGCGATCGCCGCGCTAGCGCACGTGAATACTCATTATGGGTAGCGTACAAGGATACTGGAGGAGGTTGCACATACGTGACGTCATCAGGGGAGTAAAGTTTGGTGGCCCGTAGTGTGGTTTTTGGTTGGTACTACACAAAGGTTGGTAGGTACTAGTGACATGATAACGAACGGAGATTTAGCCAGTGAACTGAGTAATAGTAGTATCCTACATCTTTATTTCAACGCTATATGAACAAAATTTGAACATTTTACATTCAAAATATTCTATTGACAAATCAATGTTACGATCTACTTCAAAAAATAAATCCTACTAAACTACGTTTTCTAGGACCAGTTCCCGCGCCATATTCGTCGTAGCTAACATGCCCGGTCTTGATATGCAATACTTCGTTCTTGAAATGAATATTTATTTGTAAATAAATGTAAATCATCGGTAATGCTAAATCCGAATTTTGAAATGGACAATAACTGTCCATTTGTCGTCGTACTACAGTACGCATATGAAGTGAAATGTGAAAGTAAGGTTTTGTAAAGGGATAGGTACCACAAATTTTGTTTTAACTTTACTATAATCATCCTAGTTGTTGGTTAACTAGCAGATTCAGAATGTCGGGTGGGTTAGGTGGAAAATTTACTCAAGGAATTATACTCCGACTACCCTTATATATATCCCAAGACAACTTCCCAGGTCAGGTGTCGGCCACCACTCTTTGGCTGACAAAAATTGCAAAACTTGCCAGAAATCGTTCCATTTACAGGAAAATCTGCTATCTTCAGCTGAAATGGTGCGCTTTACATTTGCGCCTACCGGGGTTCACTCATCACTGACCCCATGAGGACGAGCCAACCCTGCATCCACCCAGGCAATACCCCTCCTGAGGCTACAGGGTGTGCATTCCAATTTGTCTATGCGCGTCCCAGGGGACTACAAGCGCGTCTGGGCCGCCAATTCTCATCTCTATTCTATGTTGCTGTTGTCGTATGTCGTAATCTTTTACACGGACTGTTTCTAAACACTTCTGCCTAGAGTTCCTTAGAATAAGTCACTTATAAATGGGTAACCTATCTATCCGTTGGATGCAGGTTGGAACCGCATTTCAGCAGTAAGTTGTAGCTCTGGTGCAAGCCAACGCCATTTCCAAGATAAAAATACTTAATTGAATGTGCTAGGTTGAAACTAAATCCGGTTTATCGAAGTATTTATTTCTAAACCGGCCCTCAAAGAACAGCGTTTTCATGCCGCCGTGGCGTTGGTGCAATATCGCTTAGTTCCATATGACGTCATTGTATCTCCTACCCAGAATGCAGTAACGCTGGATAACGCATATCTGGGAGAACTTGTTTTTTTGCGTTGTTGGAGAGCTGTGGACTGCGATTTGTGTTAGTGAATGTGTGAACTCATTGCATATTCGTCATAATTGAAGGAAAAAGACAAAGGCAACTTGGTGAGTGGTGCTGTCATTTCCTGACGTCAGTTGCCAGCAGTCAAGCAAGGTCCTTAAATTCTCAAAAGGGAAGTGATTCAATCTGCAAAGGACATCACTAGATAGCAATATTGAAGAGGGGATTCATTTAAAATGGGTTTGCTTTTCATGTGTAATTAGGCTGTTGCTCCATGTACGCATTGGCAGCTTTGTTACCCTGCCTGCTGTCACTGGTAGGTGTTCCTGGAGGAAATGCTATAAAATGTACCTTACCCTGGAATTTTCCCATGAAGTGTTGACATCTTGGAAGAACTCAGCATATATTTGTAATTGTGATGTATCATAGCATGGTGCATTGTTGCCACTAATTCTCATGTTGAGAGCCAGCCTTTCAGGTAAATATGATATCAAATAGGGAAGTTGAGTAAGAATACTCCCAAAGGTGTTTCCAACCAGCAAGTTTTTAAATGTTGGAACAGTTTGGTTTGACCAGAGTTTGGGCTACACTGGTGTGAAGTCTGGCACACCAATGTCACAAAGGCATCTTGGAGTGAATGAATTTTTTGGAAACTGGACTGGGTGTGCTTGGATGTCTAGGTACTAGTTGACTAGGAAATTGCTTAAATACTAGCATTCTGTACAGTGGTGGAGAGATTCCAGACCATTTTTGTTAAGACTGCCTGGCAACTTAAAATACCAGTCACAGCCTCAAGATTTGTGTGATGTGTTGAAGTGATGGGACAGGCAGTGGTTTTTGTGAAGCTAGATATAAAGTGCAGTTATAAAATGGCAATGTCAAAGCAGAAGTCAGCAATTCCAACTCATTTAAAACCAAAGCAGGAACCATAGTTCAAAAATTACTGAAGGATCTAAACCAAAGCCAAAACTGGCTGCTTAAAAGGGCATGAGGTGAAAGTTGAAATCACCCATGGAAACTAAATGACTCAAAGTGGGGGCTGAATCCTGAGGTGTTTGGAAAAGCTGTGGCTTTGCAAAGCCAACTTTGTTCCCATACCTGGCACACAAATGCATATTTGTACTTATTGTAAGTGTTTCTGTTTCAGTTGCCAATGCCAGTATTTTCTCATTTTGACTCAGGGAATAATGATATGCTTATTTCAGGTTTTTGCAGCAATCATCTTGCTAATGCCAAAAGGCTGACAATTTTGAAGCACCTGGGCACCATTTTCATCCTTTACCCTGCTAGCTTCTCAGAGTGTAGGCTCTAGGTCTTCAGTGGCCTTGTATAACATGGTTGGGTTGCATTTTTATAAAACTGTATCACTCAAAATGTCAAAAATGAGAGGGACATGAACATTGCTTGTGGGGTGTAAGAAGCATGTTCAACAAATGGTGACAAGCTTAGGTTCATTAGACAACACAGGCAATCATTTATCAAAGGCAATATATTATCATCATTTAGTGGCTTAAAAGTCCCTTCAAAAGACTTTGTGGGAGGTGTTCTCAAGAGACAAGGACTGTTATGATCACAAATGTTTGGAAAAGTGGGAGTCAGTTGGGAATGCCCTCACACCATATGCATCTAAATTATCACCCCCATGTTGGGAGACAGTAGAGTGTTGTGTTGAGGGCTGGCTTCTATTGAGGACTCTGCTTCAATGCATGATTGTGCAGCTCCCCATTGCTCTAATAGGACATTCTATATGAGAGGATGTGATTGAAAATGGTTTTTGATAGTGTCCATGGTATTCCTTTAAAGTCCCTTTTTATGGGACTGCAAGGCTGTACAAAGGCCTTCCCGTGATCAGGGCAGTGTCCCTTAGCTATTTATTAGATGTTTTTATTCTGCTGGGAGGCTCATGGGACTGTCACCAGCTGAGGCAGTGCTGGGGCAGCTGCCGTCTCTCGGCGGGTTGGCTCCGACTTGGCCTCGTGTGACTTGGCTGCTGCTCCAGTGCCGCAGCGCCCCTCAGCTGAGGCAGTGCTGGGGCAGCTGCCGTCTCTCGGCGGGTTGGCTCCGACTTGGTCTCGTGTGACTCGGCTGCTGCTCCGGTGCCGCAGCGCCCCTCAGCTGAGGCAGTGCTGGGGCAGCTGCCGTCTCTCGGCGGGTTGGCTCCGACTTGGCCTCGTGTGACTCGGCTGCTGCTCCGGTGCCGCAGCGCCCCTCAGCTGAGGCAGTGCTGGGGCAGCTGCCGTCTCTCGGCGGGTTGGCTTCGACTTGGCCTCGTGTGACTCGGCCGCTGCTCCGGTGCCGCAGCACGTCTGTGTGTGTGAGCGGCCGAGATGGACGGCGACGGCGGAGCATCGCGCCCGGCGCTGGGCCGTGGCGGACGGGGCGAGGCCATGCGGCGCGCGCTCGAGATGTACAAACGGCGCCCGGGCGCCCAGCTGCAGGACGCACAGCAGAGCCAGGTGAGCCGGGCGCCGGGCGACCGCGCACCGTCGACCGGGCCGGCGCCGCCCCACAGGTCCGCGCCGTCCAGAGGTACAGCCAGCTGCTCAGGACAGCTCCGCGCGCGCTGCTGACCACGTGTTGTTCAGGACTGATCTTGCGCTGGCTTATTGTTCAACACAACCGTTTTGTGACTGCTGCATGCCTGTAGTGGAGTCCAGGCGTCTGTCTCCATTATCAGGGTTTATTGCACAGCTTGAGACTGACTGTGCTATGCGTGCATGACCTCCAACATGGTGCAGCATAATGACATTAGGTTTTGCCTACACTACCTGAATCCACACTGTACCGGAATGCCTCAGAATGAAGCCAGTATGGCAGAATAGATGAGCTCGACAGCGCTGACCCGTATCTGAGGTGGTGCGGGCCCCTGACCAGGGTTGTCGCCTTTTGGCAGGGCGGCGTGCCCGACCATCCGCTGGCGGCGGTGCCGGGACCGGCCGGAGACGCGCCGCCGCCGTCCGCAGCGCCCGCCGCCGCCGCCACCGCCGCGCCCAGCAGGACCGCACGCCTCCAGATGCTGCTGGAGAAGCACAACAGAGAGAGTACGTGGCACGGATTGCCGCGCGGCCGGCCGCCAGTGAGGCCATGCTGAGAAGCGGCGCGGCTCTGACGGCTGGATGCGGGGGAGCAGTGTGCCGGCCTGCCGGTGATTGGCTCAGGCGTCTGACGTGGGGCTTTGGTGGGTTGTCTGGTGTGAAGCTGGCGGCGGCCGACCGCTTGCCAGGCGCCGCTCCGGCGCGGCCTCGAGCGCCACGGACGCGGCGTCGGGTTCGCCGCCGATTTGGTCGTCTGACCGTTTGGCGGCCGGGCGGCCGTTGTGTGTGGGAGCGCCGCGTCCCGCCGCGGCGCGGTGTGTCCGGCCGTGACCTGCGCGTGCGGCCGGCAGAGGCGCTGGCCGGCGGTCAGCCCAGCGAGCCGGGCCGCGTCGCCGACCCGCCGCCGCCGGCGCCGCACGTCGGCTCGACGCCGCCACCGTCGCAGGCGCAGCCGCCGGCCGGCCGCGGCCGCGCTCTGACCCTGCTCCTGGAGCGGCACAAACAGAAGTGGTGAGAGGCTAGTGCGGCCGGCGCCGCGCTGCCCTGCTCGGCGTAAGCTGCCGGCTGCTGTGGCGTGCCAATGGTGGCACAGCCGTGACGGTCCCTTACAGTCAGCCGTTGTATTGACCACAAGTGACCAGCAGTGATTCTTGCTGTCCTGTTGATGACATTAGTCTACATAACATTCCGGTCACTGAAAGGTCTCACACTCATGCTTTTTCTCGTTGGGTGTGGGGCTGACATGTACATGGCCTTGTATTCTAGACATACTGTCGTGCTGCGGTCACACCGCCTGCTGTACTGTGTGTAACGCGTGGTGCTGTGTGTCGGCCTCGTATGGGCGTGTTGTGCCGCCACAGGTAGCGGTCGGGTGTAGCGGTCGGGTTCGTGCTGTGCCGCCACAGGTAGCGGTCGGGTGTAGTGGTCGGGTTCGTGCTGTGCCGCCACAGGTAGCGGTCGGGTTCGTGCTGTGCCGCCACAGGTAGCGGTCGGGTGTAGCGGTCGGGTTCGTGCTGTGCCGCCACAGGTAGCGGTCGGGTGTAGCGGTCGGGTTTGTTCTGTGCCGCCACAGGTTGTGGTCGGGTTCGTGCTGTGCCGCCACAGGTTGCGGTCGAGTGCGTGCTGATGCCTGGCGTTCTGTCGCTGCAGTGGACAGGCTCCATCTGCGCCAGCTGCGACTCCGGCTCCAGCCACGGCTCCATCTCCAGGCCCGGCGCAGAGCCCGCAGGACGTGGACCGACTGGCCGGCCGCTTTAAGCGCATGGAGGTGGACCTGGAGAAGCCGCCGGTCATCAAGATGGGTACTTCCGGTCGGCGGTGAGCACACCGTCCTCAGCGCCCGGTGCCTGCCGCCTGGTCGCTGGCGCTGACATTCAGGCACTTATGCCGACGTGCGTCATATTTTGTCCCAGATGTGCACAGCAAAAGTTGACGCGTGTGTTGCGTGATGCGGTATGGAGCGTCGTGTCGCTGCTTACCTTGTACCCGTGAGTGATTACTGTGTCGTTTAGCCCCAGTCTCGTGTACGTACTCAGTAATCCATGGCGGGATTCACACAAGGCGACGAGCCCACTTCGCTGCACGGTCCAGTCCCGTTTGAAGGCATGTGTGGTGATCCGCCACAAACGCCGGCGTCCGGCGGTGCGTGCAGGCGCGCCGTCGCCGTGCGTGCGGCGCGCGCTGCCGGCCGGCGCCCGCTCTGAGCGCGCCCTCCTCCGGTCCGCTGCGGCAGGGTGGACCTCTACACGAACCACATCGGACTGCGCATGCAGCCGGGCCGCGCCGTGCACGAGTACCAGCTGCGCTTCACGCCCTACCAGGACTCGGTGTCGCTGCGGTTTCGGCTGCTGCGGCACGAGCGCGTGCGCGCCGTCATCGGCACGGCCAGCGTGCACGACGGCGGCAAGTACTACCTGCCCATGCGGCTGCCGAGCGAGGTGAGAGGGGACCGGCGCGTGGCGCCGCGCGCCGCCGCGCGCTCCGCACGGCTGGCGCGGGACGGCCCTGGCACTGCGCTCGGGCGGAGCCGCCGCTGGAGGTGAACGTCGCTGCGCTGTTTGCGATGGCGACATGCTTGGCTATTTGGTAGTGGGTCAGGTTGTGGCCCTTCAGGCATGGGTGTTCGTACGACTACCCGCCATTTGTACAGCGTGTGGCTCAGCGTGTGGCATCAGTACCCTGTGGCACTATTCAGAAGTTCGCGGCTCACTTCTGAGCTGTTTTCACGTGCAGAGACGGCTGTGTGACTGGGCCGATTGGGTGTCGGGTGTCCCGCGGCCTGCAGCAGCTGACCTCGGCTGACCTGACGTCCGGTCGCCCGGCAGGTGACCTCCATCCAGGTGCCGCACCCCGACGGCGCGTCGCCGCCCGTGCTTGTTGAGTTTATCTGGAAGAAGGAGACGCCGCTGGAGGCCTGCATCCACCTGCTGAACGTGTGCATGAAGCGCATCATGGGCCGGCTGCAGTTGTCGCCCTTGCAGCGCTCCTTCTTCGACAGCGCCGCTGCCAAACAGATCCCCAAACACCGGTGGGTGGCAGCCCAGCCGTCAGCGGGGGATAGTGGACGCACTGCCCCCCCCCCCCCCCCTGCTCGCCAGCTTGGCTGTTTGGCGCCGTTCCGCCGCGCAGCTGTCCCCACCTGCTGGCTGTCCAGTGTCTCTCCGCCGCAGAGCTGTCCCCGCTTGCTGGCTGTCCAGCGCCGCTCCGCCGCAGAGCTGTCCCCGCTTGCTGGCTGTCCGGCGCGGTGTACCCGCTCACACGAGTGTAGCGGGCTCGAGTGTCTGCCGGGTCGAGCGGCGGCGTGGCTCATGCCGGCGCCCGTTGACTGCCGCCCGTCCCGGCAGGATGGAGGTGTGGCCCGGCTACATCACGGCCATCCACTGCTACGAGGGAGGCATCAAGCTGAACGTGGACGTGGCCCACCGCGTGCTGCACACCTCCACGGCCATGGAGTGCATGTGAGTGACGGCTGGTGCCGGCCTCGGCGCGCCGCTGTGCCCGCCCTGCCCCCGCTGCTGGGCGGTGTGTGTTGGCGTGTGGGTGGTTGTGGACGGGTCAGCTGCAGGCCGCCGCCGGGCATGCCCTCTGGGGCCGGCGGCGGCCGGCAGTCTGCCTCCGCCGGCCACCGACGGCTGTCTGCCGCGAGACGGCGAGGAGACGGGACCGGGACCCGCCCTGCCGCTCACGCTCTGCCGCCTCCCCCTCGCCAGCGAGGACGCCTTCAACACCAACCCGGCCCGCTGGCAAGATACCGTCTTCAAGACGCTCATTGGCCACGTCGTGATGACGCGCTACAACAAGAAGACCTACCGCGTCGACGACATCGACTACACCATGACGCCCAAGGACAGCTTCACTCTGTCGGACGGCACCACGGTGAGCCGGCCGGCCGCTGCGCCGATTGCCTTGTATCTGGCACACGCCTCTCATAACCATCACGGCTGGGGCCCGAAAAAAGCTCGTACGCCTGCGTGCGTGTATGCAACGCTAGGGCATGTTTATTCCTGGGTTGGCTGGAAAGCTCCAGCTGCCCTCCTTGGTTTATCTCGGTTTAACGTTGCTGCACTTTTCCGGGTGGCCTCACGCGTCACGTGCCGCTTCTAACGCAGATCACGTACATGGAGTACTACAAGAAGCACTACATGCTGGACATCAAGAACCCGGACCAGCCGCTGCTGATATCGCGCCCCAAGAAAAGAGACAAACAGGTTCGTCATTTGCCAGCCGCCGGCAGCCGTCGCATGACGCCCCTCGACTGGGCAGGGTAATCCTGGCTCCGTTTTTCAAGCGGCCGTCGTTCAGCGGCCCAGATCTGTTCCACGGCTGCTGCCCGCTCCCTGTAAGCTGTCGCTGGAGCCACGAGGAAGCCGGCGGGAAGGACCCCACTCCCGTGTTTCCGGTCCGTGCTGCCCTTACGACCGCAGTCGCCGCCGCGGGACGTGTGTGTCTTCGTCAAAAGAAACGTGATATAAGTATCGGTGTCGTTTACGAGCCACTTTCGGGCGGCATGGTGGGGCTGCAACGGCTGCCTGTCAGTCGTTTTTCGTCGTTAGTGTATCGCTAACCATGAGCTAGCGGCTAACAGCCAGTCATCGGGAGTATTTGGCGGCGACGGCCACCCAGGCGATAATGTCGCCGGAGGGCGGGGGGGGGGGGGGGGGGCAGGGAACCGCGGTCCGTGACGCCACCGCCGCGCCGTCCACGTGCCGGACCCCACAGCCGTCCGACGGCCGTCTGTGTCCGCCGCAGGAGCAGCAGGTGGACCTCTGCCTGATCCCCGAGCTGTGTCACATGACCGGCCTGACGGACGCCCAGCGCTCCGACTTCCGCATGATGAAGGACCTCATCAGCCAAACGGCCGTCAAGCCCGAGGACCGCGTCCGCCACCTGGCCACCTTCATACGTCGCATCAAGGGTGGGTGACACGGGTCCCCCATTTGGAGAGCATTTCAAATATCGAGCTTTGTCATGTCATGTCATTGGGGCTTTACGAAGCACGCAGCTACTGAGGCCTATATGGCGTCGCCTGCCTCTCACCCTGGCAGGAAGGGCGGGCACCGCGGGAAATCGAACCCGTACCTCTAGTTTCCCAGACGCGCGTTGGTTGACGCAGATGCATTAACCACTGCACTACCGGCACCCCAATATCGAGCTTTTACCCGCATGCAAAGCGTCGAGGTACGTCCGTCGATAAAGACACCCGTGCAAAGAACTGGAGGTGCCTGAAGCACGGAGTGGGTAAAAGGTAACCAATCGTGCGCCTCGCCGCGTGCTCCGGGGGAGGAGGCGATGGGCTGAGCAGCGCCTGCGGTCGGCCGACAGGCTGCCCGGAGGCCAACGCCGTGCTGGAGGAGTGGGGCCTGAGCCTGGACGACGGCGTGTCGCGGCTGGACGGCCGCCAGCTGGAGCAGGAGTCGCTGCGGGTGGGCGGCGGCCGCGAGATCCAGCCCGACACACGCGACTGCTCCTGGGACCGCGCCATCAAGTACGTGGCTCGCGTAGCCGCAGTGCGCCTTAACTGCGTTCGGTGTATTTTTGCTCTCTTTTCCCTATTGCCCTGTTTTATTTCTTACTGTTTGCATCATAGTTACGTTTCGAAACTAAGTTGAGCTTTCTCTTGATGTGTCATCGTCAAGTTGCGCGCGAACTCTTCCGGCGGAAACTGTTGAAGAAGGTAAGCATTTTTAAAAATGAAGATGCAGCCGGCCATGCCTCGTCCAGTCAGCTGCGCCTTTCCGTGTGAGTGTGGTGGTCAGGGCGATGTTTCGGCGCGAAAGGCGCCGGCCAGGGACTCGGTTAAACGGAGCCCTTCGCCGCAAACCTGTCGTTAAACGTCTCTGTTAATCGTCACGTCTGGTGGTGCCATGAATAATCATACAAAAACATCCCAAATGAAATGCATCTGAGTTCAGGAGCCGAGGTATTTCATGAAAAAATTATGGACCTACTAAGGTATGTTCTAATTTTAGTTGCCTTGAATGAGCATTACAGTCTGATTTCAAGATGACGTGCTTGGCTCAGGTTCACGTTTTACTGGAAAGCTAAATATTGTCAATTGCTAATAAGCGAACGTTCACACATACCCCGCGGGCCTGATGTAGTGTGGCGGCTGGGCGCCTGGCTCAACATCTCGGCCGGCCGCCTCCAGGAGCAACAAGGCACTGACCACGGTGGATCTGCGCTGCTGGCTGGTGGTGTTCCTGAACCGGAACGAGCACGCGGCCCGCCAGCTGGTCAACAGTCTGATGCAGGCGTGCCAGGGCGTCGGCATGAACGCTGTGCAGCCGCAGATGGTGTCGCTGCCCAACGAGCGCACCGAGACGTTCGTCGACGCCATGCGGCGTGCCATCCGACCCGAGGTCAGTCGGCGCCCCGGGCGGCGGTCTGGCGACGGCCGGCGCGCCGCTCGCGGCCCCGGCGAGAGCTGCCCTGACGGCCGCGGGAGATGTGCCGTTAGTGCTCGGTCGCGCCGGGGCGGGTCGGCCGGGATCCCCCCGGAAGAGACGGGCTCTGACGGGAGGGTTTGTCTGTCCGCCGGCCCTGCGTGTGTGTGTGACGTGTGGCCCGTGTCTGCTGTGCAGCTGCAGATCATCCTGGCCATCATGCCCAGCCAGCGGGAGGACCGGTATGCGGCCATCAAGAAGCTCTGCTACGTGACCATGCCCGTGGCCAGCCAGGTGAGGCGCGCCGCTGGCAGGGCCGCTCCGCCCCGTCCGGCAGGAGCGGCGCCAGACCCGGCTCGCCGCCGGCGCGCGACGGCCGATGGCGCCATGCAATGGG
Source organism: Pollicipes pollicipes (assembly GCF_011947565.3). NCBI lineage: Eukaryota > Metazoa > Arthropoda > Thecostraca > Pollicipedomorpha > Pollicipedidae > Pollicipes > Pollicipes pollicipes. The sequence continues at coordinate 46,517,042 of NW_023596420.1, forward strand.
GCGGACGTGAATGGGGAAGACATGCCGCTAGACTCGGCACTGTTGAGGACACCCAAGTTTAGTTTGAAATTCACCTGGCTGCGACGAATGATCCCGACATGCTTTCCAGGAACATGCTTGAAGCTGCTTATGATCAAGCTGATTTTCTTCCACATCTGACCAGAACTTTCGGGGAACGTGCCCTTAAACATCAGAGCGCCACCATGATAGTAATGTTTTCATGACGTCGTTTCATCAATTTGTGTGTCCACAGTCGGGATGCCAACCTTGCCGAATTGTGGCAGCATCGCTGCTGGCCGTCTGCGCGTGTTCTGTGTCTGACCCGGCCACGCCTGTGCGCGCCCCAGGTGGTCAACTTCCGCACGATCAACAAGGAGTTCGGCAAACTCCGACCGATCGCCTTCAAGATCGCCATGCAGATGAACTGCAAGCTGGGTGGCGAGCTGTGGTCCTGCAGGATGCCGGTGGTGAGTGTCTGTCGGCTCCCCCTGCGCGGCGCCGTCCGTCTGATGTGAAGCGCTGGGACGTGACCGCTGCGTCAGCGCCGGGCCGTCGCCGGCGGCCGGACACCGCTCCGGGGCCGGGCGGGACGCGGCGGCGGCGGCGCGCGCGGCCGGTGTGGCGCGCCGCGCCGGGCCCGCTGCTGAGCGCTGATCGGTCGGCCGGCCTTGTTGCAGAGGAACGTGATGTTGTGCGGCGTGGACGTGTACCACGACAGCCCGCGCGGCAACAACAACTCGGTGCTGGCGTTCGTGTCGGCTCTGAACCCGGACCAGACCAGGTGGGCGCCCCGCTGCGGCTCTCGCCGCTTCCACGCTGACAGTGGGCAGAAACTAGACCAGGCGCCCAAAGCAGCTGCATTCGGATGCGGCCGCACAGCTCGCGCCAGTGTAATGGTAGTATAAACGCGAGGACCGCGAAGCCTAGGAAAGCACTCGAGGCTGAACACAACGTGGCGTGCACCCGTGGCTAGTGAGATTAGTCTGCTCGAGGACGTTACAGTTAATGCGTTGTGGGGCGCCCTGTTATGGTTGATGCCTTGTGGTATATGATCGCAGTTGCCATAACCATAACCAATAGGGGTGCCGGTCGTGTAGGGGTTAACGCATCCGCATTAACCACTGCACGTCTAGGAAACCAGAGGTACGCGGTTCGATTCCCCGCGGTGCCCGCCCTTCTTGCCAGGGTGAGGCAGGCGACGTCATATGGCCTCAGCAGCTGAGTGCGTCGTAAAGCCCCAATGACACACACACACACACACACACACACACACACACACACACACACACACACACACACACACACACACACACACACACACACACACACACACACACACGCACACGCACACGCACACGCACACGCGCACGCGCACGCGCACGCGCACGCGCACGCGCACGCACACGCGCGCGCGCGCACGCGCACACACGCGCACGCGCACGCGCACGCGCACGCGCACGCGCACGCGCACGCGCACGCGCACGCGCACGCGCACACGCACACGCACACGCACAACCATAACCAATATAGAAACAATATAACCAAAAGCGTCATAACATAGTGCGGCCGAGGGCGCTGGGGCACCGGGTGACAAGCAGTGTTGTCGAGGCCTCTCCGTCCCCTCTCCCGCCGCATGGCTGTACCTGTCTGTCTGCCTGTACCGTCTGTCTGTGCTGTCGTCGGGCTGTGCCTCTCTGAGCGCGTAGCTCGGCTCGGTCTGGTGGTGACCGCGCCGCGGCCGGCCTGGCTGCCAGGTACCACTCGCAGGCGAGGATACAGAAGCCCGGCCAGGAGCTGGGCGACACGCTCAGCATGTGCCTGCTCACCGCCCTGCGCCGCTGGCACAGCGTGAGTCCGCACGTTGGCCGCCACTGAAGCCCAGGCGCTCCCGGAGAGGCAGGACGGAATGATCTGAGAGGCACCTCTCATTGATGGATTCAGCTGGACTTTTTAGTTTGGACTTCGGTTGTACTTGCACTTTCATTGCTGGACTTTCGCCGCGCTGCGACCTTCTGCTCATGGAGCAGTGGCCACGAAGTGTTTGTGATTCGGCGAGGTTCGTCGGCGGCGGCGGCGGCGGCGCGTGCGGTGGCTCCGCTGGGTGGGCCCGCCTGACGCACGGCCTCTGTCCGCAGGCCAACAACAGCCTGCCCGAACACATCGTCATCTTCAGGGACGGCGTGGGCGACAGCCAGCTGCAGGCCACCACCATGCACGAGGTGAGCCCCCCCCCCCCCCGGTGCGCACGCGCGCCGGCGGCGGCCCGACGCCAGCGGCAGAGCGCTGTGCTGATACTGGTGGGGTGGCGCCATCTCGATGCCGTCTGGGATGTAGAGTGGCGTCAGCCTTGAAGGACGCCGGCTCTTGAAAACGAGACGATGGTGGCGTGTTGGCTGGCGCCGTGCCTGGCGTCGGCACGCGCTCGCCGTAACGCCGGTGTCACGTGCCGTCGGCCTGGCGTGGGTGCCGTCGTTAGCGGGCTGGCGGCGACCGGACGCAGGGTCCAGCGAGCCGGAGTGGGGCCGTGCCCGGCTGTCGCCGCCCCCCCCCCCCCCCGACGCGGCTGACGTCACTGCACCTCGGCCGCCGTCAGATCCCGCAGTATGAGTCGGTGTTCTCCACGTTCCCCGACTACCAGCCGCGCCTGAACGTCATCATCGTACAGAAGCGCATCAACACGCGCATCTTCCACGCCCAAGTAAGAGCGCCGCCGGTCCCGCTGGTGGGCCCTGCGCGCCCGTCACGGTTTGGCCCGCGGTCTTGGTCGCGTCTGTGGTCTCGGGCTCGTCCGCGGTCTCAGCCTCGTCTGCGGTCTCGGTCGTGTTTGCGGTCTGCAGTATCGGTCTCGTGTGTGGTCTGGTCTGGTCTGCGGTCTCGGTCTCTCGTGTGCGGTCTCCATCTCGGTCTCGATCTCGTGTGTGGTCTGCGGTCTCGGTCTCGATCTCGTGTGTGGTCTGCGGTCTCGGTCTCGGTCGTCTCTCTCGGTCTCGGTCGTCTCTCTCGGTCTCGGTCGTCTCTCTCGGTCTCGGTCGTCTCTCTCGGTCTCTCGGTCGTCTCTCTCGGTCTCGGTCGTCTCTCTCGGTCTCGGTCGTCTCTCTCGGTCTCGGTCGTCTCTCTCGGTCTCGGTCGTCTCTCTCGGTCTCGGTCGTCTCTCTCGGTCTCGGTCGTCTCTCTCGGTCTCGGTCGTCTCTCTCGGTCTCGGTCGTCTCTCTCTCTCTCCGGTCTCGGTCGTCTCTCTCTCTCGGTCTCGGTCGTCTCTCTCTCTCCGGTCTCGGTCGTCTCTCTCTCTCTCGGTCTCGGTCGTCTCTCTCTCTCTCGGTATCGGTCGTCTCTCTCTCTCTCGGTCTCGGTCGTCTTCTCTCTCTCGGTCTCGGTGTCTCTCTTCTCTCGGTCTCGGTCGTCTCTCTCTCTCGGTCTCGGTCGTCTCTCTCTCTCTCGGTCTCGGTCGTCTCTCTCTCTCTCTCTTCTCTCCTCTCTCTCTCTCTCTCTCTCTCTCTCTATCTCTCTATCTCTCTCTCTCTCTCTCTCTCTCTCTCTCCTCTCTTCTCTCTCTCTCTCTCTCTCTCTCTCTCTCTCTCTGTCCTGTCCCTGTCCCTGTCCCCTGTCCCTGTCCCTGTCCCTGTCCCTGTCCTGTCCCTGTCCCTGTCCCTGTCCCTGTCCCTGTCCCTGTCCTGTCCCTGTCCCTGTCTCTGTCCCTGTCTCTGTCTTCGTCTCTGTCTGTCTCTGTCTCTGTCTCTGTCTCTGTCTCTGTATCTGTCTCTGTCTCTGTCTCTGTCTCTGCTCTGTCTCTGTCTCTGTCTCTGTCTCTGTCTCTGTCTCTGTCTCTGTATCTGTCTCTGTCTCTGTCTTGTCTCTGTCTCGTCTCTGTCTCTGTCTGTCTCTGTCTCTGTCTCTGTCCTTCTGTCTCTGTCTCTGTCTCTGTCTCTGTCTCTGTCCTCTGTCTCTGTCGTCTGTCTCTGTCTCTGTCCTCTGTCTCTGTCTCTGTCTCTGTCTCTGTCTCTGTCTCTGTCTCTGTCTCTGTATCGTCTCTGTCTCTGTCCTCTGTCTCTGTATCTGTCTCTGTCTCGGTCTCTGTCTCGTCTCTGTCTCTGTCTCTGTCTCTGGTCTCTGTCTCTGTCTCTGGTCATCTGTCTCTGTCTCTGTCCTCGTCTCTGTCCTCTGTCTCGGTCTCTGTCTCTGTCTCTGTCTCTGTCTCTGTCTCTGTCTCTTGTCTCTGTCTCTGTCCTCTGTCTCTGTCTCTGTTCTCGTCTCTGTCCTCTGTCTCGTCTCTGGCTCTGTCTCTGTCTCTGTCTACTTGTCTCTGTCTCTGTCTCTCCTCACTCTCTCTCCTCTCTCGTCTCTCTCTCTCTCTCTCTCTCTCTCTCTCTCTCTCTCTCTCTCTCTCTCTCTCTCTCTCTCTCTCTCTCTCTCGTCCCCGGTGAGCGGCCGGCTACCGGCCGGCCGCCGTCTGTCTTGGTCTCCTTTTGTTGAGTGGGGCGCTCAGCCGCAGTATGATGCTCGGCATGTTCCTTGTGCCGCCTCACGCGGTGGTCAGGCTGTCAACGTACCGTTTCTTAATGCAAGTCTGCCTCGTGTACAGAACTTCACAGTATTTTGCTTCCAGTCATGAGGAAAGTGAATCTACTCTCTTGGTGTATTGTATTTTGTTTTGTTGTATGTGTTTTATTTTGTCTACGTTTTGTGCGACTTACCTGTTGAGTTTGATGTGCCATATCTTAAGACGGTGCATATAGAGGGAGTGATTACATTTGTATGGGGATTTTAACTGAAAAAACCATATTGAAGACGTTTTGGTGCAGTTCACGGCCATGGCCTTTTGTGACCTAAAACCATTTCGTTCCTGAGCTTAAAGGTCGCAGAGATGTGGGAAAGAAGTTGCGGAAGAGTATTTCAAGGTCACATTGAAATGCATAGCGTCATGATAACGTTGTTTCAATCCTGCTATTTCATTGTCCATGCGCCGGTCAAGTCCAAGAAAGGTGTAATTATCGAGCCGCTCATATATGACGTCCGCAGGCACAATTTCCAGAGAAATGCTGTTGTCCATAGCAGCATTTTCGAATAAAAGTGTACTAACAGTAATAAGTGAACTTTTTCATCATATTTGATGTTTCATTCATTATATCCAGATGTGGAATATTCCCTTTAATAGGCGTTGTATTGCCATCATGCCACCTTATTTTTCACATGCCGTATTTCTTTGATGCGTTCGACCTATTCGCGTTTGGGAATCTGTTTGGCAAGTCCCCTGCAGCCGTGAGCTTTCCGGCCGGTGCCTGGTGGCCGGCCGGGGCTGCCGATGCGGGTGTGCCGGAGCGTGAGCCGCTGCCGTGGCGGCCGCCGCCCGGCTGACGGTGCCCCCCCCCCCCCCCCCCCCCCCCCACCCCCCCCCCCCCCCCCTCCTGTCAGGGCCGCGCCATCGCCAACCCCGGGCCCGGCACGCTGGTGGACCACGCCGTCACCGGCCGCCACCTGTTCGACTTCTTCCTAGTGTCGCAGCACGTGAACCAGGGCACCGTGGCGCCCACGCACTACATTGTGCTGCGGGACGGCGGCGCCTGGCCGCCGGACGTGCTGCAAAAGCTGGCCTACAAGGCGTGCCACCTCTACTACAACTGGTGCGGCACCGTGCGTGTGCCGGCTCCGGTCCAGGTGAGGCGCGTCAGCTGGCCGCCCGGCCGGCCGTGCAGGCTCGCTCCGCCCCGCTCCCCTCTCGCCACGCCTCGGCCGCCGTCCAGCTGGCCGCCTGGCCGGCTGTGCAGGCTCGCTCTGCCGCTTTCCTCTCTCGCCACGCCTCGGCCGCTGTCCAGGTGGCCGCGCAGGCCCGCCCTTCCCCGCTCCCCTCTCGCCGCGCCTCGCCGCTGTCCAGCTGGCCTCCCGGCCGGCTGTGCTGGCTCGCTCCGCCCCGCCCCCCTTTCGCTGCGCTTTTGCTGTCCAGCTGGCCACCCGGCCGGCTGTGCAGGTCCGCTCCGCCCCGCTTCCCTCTCGCCGCGCCTCGGCCGCTGTCCAGCGCTGGCGACCCCGCGTGGCGCGCCCGGCGAGCCTTACGCTGTTTGATGCGGCCGTGAAGTGTGACGCTCGCGATGGGATCAGCTGTGGTGAGATGTCCTGCGGCTCCCAGTCCGTCTGACTGGGCTCGTTCCTTTGCAGTACGCCCACAAGCTGGCGGCCATGGTGGGCCAGGTGCTGCACACTCATCACGACGAGCGAATCGCCGACCATCTGTTCTACCTCTGAACGGAGCGACGGCAGCGCCCTGTACAGACTGCCGCGGCGGCAGCAGACAGCGCCCTGCAAAGACTTCCGGAGGCGGTAGACGGCGCCCTGTACAGACCGTCGGGGCGCCACACAGCGCCATGCGCAGACTGCCGGGACGGCGAGTGTCGTCGGTCGCCTGTCGGCCGCCGCCTCCTGCACAAAAGCGCCGGCAGCAACGCGGCCTCAGTGCAGAGCGAGGCACGCGTCCGGGGTCGGATCGTGACGCTCCCCCCCCCCCCCCCCCGAGGCACGGGGCTGGGTACTACCGAGTGCCGCCGCCCTCCGGCAGGCGCTGATCTCGCCACACGGGGATTCGTCTATTTTTGTAAACATTGCCGTGGCGGCGCCGTTGCAATCAGCGTCGATGCGACCGGCGCCAGCGACTTCGTGTTCGCTCTTAATGATTTGCGTACCAAACGTTACGTTTTTTTTTCCACGAGACGGTGGCCAGCTTTAGTTTTAGTCCGGGTGGCTGATAATGCTCACATCTTCGTTCTAACAGTTGGCTGACAAGACCGTATTTACGACGAGGACGCATGCTTTTGTTCCCCTCCCACTACGCATTCGCCGTTTAACTTCCTCTTTTGGAACTCGGGCTGTGCTTCGGAACGCGGTGACCTGTAGCACAATAGCACTATAACGAGGGAAGCGTTACAATCGGTGCACAAAGAGGTGGCATGAGAGGATGCGCGGGGAATCGGAATGCGTTTGTAAGCCTCATGGATAAGCCCTCCGCTGAGGTACACGGGACCAATCAGTCACGTCTGTCAGGACCTTGTCACCGTTACGTGCCTTGTCTGGTGCTGATCGCAACATGTTGTCAACCAACGATCGTGTTTTGCGTGACCGGAGGGCCTGCCCGCGCTGAATGCAGAGAAGGAAGGGGTGCGCACATGAGCTGGCGCGAATGAGCGGGACAGCCGACGACTGGAAGGGGTAGGGAGAAGTTGGTCCGTTAGGCTGCTGGCTCAGCCGTGGCCACACGTTACCTGACTAGTGGCATGACAAATTCGCGCGATCCGCTTCCTGACAGTGCTGTGTCACTCGCTGGACCTCGGTCGGAGGCACTCTCCGGCGCCGTGTCACTCGCTGGACCTCGGTCCGAGGCATTCTCCAGCGCCGTGTCACTGGCTGGACTTCGGTCCGAGGCGCTCTCCTGCGCCATGTCACTGGCTGGACCTCTATTACAGGCGCCCTCCAGCGCCGTGTCACTGGCTGTACCTCGGTCCGAGGCACTCTCCAGCACCGTGTCACTGGCTGGACTTCGGTCCGAGGCGCTCTCCTGCGCCATGTCACTGGCTGGACCTCTATTACAGGCGCCCTCCAGCGCCGTGTCACTGGCTGTACCTCGGTCCGAGGCACTCTCCAGCACCGTGTCACTGGCTGTACCTCGGTCCGAGGCGCCCTCCAGCACCGTTTCACTGGCTGGACCTCGGTCCGAGGCGCTCTCCAGCGCCGTGTCACTGGCTGGACCTCGGTCCTTGCCGCTCTCCAGCGCCGTGTCACTGGCTGTACCTCGGTCCGAGGCACTCTCCAGTACCATGTCACTGGCTGGACCTCGGTCCGAGGCGCTCTCCAGCGCCGTGTTACTGGCTGTACCTCGGTCCGAGGCGCTCTCCAGCGCCGTGTCACTGGCTGGACCTCGGTCCGAGGTGCTCTCCAGCGCCGTGTCACTGGCTGGACCTCGATCCGAGGCGCTCTCCTGCGCCGTGTCACTGGCTGGACCTCGATCCGAGGCGCTCTCCTGCGCCGTGTCACTCGCTGGACCTCGGTTGGAGGCACTCTCCAGCGCCGCGTCACTCGCTGGACCTCGGTCGGAGGCGTTCCACGGCACACCCCACTTCCGCTCTTGTGTGTATTGGGCATGAATATGGACAGCTGGGCTTACGGGCAGGATACGCAAGAATACAACGTCCCGACGTTACAAGCAATCACGCCGGACTTGACAAGCAATCACAGACTCGATCAGTACCTAAGATCTCGATTAATTCTGGTCCAGCTGTACCCGACGATCGCCCGGTGCCATCCGCGCACCGCAACACCTTTGGGGGCTCGCGTGATATACACGAAAACTTCTTCCCTGAAACGGCGGCTCCCGCGGCTCGCACGAGTCGCGGCACTCCAAACGTATCAAAACGCACTCCGACAGGTCGGCCTCCTTAATTATTGTCGCTTATAAAACGCATCTGGGAACGCCCACCATTCACAGCACACGACCGTCAGGCGCAGTTTACGTACCAACGGGTTATGCACGGTACAGACAACAGGCGCAAACAGATCCATGACACGCGCAAGTGCGTCGCCGCCACGGACAGGCGCCGCTGACAATGTCCAGCCTGCTGCGGCCTTGCGGGCCAGCGAGTCAGTCAGTCAGTCAGTCAGTCAGCAGGTGACCAGCTCCCAGTCGCGGTCCTCAGCGTCGGCGGCGCCGGGCTGGACCTGAGGCCGCACTGGCTGGCCGGGCCTCAGCCACAGGTCGTGCAGTGTGTAGAGGCCGCCCGCGTGGACCACCCACAGCTCGCCGCTCACCGACGCTGCGGCACGGGCCAGCAGAGGTCAGGAGGAGGGGAGGGGGGGGGGGGGGGCGTCGCCGCCTGCTCGGCCGTACCCGGCGATGCTGGCGCACGCGAAGCCGAGGCAAACACCGGCCGGCCGGCGTCGGCTGAGCACACCGGCGCGGGACCGCGGTCCTGAGCTGGAGCTGGCCACGCCAGCCGCAAACCCAACTACGCCACCTAGTACAGGGCAAACCCGCGACCTCACGCGGCCGCCGTCCGACAGGCCAGGGTGCTGTCGTCGAGCGGTGGCGCCTCACCTGATACGTGTCGGGTGGAGCCGGGCACGCGGCACCACTGCTGGCCGGCCTCCAGCCAGCGGTGCACAGCGCCGCTGGAGGCGCGTCCCCAGACGGCGCCGGGCGCCAGCGCCAGCTGCGCCGCCGCCAGTCCGGTCGCCGGCTCCCAGTGCGTGCCGACCATGGGCTGCTGGTGGACGCCGCAGCGGCGCCACGGCACGCCGGCAGAGTCCAGCGCCCAGACCGGCTGGTCGGCCGGCCCCACGGCCACCTGGTACACAGACACGCCCGTCACGGCAACCGACCGTTACGGCGGCTGGCTGTCACCAGCCCGTCACAGACCATGCAGACAGGCACGGCCACACGCAAGCATGGCGCACCAGGCAGCCCCGTGATGCCGGTTACTGCGGTCACGACAGGCGACTTGCACATCTCTTCCCCGCCTCACGGCGCTGCTGGACTGCGTCCCTGGACCGGACCCCGTGCAGCCCCAGCCAGCTCGGCGCACTCTACGGAGCACTCCAGGCCCCCTGGCCGACGCGTGGCCGCTGGAGGGCAGCGTGCCACGAGCGCGGCAGGCCCCGCCGCGGTCAGGCGCGTGACCGCTGGACGGCAGCGTGCCACGAGCGCGGTAGGCCCCGCCGCGGGCCGGCGCCGGACACCACCACCGACTTCCAGCGGCGGCGGCGCGGCGCCGCAGGGCGGAGGACCGGCCTCGGACACACCGGCGGCGCGCTGCCGAACGGAGCAGGCGGAGAGGAGCGGCGGACGGGCACACGGCGACGCTAGAGGCGCGGCAGGAGGGCCTGCCGGCCGGCCGGACCAGCACCACAGGGCACAGCGACGGAGGAGACGGCCAATAACATCGGCCACAGACAACTGAGGCTGGACGACAGACAACTGAGGCCGAACGGCAGACAACTGAGAACGGACGACAGACAACTGAGGCTGGACAGCAGACAACTGGGAACGGACGACAGACAACTGAGACCGGACGACAGACAGCTGAGGCCGGACGGCAGACAACTGGGAACGGACGACAGACAGCTGGGGCCGGACGAATGACAACTGAAACCGGACGGCAGAACTGTGACCGGACGACTGAGACGACTAGACGACTGAGACAGGACGATAACTGGAAACGGACGACAGACAACTGCGACCGGCGGACGGCAGAACTGTAACCGGACGACAAACAACTGACACCAGACGTCCGACGAATGAGGCCGGACAGCAGACGAGCGACAGTGAACGGCTGGCGATATCACCTGGCCGATCAGGTCCAGTCGGGCAGACCACTAGGCCGAACTCACCAACGTCTGGCGACGACGGTGCGAAACCAATCGTCAAATGAAATCAAATGAAATCAAAGACCATCGAACAAGGGTGGAGTGGGCTGACCTCACAATACAGACATTTCAGGTACCTGTTCAAACAATGGCAATGAGGCAAGGTGGCAATGGTGAGAAGGGCGGCAAGAATTTGCCAATAATAACAGGCCCATTACAATCAGCTACGTCGACGAGCTGTTCATTGTTATCTCCAAATCCTGTTGCTCAGATTGTGAGGATATACCACTTGGCAGTCAGTCACTTGAGGCCACCATTAAGAGGTGAATACAGCGATCAATAGCAATGTAAACATATTGGAAGGAGCGCACACACCAGTCAAACAAAATTCACAGCCACGCAATGACGCCATTCGTGTCCACACTAAACCTTAATCACACCGTTATACCACTGTTTACACATGAACTCGGGGCCAGTCACAGCGCAAAGTCATTTCAGTCTGATAATTCGCGGGCAATTGTCCGATTTAATCCACACCTGAAGACATGTGGTTGTACTGGCTACCAGACCGTGAATATGCTCACACGTCAAGACGGTAGGTTCAACCTCCTCACACAATTGCCCTATTACTGCGAGCGGGACGCTGACTGTAAAGCCCTGTCTCGCGCTGCACCGTCACGGCTGAGCGGCCGCGCGCGCGGTCCGGGCAGACCGCCCCGCCAGGCGGCCGGGCCGGGCGGGGCGGGGCGGGGAGACTGACCTGCACGAATCGGACGGCGGCGGGCGGGTCGAGCGTGACCCACGCCGGCTGCAGACCGGCCGGCGAGCGGCGCGCCACCGTCGGCCCCAGCCGCACCAGCACTCGGCCAGCCGCGTCACACGCCCACACAGACTGGGCGCCCACCGACAGCTGCGTCAGCCGACACCCGTCTGAGGGTGATACGGTGACGTCACACGCCCACACAGACTGGGCGCCCACCGACAGCTGTGTCAGCCGACACCCGTCTGGGGGTGATACGGTGACGTCACACGCCCACACAGACTGGGCGCCCACCGACAGCTGCGTCAGCCGACACCCGTCTGAGGGTGATACGGTGACGTCACACGCCCACACAGACTGGGCGCCCACCGACAGCTGCGTCAGCCGACACTGGTCTGAGGGCGACACACTGACGTCACACGCCCACACAGACTGGACGCCCACCGACAGCTGCGTCAGCCGACACCCGTCTGAGGGTGATACGGTGACGTCACACGCCCACACAGACTGGGCGCCCACCGACAGCTGCGTCAGCCGACACCCGTCTGAGGGTGATAAGGTGACGTCACACGCCCACACAGACTGGGCGCCCACCGACAGCTGCGTCAGCCGACACCCGTCTGAGGGCGACACACTGACGTCACACGCCCACACAGACTGGACGCCCACCGACAGCTGCGTCAGCCGACACCCGTCTGAGGGTGATACGGTGACGTCACACGCTCACACAGACTGGGCGCCCACCGACAGCTGCGTCAGCCGACACCCGTCTGAGGGTGATACGGTGACGTCACACGCCCACACAGACTGGACGCCCACCGACAGCTGCGTCAGCCGACACCCGTCTGAGGGTGATACGGTGACGTCACACGCCCACACAGACTAGGCGCCCACCGACAGCTGCGTCAGCCGACACCCGTCTGAGGGTGATACGGTGACGTCACACGCTCACACAGACCGGGCGTACCCACGGAGTCAGAGCATGGTGCTATCATAACTCAGCTAATGCAAAGTAGATAGAAAAAACGACACTGTGAGTCTGTAAGCAGATATCCAGTCTTACGAGCGTGCCTTCCTCTCTTCTGGCGGGGGTAATCACGGTGAGTAGCAGCGCACCGCACGACGGCGCATAAACCACAGCCTTAAACACCCCGCTAGCAACGGACACAGATCATCGCCGCGAGCTGAGCAGCGGGCGGCGCGGGGCTCCGAACGGGTACCACGTGACCCTGACCGAGGCACGGCTGGCGTCGCTCGACAGCGCCGGCTAACCGGCCGGGCGTGCGGCGGCGGCGGCGGCGGCGGCTCGACACACCGCCGGCCGATCACACCGGCCACCTGGCGCGGCGGGACGCGCACGCTAGGCCAGGCCGGTCCACCGCCGGGCCGGCCGGCTCAGCTACCACTCACCGATCTGCATGAGGTCGAGCTGCACCCAGGCTGTGCCGCGCGCGCTCTGCTCCACCCCCTCGCGGACGAACAGACGGCCGTTCGTGGTCAGCAGCCAGAGCGTGCCGGGCGCGGCCGACACACTCTGCACATGACAGCCCCTCTCGGGCAGCGGCACCACCTGGCGGCGGCACGGCGTCAGCTGGCCGGCGCGCGACGGCCACACACGCACAGCACAGTCAGTACAGCCAGCCACCGGGCGCCCGGCGCTGGTCAACACCGGCGCACGGCTGGTGCGCGCCGGCCAATACTGGCGAGTTGCGACACAACACACGCCGCCACCCGTGGTCTGTCGTGTGACGGTGCCGGCTGCGGCTGGGGTCGGCAGCCGCCGGCGGCGCCTCACCTGAAGGTCACCGTCGTGTCCACCGCCGCCGTACAGCTGACCCTTCGCGGAGAGGGCCCAGAGCTGGCCGCGGCGTCGGTACAGGCCGCCGGCGTGCACCTCTGCCCAGGCCACCTCCGGGCCGCGCGGCGTGAACTGCTCCCACCGCACGCCTGCCGGAGACGCGCCATCCCAGTCAGCTGGCCCAGTCAGCGGCGCTAGTCGAGTCCCCGGCCCACCAACACACGACCAGAGCACCGGCCGGTCAGACACGGCGCCGCCAGACCACTGGCCGGTCAGACACGGCGCCGCCAGACCACTGGCCGGTCAGACACGGCGCCGCCAGGCCCCCGGCCGGTCAGACACGGCGCCGCCAGAGCACCGGCCGGTCAGACACGGCGCCGCCAGACCACTGGCCGGTCAGACACGGCGCGGCCAGAGCACCGGCCGGTCAGACAGAGCGCGGCCAGAGCACCGGCCGGTGCGCCGCCAGACCACTGGCCGGTCAGACAGAGCGCGGCCAGAGCACCGGCCGGTCAGACACGGCGCCGCCAGAGCACCGGCCGGTCAGACACGGCGCCGCCAGAGCACCGGCCGGTCAGACACGGCGCCGCCAGAGCACCGGGCGCGCCGGTTCACACAACGCGAACAACACTGACCAAGCCACTGGCGATCGGAAATGGACGGTCTATCTTCCGAACAAGCGCAGGGTACGTCCCAACACATGCGTGCGTTGAATTTGCTACCATAAAACACGCAGACGTCCATTTGGGCCTGAAGGCGCGCGTGCCAGGTGCCGACGGGACCCACCAGCCCCGCGGTGGGCTGCGCCGGAGGGCGGTCTCACCCAGCACGCCGCGCCGGTTGGTCATGACGTTCATGATGCCCGGCTCAGCGAACCAGGCCGCGTCAGCCTCCACGGCCAGGCTGGGGCGCAGCGCGGCGCCGGCCGCCATCACCGCCACCTGGCGGCCGCTGGGGACGGCGTCGCCTGCGCAGGCCCAGCACCTGCCGCCCCGACAGCAACCGGCGCGCGCGAGTTAGACAAGCTACTTATACAAGATACAGCACGACATGCCGGTCAGCCCGATCCGAATAAGTGTTAGCACATGTGACGGTCGATCAGTGCAAGCGTTCGCTTCAGGTAAGTGAGTCACATACGTCACCAAATCATCAACAGCGGCCTAGCCAGCGCCGGTGCCACTGACAGATACGGGCGGCTCCACTACACTCGACGGGAGTGATCTCGCTGAGGGAACAAAGTCCAATGTCGCCTCGCGTGACATCAGACGTGAACATCAGCACACTGAATACCCGAGGGTCGGGCTGAGCGTTTGATGGCGGGAGCGTGGCGATCCCGGCCCACGTCTGTTGTCGGCTGCTGTTCATCGACGCCCATGCGACGGTGCCGGTGTATCATGTCTGTTGCAGTGGTCTGCGCGACGTGTCTGCTGTGATGCTCCCGCACGGTGCCTGCAGCAGTGTTGCATGTGTTGTATCTGTTGTGTCGTACAATAACCTCGGCACGTCTGACGTATCGTCTGTACCGCGTCAGCTGCCATGGTGTCGTGCAAACGACAGATCCGCGTGTTCGCCGTGTCGCGCCCTGAGCGCCCTGCGTCGGCGGGGTGGACCGCCACCAGCGGCGCCGCCGCGGCGCAGCGCCGCGCGCCGACTGACCCGCCTCCAGACGCCGTCCATGCCGCGCGGCAGCGCCGCCGTCACGCCCGTCATCACGTACAGGCGGCCGCGCTCGTCGGCCAGCCAGGCCGCCTCGCCGGCGGTCAGGTAGGCGGCGCGCGCCACCAGCGGCCCGGCCGGCACCGGCTCCCAGCCGAAGCCGGCCAGCTGGGCCCGGCTGACGCCCACCCGCCAGAGCAGGCCGCCTGCAGCACCGGCCGGCCGCCGTCAGTGCACGCGCTCGCACGCTCACACAACACGTGTCGGGCGCCGACGCAGACCGCGAGCCGCCCGCCGCGGGGGCGATCAGCTGCTGGGCAGCGAGCCCGCATCGGCCACGCTAATGGCAAGGTCTTTTCGTCTTTTAGTGTATGACACATAATGTACGACAATAACAGGTAGAATAATCGCTTGACATCGGACGCTTCGAGGTCATAGAGACCGCAATCATCGTGGACACGCACCCCAGCCTACTTGCGAGAAATACCCGGATACTGACAAGTATTTCCGAGCATGCAGAACTTACATCTGCGCACTGTGGCATGATCTCGCCAGCTCACATGATACACTTCGGGCGAGGGTCAGCCCGGCAGTCACAAATGGCTCTCGGGCCGTAGCTTACAGCTCCGCGTGCGGCCGGTGCCGGCGACAAAGCTGGGACGCACCTTTGGCGGTGACGGCCCATACCACGCCCCGTCTGGCGGCCTACGTGGATGATCTGGTCCGGAGCGTCCACGGCGTGCTCCGGAGACGCACAGCGGTGGGCCGACAGGTCCCGCTGTACAAACAGCTTCCCACCGCGCTGAAACAGCAGACCCCGCTGTACAAACAGCGGACCCAGCTGCCGAAACAGCGGACCTGACTGCGAAAACAGCGGACCTCGCTGCACAAACACCTTCCCAACGCGCTGAAACAGCAGACCCCCGCAGCACAAACAGAGTACCTCGCTGTCTAAACAACACACCCGCTGCAACAACAGCAGGTCCCCCGCACAAGGAGCTCCTCAACGCGCTGAAACAGCAGACCTCGCTGCACAAACAGCAGACCTCGCTGCAACAACAGCAGGTCCCGCCGAATTAACAGCTTCCCAACGCGCTGAAACAGCAGAACTCATTATACAAACAGCAGACCTAGTTACCAAAACGAACAGCACACCCCAATGCACACACAGCACATCCCGCTACACAAACAGCTTTCGCGCCTGGCCGCGCTGTCAAACAGCACGCTCACGCTTGATGAACCGCTCTCTGCCTCGTGGCATATCGTGGTCACGCTGCTCACACAGAATTACAGCCTATCACCACACGCCAGCCGTTGCAGTCGTCCCACCATGGCACCAAACGGCCTCATGGCCTCACCTTGATGTACCAGACGGCGGTGGAGTCGGCGGCCAGCTGGAGCACATCTCTGGCGGCCCGGACCCAGTGCGACCCGCGCGGCCGGTCCGGCTCCGGGTCGGCGAGTGCGTAGGCCACGCCAGCCGCATCCAGCCGCCACACCCGGCGGCCGTCGCAGGACACGGACACCTGCCGCCGGCAGGTGTCAGCGGCGCAGGCAGACGACAGCGGGAGACACACACAGACGTGGGACACGGACACCTGCCGCCGGCAGTGTCAGCGGCGCAGACAGACGACAGCGGGAGACACACACAGACGTGGGGCACGGACACCTGCCGCCGGCGGTGTCAGCGGCGCAGACAGACGACGGCGGGCGACACACACACACACACACAGACGTGGGGCACGGACACCTGCCGCCGGCAGTGTCAGCGGCGCCGGCAGACGACGGCGGGCGACACACACACCACACACACACACACACAGACGTGGGACACGGACACCTGCCGCCGGCGGTGTCAGCGGCGCCGGCAGACGACAGCGGGCGACACACACAGACGTGGGGCACGGACACCTGCCGCCGGCGGTGTCAGCGGCGCCGGCAGACGACAGCGGGCGACACACACACACACACACACAGACGTGGGACGCGGACACCTGCCGCCGGCAGTGTCAGCGGCGCCGGCAGACGACGGCGGGCGACACACACACACACACACACACAGACGTGGGACACGGACACCTGCCGCCGGCGGTGTCAGCGGCGCAGGCAGACGACGGCGGGCGACACACACACACACACACAGACGTGGGGCACGGACACCCTGCCGCCGGCGGTGTCAGCGGCGCAGGCAGACGACGGCGGGCGACACACACACACACACACACACAGACGTGGGGCACGGACACCTGCCGCCGGCGGTGTCAGCGGCGCCGGCGGACGATAGCGGGCGACACACACACCCACGACGGCGAGAACATGCCACACATCCGGGGAGACTCAGGCGGCGATGGGGATCTCGAGTCAATGACTAGAGCAGCGCTACAGCAGGAACCGTCAAATGTAATGCACGTCCTCGAGACTTCATATGACCAGGAAAGTTTTGGAGCTCCTGCTTTTCAGCCTTTTGAGTTCCTATGGCGACTCGTGACCATGCACGCTGTCTGAAACGCCGGGTATTCTCATCATTGATCCTAATGATCGCTGAACGTCGTAGTTTAACCAGCATCTCTTACCACCTTAACGTCGGATATTTTACACTTGAAAACTCATAACCCCTCACTACCCTGCCAGCCCTTCCTAGCTTCAAGGGCTCTGACCAACGGGCGCATGGCACTGACATCCAGCAGCGGCCGTGGCCCGCCCCCTGACCGGCCCCGGTGGCCCAGCCGTGCGCGGTCGGCGTCACCTCGAGCCTCGGCGTCGTGCGGTGGGAGCGGGCGCCGCAGCCCACCGCCTGGCCCCCTGACCGACTGACCTGACAGGCTGTGTAATCGAGCTGCTCCCAGGCGGCCGGGCCGCCCGCTGGCGAGCAGAACACGCGGCCGTCCGGGTCCGTGACCACCACGTACGAGCAGCAGGCGGCCAGCGTCATCACGAACGACGGCGCCAGCTGGCGGTCCCAGGGTCGCCAGTCGGCCGGCGCTGACTCCGACTCTGACTCCGGTTCCGGCGTTGGCCCCAACTCCGACTCCTGCGGGCTGGCCGGCCGGACGATGGCCGCCGCGCGCCGCGGCTCGCCCGTCTCGCTGTCGGCGCTCGCCGGCCGAGGCGGCGCCGGCGGCGGCGGCGGCGCCACCTCTGCCGCCTTCTCGCCGAACGCGAACAGACTGTGGAAGCTGGGGGCGGCAGGCGGCGACTGCTCGCCACGCCGCGGCCCGTCCGCCGCCGAGTCGTCTCGGGCGTCCTCGGCGGCGGCCGCCGCTGCCGCAGCGATACCGAACAGGTCCCGGTAATGGCCAACACCCGGCGACGGCGGCGACGGCGAGGAAGAGGATCCCACCGACAGCGGCGGCGGGGGCGGCGGGGGCGGGGGCGATGATGGCGCCGGCGCCGGCGGAGACAGGTCGTCCAGGCCGAGCAGCACCGCCAAGCGTCGCTCCTTGTCGCGCCGCTCCTCCTCTAACACAGAGTCCGATTTGTGTAGCGACGGCCGCACCTCGCTCGGGTAGAACTGCGTGAAGTCCAGCGGGCCGGAGGGCACCGGCGCCAAACCGCCCTCCTCCGAGCGCCGCTCACTCAACGGCCGCTCCTCGGTCTGCCTCCCCTCCCCCGCAGCCTTCTCCGCCGACACCTCTGCTATCGGAGCCTCATCCACCACTGGCTCGCTGTCTGGACGTTCGCCGGTCCGCCGTCGCTCGTCCTCCGGGTGCCCCGTCGTCCGCTGCTCGTCCGCCTGCCGCCGCTGGTCCGTCGCTGGCTCGTCTGGCCGCGGCCGCTCGCACGGTGGCTCGCTGAACTGGCGCGGACCGGTCTGGCCTCGGTCGGAGCCGGGCGGCACGTGCTCGGCCGCCGTCGCCTCGCCGCCCAGAGAGACGGTGTCGAGGGCGGGCGCGGGCCCGGCGCGGCCGCGGCGGCCCGGCCGGCGCCTGCGCACCGGCCGCGCCACCGGCTCGCCGTCGGCGGCCGCCGGCTGCTGGCCGGCGCCGGCGGCGGGCCGCACGTCCGGCGAGGACGAGGCGCTGCCCATGGCCGGCCGCGGCGCGCGCTCCCGCGGCGAGGAGGCGCCGCCCAGCCGGCCGGCCACCAGCGAGCCGACGCGGGACGTCAACGACGAGACGGCCTCTGCCGAACGGCAGGACAGCGTCACACGACGCTCGCCACACACGCGCGCGCCGGACAGGGCGCTGCCCCGCACGTGTGGCAGCGCCCTGTCCGGAAGACTACCGCTCATACTAACGTCCGGAAGACTGCCACTAACGGCACGTAACGGAGAGTCTGCGACTCAAAACAGTCCCACATTTCGCTAGCAGCCAGGTAAGCGACACACAGCAATCTGCTATAAAACCCGAATCACCGGCGAGCACCAAGCAACATCACACTTCCAATGCACTGGCGGTTAACGGGGGTGATCGTGGAGCAGCGGGCGTTTCGTGGCTGGCACAGTCGCGTACCGGCTTTGCTGGAGAGGGCGTCGAAAAGGCCGACCTTGTCCAGCTGGCCGGTCACACTGCTGATGAGGGTCCTGACCTGGGCCACCGGTACGGCCGACCTCAGGTCCTGCATCACCTCATCCAGGCTCAGGTCGCCGTTCGCCAGCTTAAGGTTCTCTGGAAAACACCGCGGCATACCTGACGCGCACACAAACCGGAGGGTTGCAACTGTGTTCACCGATTAATTTGTGTAATTGTAAGTTGTTGTGGGTTGTCTTAAAAGTCTGCCTCATGGCCGAATCATCTCCTTCACCTCCAACGGCTACAAACAAGTTGCTGATCCCTCCCCGTTAGCGACGGTCAACACAGACGGGTGACGCCACCCGACCGCCGTGGCGCGTGTCCCTGACTGAGGTGTAACGTCACCCAGCCACCGTGGTACGTGTCCCTGACTGAGGTGTAGCGTCACCCGGCCGCCGTGGCACGTATCCCTGACTGAGATATGACGCCACTCGGCCGCCATGGCACGGCCCATGACTGAGCTATGACGCCACTCGGCCGCCGTTACGCGTGCCCCTGAGGTGTGACGTCACCTGGCCGCCGTGAAGCATGTCCCTGACAGAAGCATGACGTCACCCGGCTGCCGTGGTGTCCCTGACTGAGGTATAACGTCACCGGGCCGCCGTGGCGCCTGTCCCTGACTAACCGCACACAGCCGGGTGGTTGTCGGGCGTCAGGGCCAGCCGGACCAGCCGCCGGCCGGAGCAGAGCACCCACAGCGCGCCGCCGGCAGCGGCCACGTCCAGCACGGCCGGCAGCCGGTCACAGCGCCAGCGCACCTCCCACCTGGTGACACGGCAACAGCGATAGCGACGCGGACGGCGGCACACAC
Organism: Pollicipes pollicipes; assembly: GCF_011947565.3. NCBI lineage: Eukaryota > Metazoa > Arthropoda > Thecostraca > Pollicipedomorpha > Pollicipedidae > Pollicipes > Pollicipes pollicipes. Next base: position 46,536,919 of record NW_023596420.1, read on the forward strand.
AGAGCGGGCGGGGCGCCCGGAGCGCCCCCCGCGGAGGACCCCGCTATCGGTGCTCAGCACGGCGGCGCTGTCCTCACCAAAGCCGATCGCACCAATGAACGCCGGGCTTATTGCCCTTATCGTGGCCGGCGCCAAGAGCGCCGCGCCGACAGCTGTTTCAGTCGTCTGACCGTGGTGCTAGATCTGGAAGCGAGCTGTGTGCTCAGCTATGGCCGTCACGCTGCGCGCACGCCGACATAACGAGAATGTGACGCAGAGCCCGCCTCACCGAACCACGTCCACGACCAGCAGGCAGCGCTCGTCGTACAGCAGAACAGCGCCGGGCCAGAGCGGAAGCAGTCGGCCGGGGTCGGGGCCGGCGGGCCCGGCGGGCGGCGGCGTCACCGGGTACAGCAGCTCCACAGGCTCGCACGTCTCCAGCGTCGGCTGCACACGGCCGCCCGGTTAGACCCACGCCAAGCTCAGCAGCGTCTGACCCAGCTCCCTACAGCCGGCGCAAGGTCATACGCGTGCCGGCGGCCGCTGGCGACGGGCCAGACAGGCAATGCTGCCGTGAAATGAGCTGCACGACACCGCTCATGGTCCGCACCCTGCTTTACCGTCATGAAGCGAGACGGAAGATGCCGCACGTTAAATTGAGTGTGCCGCAGGTGTATCGGGTGTGAACTGCAATGGCTATCTTGAAGATCATTTGGTGCAGCTCACAGTTTGCCCTTTTAAAGACTTAAACATAGATTTTGGGCTACCCTCTAGATTCTGAGCCCTCTAGATTCTGGGCTTAACACCCGCGAAGATGGACAGACTACTTCGGGGAGGCTATTACATGGTCACCCACGCATCCACGACGTCATAGAAACGTCATTCAAATCCTGCCAGTCCATTAGCCATGCGGCGATCTAGGCCAAAACTAGAATTGTCGGGTCGTTCATACGCGGCGTTTACGAGTACCATCTCCAAATATAACGACCGTCCATTGGCTCTCGATCAATGTTGTGCGAGGCACCATAACGAGATCAAGCAATGACGTATGGAGGAGCATATTTACTTAAAAGAGAAATGGTGTCATCTGGAGCAGTCTTTTCCACTTAAAAATACACTAACAGTTATAAGTGAGGTTACTTAGCCATATCTGATGTATGTCTCAATACCTTCAAATGTGGAACATTCTCTTTAAGGTCTTCTGTGAGCATGACTTGCTACCTTGAAACTTATTTGCTAACAATGGCGCAAACCGCGACCGCATAAAACAGGCACTTTGACGGTAAAATCATTTAACTATCCCGGACTTAAACTCCACTCCACTCAACATGAAGCTAAATGAGCGTCCTTCTATCCCAACGTCAGCCTGCTAGCATCGCCAGCTGTGTACAGCGGACGCCGCGGCTCTTCGGCAGAGTTGGGCCGTCGCCGACGCAGGCGGAGGTCGGTCACTGACCCGCAGCGAGACGGTGGAGAGGACCCGGCCGTCCAGACCGGCGGTGACCACCTTGAGCGAGGGTCGCGCCGCCAGCACCGACACGCCGCCCTCCTCCTCCACGAAGCAGGCGCCCAGGTCAGCCGGGCTGCGGCACACGGCTCGGCCGGTCAGCGGCGCCGGCCCGGTTATCATCCAGCGCGTCAAAGCCGGTGAGAAGGTACTCGGTGGCTGCGCGGGGCAGAACACGGCTGAAGGCGACGAGCGCAGCGGCGCATCAGGCCACGCTGGAAATGACCGAATCAACACGGCAACGAATGCTCTGTACCATTCTAAAAAGATCGGCTGCGCTTTGCTTGAGACTGACACAATCACCGGTCACTGAACCCTACATCATATGACCATGAAACGAGCGGTCTTTTCTCGCGCTAGAGACAATGTCAACGCCTAAATCGTCCCTAGCACTAATGCCTGCCAGTGAGAAATCAGCGTATAGAGCCCGGCCATCTGTCTGCAAAGGAGGCAACAGCCGCCGGTGCTGCTGACCCATACGGGACGGGGAGACGGTCAGAGGGCAATGACCGCTGAGAGGCCGGGACACGGCCAGAGGACACTGACCTCTTGCGGGGCTTGGAGCCGACCTGGCAGGGCTGTCCGTCGGGCCATTTCAGCAGACAGGAGCGCGCCCTGGTGGCCACCAGCAGAGTCTGGCGGCTGTACTGCAGCTGTACCACCGGCGCCGGCTCCGTCATTACCACCCTGGACGTCACCGCCTCCTGCAGATCGACCAGCGTCAGGCGGCACAGCACAGCACAGCACAGCACAGCACAGCACAGCACAGTCAGGCACAGCACGCCGCGACGGCAGGCCACGATACACCGATCCGGACACACAGCAGGGACGGCTGAGCACAACATGGTCGAACCCAGCTGGGGTCAGTGGGACATGATGGGGAACATGGCAAGGCAGCAGGGCACAGGGGGCGGTGGACAAGGCACAACAGGACACAGAACACAGGATGCGGGTACACAGCACAGCAGAACACGGGGCAGGGGTACATGGTACGACAGGACACAGGGCGGGGGTGCACGGCACAACAGAACACAGGTCATGGGTGCACAATACAACAGGAGACAGGGCCGGGGTACATGGCACAACGGGAAACAGGGCGGGGTACACGGCCGGAGACCGAGCTGGGATGCAGCAAGACACAGGGCAGGGATCAGAAGGCACATAGAGACACGGGATAACACAGCGGGGAGTAAGGGACATTATCGGGCACGGGCTACCGCAACCGAGTGGACGCCGCTCGTCGGTAGATGGCCGGCCATGCGTGACTGGCAGGTCTGTATCGGCCGGTCCCGCCCCAAGTCGAGACTTCCTGTCGCCGCTGCTCGGGGCGGTGCCACTCACAGCCACGTAATCGATCTCGGTGACCACGACGGCGCCGGCCTCGTCGCCGCTGAAGAGGCGCGCCGCGTTCTGGCTCCAGCAAAGGGCGCTGACGGGCGCCCGGTGCTCGCCCTGCACGCCGAACTGCAGCCGCTGGCGGAGCGGGTACGACAGGTCCGGTCAGCCGTGGCCGCCCGCGGCGCCAGGTCAGGTCAGCAGCAGAGAAGGCCCCGCTCCTGAGGTCCCCGCTCCTGACCCCCTGCACACTCACCCACCCGAGCGCGCGCGCACACACCACACACACGCGCACGCACGCACGCACGCACGCACGCACGCACGCACGTACGCACACACACACGACACGCACGCACGCACGCACGCACGCACGCACGCACGCACGCACGCACACACACACACACACACACACACACACACACACACACACACACACACACACACACACACACACACACACACACACACACACACACACACACACACACACACACACACACACACACACACGCGTACGCGCGCGCGCACGCACGCTAGCCACCAGAACCGCCCACCAGCGGGGCTGCGGCGCCGCTCGGGCCGGCAGCGGACGCGGCGCACCTTCTTCATGTTGCTCTCGGTGATGCGGACGTACTCGGGCACGTCGCCGCGCGCCAGCCGCGGCACCAGGAACAGGCTCAGCTCGCCGGACCGGTGGCCGGCGGCCAGCAGGTGGTCGGCCGAGGTGACGGCGCTCACGCAGCAGACCGGGTTCAGCTGGCCCTGCGCGGCGCGCGGCGCGCGGCGGATCAGAGGCGGCCACACACCCGGCCGCAGATCGAGGCGAGCCAGGTCAGCCGGCCAGCGCCAGGGCCATTGTTTAACATTCCCCAACACTATGATGGAGGTGACATAATGTGCCACGGCAAGACAATGTCTTTCATGGTCCTTCTAGTAAAAAGAGATGGAAACAGAGTAATTCCACCAAACAGAATGGCATGGCTCGGCCGTAAATTTACAATGCCGGTAACACGCTCTGCTCAGCAAGGACTTTGAGCCAATCCTGCCAACCAGTTGGCATGCCTCCCATAAAACACCATAAACATGATACTTTTTCCGAGAGCAAGGTCCGATGGCGGTCTGGAGTTTGAGGACACGTAGACCGCAAATAGTCATACAGCGCCCATCTGTTAGTAAAGCCAGATAATTGCGTTCATCTGTTGAAACGGATTTGTGCAATCAGTGTTATACTCCACTCCGATTCATCGATCAGGAGAATCCCTCTACAGGGGTGGACGCTTACGGGTTAGGCTGAAGTGCCCACGGGCCGGGCCCCGGCAGGGACAGGGGCCGAGGCCGGGGCCGGGACCAGGGCAAAGGCAGGGGCAAAGGCAGGGGCACGGGCAGGGCAGGGCAGGGGCAGGGGCAGGGGCAGGGGCAGGGGCAGGGCAGGGGCAAAGACCAGGGCGGGGGTAGGAGCAGGAGCAGGAGCAAGAGCAGAGGCAGGGACAGGAGCACGGGCAGGGACACAGGCAGGGGCAGGGGCACGGGTAAAGACTGGAACAGGGTCAGGGCAGCGGCAGGCGTTGCGCCCCGCCGGCTGACTGACTGACTGACTGACCTCGCGCCGGTAGCGCTCCATACTGCAGCTGTCGCTGTCGTACCAGTAGACGGAACCGGTGTTGGTGCCGAGCAGGATGTGCTGCTCCACGGCTGAGACCGAGGTCAGCTGCAGGTCCCCCGTCACCAGCAGGTTCTTCAGGTCAAATCGCCGGACGTCAACCCACGCACACACACGCGCGCACACACACAAGCGCGGCATGACAGCCCCAGCGCAAACATGACCTCTGCAGCTGGCGCGCACTTGGCGCGCACCAAAACACCAATAATCAATCAGCACGACAGCCTGCCAGGCTGCGCTGCTCGAGTGGTGACCACAAGCCGGGTGACCTGTGCGCATACAAACACTTGGCTCCGTGAGTCGAGGTCGGGCTGGGCTGCCGTCCCTCCGCGGCACGGACGTGCGTCATTACACCGCCGCCGACGAACTAAGGTTGTGCAGGGACGGCGTAAAATGCGCACCTGATCGTTGCTCCCCGTTGTTTGCCAGCTGAGGATCCCAGCCTCCCAAATTACCGTTGGCCCACACGACAGCGCGCACACCCACCTGAAACTTGGCGGGGATCTGCAGCATCAGGTGGTGCAGGGCCGCCCACTCCCGGAGCCGGGGCGTCTCGGCCGTCTTGCCGCCGCCCTCCGCCATGGCGCTGGTCCTCACAGTCATCCTACGCCATCACGCCTGCGGGCGAGCACCGCGTTCGGTCAGACGCAGACTCACACGGCGCCGACTGTGGTCGGCACTAGCCGCTCGCTGCGGCAAACACGCGCTGCACGCCGTACACCGGGATACGCCCGCAGCGTCCTACACCGGCCGCCGCGCGTCGCTCACTGCGCGACACCGGGCGGCGCCGGCCCCGTCTGCGGACACCCGCCGCGCGGCCGACCAGCGGCGGCCGACTGCGCAGTGCAAGCTCGCGCCGGCGCCGGCGTCACCTGACCGGACGACGCGAGCTCGCGTCAGCGGCGCGCCGCTGCGCAGACCGCTCAGAGCGGGGCGGCGTGCACACCGTCGTCACCCGCCGTCGGCCATACCCAGGCGCGTCCCGTGCGGCGGCTCACGACCTTCTGGCTGCCACCAGGCCGTCTGATGCGTCACCGAGCCGACGCCAGCGCCAAAAGCGAGCAGCGGCATGCACAGCCGCCGAGCAGACGGGTTGAGGGGGGGGGGGGGGAGGTCTCGGTCTGCCGAGCGCGACCAGTTCTTCGGCGCGGGACCTCCAGAGACCAGGTGTTCCTATCGTTGCGCATGCCTTAGCCAGCAAGTGCTGGAGTCGGCCGACCCCATCCGGCCGCCAGGCGCCGCATCTGGGATTTCCCGGACCCGAACGTGACGCGAAGGGTTCCCACAGCACTGCCTAGCACTCAGAGCTTTGCTCGGTACACGCCCAATGCAATCGACCAGACTTCTGAGCGCAGAGACCGAAACTGCTCTGTCCGCTCCCGGCCAACCCTAGATTAAATCGGATTATTTCATGGAACGCCTTCATATGAATTCTGAACATGAACACCTGTGAACAAAGCAGGCGGTTTAACGTGCCAGCCTCAGGTCAAGTGGCGGACGTGTTCTCCTCACGAATGAACAGCCCTCCGGCCAGTGCCGCGCACCCGCACAGTTAGGGAATGATGACATGAACAGTCCGCTCTCAAGAAGAGCAAGCCCGGCTCATGTCGAGCCGCAGGAGCAGGCCAGGGCAGAGTATTTTCACATCAGGACAGGGAGATTGGACCTTTCTAAAAGCGTACGGTACGCAGCCGTCCAGCGTTTGTGGTTACCAAAAAAGTGTGATATATAACAATACAGATGATTAAAGCAGTTACACGAGTCTTTAAGTGTGATGGAAATAATTGCGTTTTACTGAACGGTTACGTTTCACTGCAAGGAAAAAGGCCGTACAACAGAGAAGGCGTTGAAAAGGATGTGATACCTGTTGTTTTTTTAAAGGATGATTAACAGAAAACAGAAAACGACGCGAATGCGAATTCAGACATGAGTGAACTGGGGATCACATTTGCGTTGAAAAGTAGATAATTTGTTAGTACAGCTGTGAGAACACTGCATGTAGAAAAGAGCCCTTCTTCGGGCCTTATTCTTCGTTGGAGGCGGAAGGGAAGATGAAATATAGCGATATAATGATATTATATTATATTATATATATATATATATATATATATATATATATATATATATATATATAATGCCTATCCAACGACGCATATCTAGTTGGATTTCGATCTTACGTGACCTCACGTGGCTTTACCAGAATGTGCCTTTAAATGTGACGCATCTGTAACTGAGGGGGTTTCGCGTTTATCAACTTGTCAAGCATCTGGCCGACGAAATCAAAATACAACCGGGCACTGATCCGCGTTACCGCGGCCATTCCCTTAACATAGCGTTTCACTGAGACCCGAGAAAGCTACCGGGAAGGGTTCCATGGTATAAGCATTCACGCCACTGACGCCCATTCTCCATGCCTCAGCCCTGGAATGCAGGCCCTCGTGCGCATGCTCGCCCACTCCTGCCCGGCTTCCACTCCCTTAGGCAACACACCCAAATCTGACCATGTATTGACAAACTGGGCACGATCGTAGACGGTCAGTTACAGGCACATCGTACGAATTGTTTGGAGGAAAAACAATCTAGATAACAAAAAATAGCATGTAAAGCGCGACGTATTAACACGGCAGCCCCGAGTCACAGTGCTTACTACTATTGCTGGTAAACACGGTCCAAGATGTGACGCGTCAGCGAAAACATGTTTTAAAATAGTTTAAAAATGCTTGACTCCATCCATGTTCTTTCTGGGCGACCTTTGCCCGCGCGAATAGATGTTTGTCCGTGAATAATAGGTGTTTGTCCGTGAAGGTTTATTATATATAATAATAAATAGATGTTTGTCCGTGAAGTTTGATGTAGCGGAGAAAATTGTGCATACTGTCCAACATCGCCCGGCGCGGAACACGGATCGGGTTTCTGCGCATTAACCTGCTGATAGTAGATAATTTGGCCTTTGCGTGGAACACATCGTGCCTTCATTAACGCGCACCGTGCATGAGCACAGAAGCCTAGCAGAAAATCTCGGGCCCGCACGTTTGTACCATGCCACAAACAACAACTCCGTCTCACTAGACAAAATAACCGCTTGTCGCCCCCGCTGCGAGGTCATCGGAACCGTAGACTGGTCGGTCGTCGCGCTCTGCTCCCGGGTATAGTCCGTCACATCCCTTTCAATCCCCCAACTTCCGTTCAGTTTGTTTTGTTCACCTGTCGTCGGTTTTGTTCGGTCGCCTTTCCACCAGTTGCTATCGTCCTGAAGGCTCACGCGACCGGCCGCGATATTTGGAGCGCGTTTCACCCGGGCCCCCAGTTTTTCCGATGGACAAGCCGCTGTCCTGAACTCGTTCTGGGTCAGTTGCTTACAGCTTGTCAAAGAAGCTGTTTTTCTCCTACAAGCAGGCCGCTTCCCAAACGAGATTCTTGGCACTTCGACGCGCGGCAACGGCGTAAAAAGTCGTCCCGTCCACTGACCCGCTACATGGCTGCAGTCCGACGCCGCGCGTTTCACCGCGCCTTAGCGTGTCACCCAGCTGTCCTGGGTTCTGTCCTGAATGGCGCCCCGCGCATCAGGAGCGCCAGCGCGCCGGCGGAGGGCGCCGCCCGGGCGCCGGCGCCGGCAGCCGGCACCAGTCACCGCCGGCACGACGGCTGGCGTCCGGCGCGCCGGGCCGCGCGCAGAGGCGGCTCCCCTCAGGCGCGGCCGTCCGCCGGTGCGTCCCGGGGGCGCCGCTGGCCGCGGCCGCGCTCAGGCCAGTCTCCTGACCAGGCAGCAGGCGTGCTGCAGCGGCCGGCCGTCGGCGTGCAGCCAGACGGTGCGCGGCGCCTCGTCCAGCACGGCCGCGTCGAACCGGCCGTGCGGCACGTCCAGCCGCGCGGCGGCTGACGGCGCCCGCCCCAGCAGCGGGTAGTGCGCCAGGTGCGAGGAGCGCTTCAGGCCGGCCGCGCAGTCCGGCATCGACGACAGCACCAGCATCGGGTAGGAGAGGTTGCGCAGCGGCGCGCCGTGCACCTGGCCCTCCACCACGGCGCCCCCAGCCTCGCCGTCGCCGCTGAATGCCAGGTTGAGGTGGGCCGCGTCCGGCCGCGCGGCATCCGACAGGCAGACGGCGCGGCCGCGGGCCGCCGCCACCTCCAGCGCCTGCAGCCGCGCCGGCGCCTCCAGCTCCAGCGGCTCGTCGTCCGCGTCGGCGCCCGTCACGCGCTGGTACAGGCTGGTGGTACCGCTGGCCAGCGTGCTGGCGTTGAAGCCCAGCCCATTGGTGACGCCCATGAAGGTGGTGACGGCCAGGCCGCTGAGGACGGTGCCGATGGCGGCGGCGCTCAGCACGGCTATCACCGTCGTCACGCCAATGCCGCTGGCAAACAGCTGTCTGGCGTCCATGGCGCAGGCACTCACACTCGCTGCTGTTCCGGTCTGCTCTGCCTGGAGCGCCTCACTGGACGCGCCCGCCGGCCGGCCGGCCCCTTAAAACGGTGCCCGGTTTTGGCCGGCGGTCCGGTTTTTGTGAACAGGGGCCGCTTTTTCGACGCCGGCAGGCAGGCGGATGTGCCACTGGGTCAGCCGGCGGGCATAGCTGCGCCGGCGTCGACGAACATCCGGGACAGGCCGCCTCGACGCTCCCACGGGCCGCCCGGGATGCCACCCGCGCACCGTCCGCACACAAACACGTCCGCAGACAGGCCGGAAGGCCCGCGAGCCGACCGAGCCGCTCTGATCCCCTTCTCAATGGCCTGGGCGTCTGCGTGCCATGGGGTTGGGGAGGGGGTGGGGGCGGATGTGGCATATCCTAATGGTACGCAGCTACGGTAATAAGCATGTCGCGAGTGTCGGCGGGCGATGAAAAGCAGCTTCAGCGAAAGAGAGGGAATTTTTACAAGTTCAGGTGCTTTCTCGGCCTATAATTAGTTTGGATTGAAACAATGAGCCGGTTTCAATTTACTCCAAAGACAGGCAGACTTTGCACGCCTGTGCTAGCAAAGTCTGTCTGTCTGTCTATCCGTTTCGAATGCGTCATACGTTTATCAACCTTTCTGTTTACTTACTCGGCTTAATATGTGGGTAAACGGCATGCTAAGCGTGTTTGAAGAGCGCCACCCGCGACCCTCACGTTCGTTACAGCTGTGCAGATGGCCCCTATACACATACGCTGTAAGCAACAGTTCTATTTCGCCTGCACTGCGCATCTATCGCGTGTTTTGACCCAAGTCAAACTACGACCACTGGCGACGAACCGCATCAATGTTGAACCACGAACCGAACGTAAGACTGACGATGTTTACACATCCGATGCGAACCGCACGAGTAGCCGATAAGTCGCGTTGAAAACATGCATCTGCTCGCAGACTTTGGCACTGTGGCTCCAATCCAGCTGATAAGAAACTCTGTAGCGACAAAGGGCTTCCACGACCGCATCTGGAAGGTTGACCACGCACGCAGCGTGTCCTGCTTAATTGACCTCGCACGCATGACCTAGCATTTGACATCTCCCGACCGACAGATGCGTTCGCCATAGCTGAACTGAAACTCGTGCTAATTAACGACTGGTCACGCTCGAAGATGTGCACGAACATGTCGTGCACAAGATGTGCACGAAAGACGTGCACGGACACCCCTTTAAGTCAAACGCAGTCCAGCTCCTATATCAGATGACAAACACTGACCAGAGTTCGCCGTGAACGAGAATAGCACGCACGCCATGCTTATTTCTGCCGGTTTTGTGGATACATGATAACTGAAGCATTGTTCAGAGTAGTAGGTACCTCTACAACAGATCGCATGGCTTCCGACAGTTCACAATGCCACATCGGTTTCCACTACATCCTCGGCACCACAGGCGACGTCGCTCACCAGCACCAGATGGCGCTGTGGACTGATCTGGCGTCACTGCGGAATGGTCTGGTGTGGACGTCCGCTGCCCACAGCCTCCCAGCCCGCCAGCCCCCATACACTGTTCGGGCCAACACCAGCCAGCCTCTACAGACTGCGCAGCCCATCTCCAGCCAGCCTCTACAGACTCCTCGGCCGTCCGCCAGTCAGCCCCGCAGAATGTTCGATCCGCTACCAGTCAGTCCCTACAGACTGCCCAGCCCCCGCCATTCAGCCTCTACAGACTGCGCAGCCCATCGCCAGCCTGACTCTAGATCGCTCGGCCCGCCACCAGTCTGACCGTGCAGACTGCTCAGCCCACCATCAGCCAGACTGCAGGGACGAGCAGTCTGTAGGGGCTGACTGGCTGTGGACCCAGCCAGCCAGCCACTACAGACCGCCGAGCCAGCAGCTCGGCTCAACACCGGCCTGACTCTGCGGACCGCTCGGCCCGCCACCAGCCTGACTCTGCGGACTGCTCGGCTCACCACCGGCCTGACTCTGCGGACCGCTCGACCCGCCACCAGCCTGACTCTGCGGACCGCTCGGCCCACCACCAGCCTGACTCTGCGGACCGCTCGGCCCGCCACCAGCCTGACTCTGCGGACTGCTCGGCTCACCACCGGCCTGACTCTGCGGACCGCTCGATCCGCCACCAGCCTGACTCTGCGGACCGCTCGGCCCACCACCAGCCTGACTCTGCGGACTGCTCGGCCCACCACCAGCCTGACTCTGTGGACCGCTCGGCCCACCATCAGCCCGACTCTGCGGATTGCTCGGCTCAGCCGCGGCGGCCCGTCCCCAGCATCCGGGCACGGCCGGCGACTTTTGCCATCAAGAGCGGACGTTAGCTCGGCCGCAACCTCTGCCCGATAATGCACCGCGGCAAAACCACCCCGCGGCAGCAGGCAGGTCCTAGCCTATCGCCCGGCCTGGGCATTATGTAACCCAGCGGAGAAGAGGGGGAGCGTGATAAGCGAACAGAAAACAAGAGGGTACCGAAGAGCACGTGACAGGATTCTGAAGATACGTGATAAGAGGCGTAGAAGCCATTCTTGTTGCGACTATACGAACATCAGGCTAATGCCTTACGCGCCTGGGTGGCCTCCTCGATACCTCACCAATTACCAGGATATTTGCAGCATCCCACGATTCAAAATACAGTAGAAGCCGGACTTACTTGACTTCTAACTGCAACAAAAAAACGTAACACACCATTCTGGTGTCTGATATCTTCACCATCCCCGTGAATGTAGCTGTAACAAAACACTTCCAAACGCAAGGGTTCATGCGATCGACTGGGTGTCTGGCTGACGGGTGCAAACCAAAAACAGTTGCCACGGAATTCAGTTGTTGGGAATTTCTCCCTGCATTCTCTTCCTAAGGCGGAAGACTAACCGTAGATGCATAAAACCGGTAACAAGCAGAATGTAGCAGGAATTACATTTGACCTGCAAGAACTGGGTGCCCATGGCTCTCCACAAGCCCTGTGGGAGACAAGTAAACTGAAAGAGCAAGATACAAACTACAGGGTGGTGATTAAACCACGAAGTTGGGAAGGTTTCTTTATAATCTAAAGCAGGCCTGTCTACGCCGTTTTGTACGGTGAACAGTTTCAGCACCCACCCCCTGTCTCAACATAACTGTCAGATGGCGCTATTTTCTTCTAATCAGATAGACCAATCACATGTGAGGCGCAGCGGCATCCTTCGGGATCAGAGCTCACGCAAGGCAGGCCTGTCAAGTGCGGTTGCCACAGCTTGCAATCGGGAAATTTCAATTCTACGACAGAACTTTGTGGAAAACGTTACCGTGCCGTAGTACTCGGCACGGTCCAGCCTGACCTTCGACCTCACCGGCATTGATCTGGCGCTGCTACCGGCCGCGGACTATCCAAGTCAGGGGTCAACTAGCGAACGCACAAAGACGCAGCGAAGAGAGGATGAGGGGCCCTCTCCCACCCACATCCCTCAGGCCCACGTTTTTTAGCACCATAGGTGGCTCCCGACAATAAAGAGAAGCATGGTGATTTCTCGCTGAGCCCCCCCCCCCCCCCCCTCTCCCTTATTTAGATTATCCTGGACGTTCCACTGCGAGTGAGTACAGCAGCTTGAGCCCCCGCATTGACATGGGTCGGGCCACGTGGGAGCTCTCCGGAATAGGTCAGGAGCTCTCCAGGATAGGTCAGGAGCTCTCCAGGAGAGGTCAGGAGCTCTCCAGCCACATTGCTGTGAGTTCGCCGGGAACTGACACCCAATGAGATATGGAGACTGACAGGTTGTGATTTTGGCCACGTTTTCATTCCTTTCCGTGATCATTCGCGCCTTTTCACCTGAGATCGGACGCTTTATCCCTCCTGTCTGGTCGGTGTCGACTATACTAGATTTTAACAGGCGCCACTGCAACGGTTGTTGGCGATGCACTAGCAATGCTTTGGTGGCGTAACAGCCTTCCTGGTGCTAAGTTTGCCGTTTCGGTTTGCTGATTCGGCTGGAGATCAGGGTGCGTATTTTGACAAGGGGACATTATGGTTGTCCAAATCGATTTTGCCCGTTTCGGTCGATCCGCAGCTCCGGCGTCGGGACAGGACTTCGTTGCCGCGCCTGGCCAGGACTTTGGTATCGGGTCGAGACAGGACCTCGGTGTCGGGTTGGGCCGGGTCTTCGTTGCCTGGTCGGGCCAGAACCTTGGTGTTGGGCCGGGCCAGAACTTTGGTGCCGGGCCGGGACAGGACTTTAATGTGGGACCGGACCAGGACTTTGGTGCTGACCCAGGCCGGGACTTTGGTGCCGGGCCGGGCCAGGACTTTGGTGCCGGGCCGGGGCAGGACTCTAATGCGGGGCCGGACCAGGAATTTGGTGCCAACCCAGGCCAGGACTTTGATTCTGGTCGGGCCGCAGCTCTGGCGCCGGGCCGGGGGCGGAGGCACGTGTGGCCCCCCGCCGCCGGGGCACAGGTGCCGGCACAGCTGGCGCCAGGGCCGGCCGGGCCGACCGCAGGCAGCCGGCCCTCCCGGCCCCGCAGGCCGGAGCCAGCCACGGTCACGGCCAGACAAAGGCGCGGCGCCTGACGCTGCCGGGCTGCCGGTGCTGCAGCGGCCGCGGCGCCGGTGGCCGACGCCGCCCGGCCGGACACACACACGGATGGACGCGGTCCCGGGCGGGACGGAGAAACGGCGTTGCGACGTGCCAGGAGACAGATCGCAAACACAACAACACAACACAACACAACACAACACAACACAACACAGTGGGTTTCAGGCTGATCACACAGCCACATAGAGGTCAAAAATGTATTGGGAGGAGCATGAAACCTGGTCAATTCAGAAGTTTCAAAAACTGCTAGGCTAGGAAACAATTCTCCCATCTGTACAGATCATACTCACACAATGTATATGCTGGCCAGTGCACAAAATGATGGGGACTTTTCTTTAAACCTGGATGTAATCTTCACAGTAGTGTGCAATGCTGATGGTTGCCACTAAAGCAAACAAATTTGGACATTTCTTCTTACAGGCATTTGAGAGCAAAAGGCATAACAAAGATACTAGGATTGTATATCTATATAGATTGGAATGTAGAAATGTAGATAATGTGGATGAAGTGCTGGCAAGCACAGCAGTTATCAGAGAATCTGTGCTTTATAGTTCCAGCTAGCAATTGCAAAAGTGCCAAGTTTGTAGGCTTAGGTTTGTTGCATCAAGAATGCTTTTGGCTGATGACAATTATTTTGAAGCTTATAAGTTTTTTCAGAGTTGTACCATACATGTATCTCCCTCCCCAGTTTCCAGACACACACCAGTGAACATATCCTGATAGGCTAACCTTAAATGCACAAAAAAGAAACCAACATGCAGTTTTCTGTTCAAATTGGAAATGCAGGCGATGGCCAAGCTCCATCCCAGAAATATAAAATGCTAACTATAGAGCACCCATTGCTTAGTTCAAGAGGATAATCAAAGTTGTTAGTCTTGAGGTAAACAATTTCTTGTGAAAGGCAGTAATTATCAATCCAAAAAATTGAATGTCAATCAAGTCTTATGTTTTGCCAACAGGATGTAAAAACATGTTTTTGCACAGTGTAATGCACTTAGCACATGTATCAAAAACCATGATTTTCATATACTATACCAATTAAAGCAAAATGCATGTAAATGCAATGCATGCAATGCATCTCTGGTGACTTGGGTGCTAAGGTTGTTCACACAAAAGTTTGTCTTAATATACTTACACTGAATCCACCTTACAGTTATTCAGGCAATGGCATTAATCCTTAAGCTCAACATGGTAAACTACATAAAGGAGGATCACAGATTGTTAACATGACTGCTTGATGAATATCTATAAAATGACCAATACTGGCATTCATGAAGCACACTTAATCATGTCCTGATGACTCACATCTGTTTCTGATGACCTGTCTGCTGCTAAATAAATAATCATATAAATGGTATACACCATGTTTTTTCTTGCATTTTACAAAAATGTCTTGTTAAAACTGGGTAGAGGGGCTAGAGCCCATCCAACTGAAGAGGAAACTACACCCCTGGTCCTAACCTTATACATATATATGTGTATATATATATATATAGTTGTTTATATATATATATATATATATATATATATATATATATAGTTATTTGCATTGACAGTTTTATTCTGAGAGGTGTGAGTCAATCAAGCCTGATGGAAAGTGATTCTTGAAATGTTGCGTACCAGCTGTGTGGTTCCCCAGGTTATTTGGTGACAACTTCCAGATTGAAATTTCATGCAATGCATGGTAATATATATATGAGAATATGTGACTCATGATAAGTAGTGCTGCAATATACCAGCCAGAGTAGTATCTTTCTCACCTAAGGGAGAGATGCCAGGTATATATATATAGATATATATATATATATATATATATATATATATATATATATATATATATATATAGTATATATATATACATTATATATATATATATATATACACTATATATATATGTGTGTGTGTGTGTGTGTGTCAGTCAGAAGAGGGCTGGCTAGACATTACACTGCCCTGGCATCTCTCCCTTAGGTGAGAAAGATACTGCTCTGGCTGGTATATTGCAGCACTACTTATCATGAGTCACATATTCTCATATATATATTACCATGCGTTGCATGAAATTTCAATCTGGAAGTTGTCACCAAATAACCTGGGGAACCACACAGCTGGTACACAACATTTCAAGAATCACTTTCCATCAGGCTTGATTGACTCACACCTCTCAGAATAAAACTGTCAATGCAAACAACTTTATATCTGCTCTGCAGATTCAAATGGTACAGCATGTGTGAGCATCAACTTAGAAGGGGAGCACATACTTCTAAAGCTAGAAGCTTTCAAAATTGCAAGCTATCAATCTTCAACAGTCTTTGGCAATCATAAACTAGCTAGTGCATGGTATTTACTGTCAACTACTGCTGAAGATTTCCTTCAATAGCAGTGGTACACACAATGCAGATATACCTAGGCTATTTTGTTCATACTAAACGCTGCAATTTAAACACTTTTTCTCGCTTCCCAAGAGCTAGACCCGACTTTCAGATACTGCCTACCTCTCAATGCAGGTGCGCGTTGAAGCATGCTTTGTCGACAAATACAAACGCTTGGCTACTGTTATTTGGATAAAACACAACCCACTCAAGTCTGTCGCGAATTACACAGGGTATCACATCATAGATTACCCGAGATTCAATGCGCACGTTACAGCATAACCAACGCGGAACCCACTGCACAGGACGCGACTAAACAGCGCGCAAGTCTCGTGTCTTTTGTTTATACTGGAAGGGGCAGCACAGTTGATGCCGGTAACAAGATACCATATGGTCCAAGAAGGCGAAGAAATTCACGTTTTTTGACAAAACTGCAAAGGAAGTTTATTGCTTGCGTTTCAATGAACCTATTCAGTATTGATAAAAAGCTAAAAATTGAACAAATCGTATAAAGATTTTATTTTTTGTTAAACTCAAGCTTGATGGATTGCAGCTTAAGTCGTGTTCAGTGAAAACTTTTCCTTTAATTTGGCTTGCTTCTTTGCCCTCAGCATATTTTTTGGCCACCTCAACTCAGCGCAGCAGTGACGAAAGGGTATGTATTGCCTGGCATATCTGCTGAAAGTGAAAGGACGAATATGACTGAGAAGTTGGCGGCTTGTCTATGAGAAGACAGCGGTGATCACCAAACTGTAGGTTGGTTTTTGAAGTATTTATGTACGCATTGTTTCAGACTGACTCCATCGTTTACGTAACCCTGTTCGTAACTGGTGAAACTGTGTTTACTATTACGGTGTGATGAACCTCCAGCACAAGGTATAGCCTGAAATTGTGTATTTTGCATGAAAATTGTGGGACAGCAGATTACGCAATGCTTGACTCCTAAATTACATGCTTACTGGAACATGTCTGGCTTAGCAGCAACATGACAGCAGAAATTTAAGCACAGCCCAGCATGCATATGCTAAAGAAGATTCCAGTACTTGGGGTTGGGCACACACTGGCACCATTTTCAGTGCATGGAGAGCCAATGTTGCTAGGAATTATGATGCTGAGATGAAGGTTTACACTATTAACTTCCCTCACATGCCTGAAAAGAGTTGCAATGGGCTGAGGCAATTCAAAGATTCAGCTTGACATGTCCTGGTCTGAGTTTGGTGCATATGAGCATAGGGCTTAGTGTGGCAATATAGGTGTCTGGTGCTGTGGATATATTTTGTGCTGGCTGGACAAAGTGTGTGGATGTCGGGTTGCATGCCCACTGTCCATCAAAAAGCTCCTGTAGTCCACAGATAAATGCAGAACATAGGCTACTTGAATCACCTTGACTGATCAAAATTTGGTGATGCTAATGGCTGTGGGAAGTATCTATTCATCACTCTGGCATAATAGATCACTCAAATACAACTTTGAGAGTCACATAATATAGGTTGTTTAATTAGTGCTAGATCAATCTTATAGATTTGAACTAAAAATAGCAAGTTAGCTTGACAGCATTGTTTTATCAGTCTTTGCAGTCATCATTGATCTCAGGAATTACTTCTTATGCATATGGGGAACTAGCTGCATGGCTTCTGGCACATTAGTTTACCAGTTCTTTGGGCATTAGGTCTTTAGGTCATAACTCTGGCCTGTGCCCTGCAGTGAATATCATGGCCTCAGGTCACAAATGTGGTATGGAAGCTGGCAGCCATTGGATGACATGATAGTTGTCATAACCATTGCTGATCTCAGAAATTGCTGATTTGATTTATCAATATCCTTACCATAAGGCTGGGTTTAGGTTTCCTTTGGCATTTGTGTACATGATAAACTAAGGTCCTCTCAGTGACTGTTATGTATTTCTATGGGATGATATTTCTGGAGTCTAATTGACTGATACATGAGTCCAATTGTTTACCATCAATGACTGACCTTATGCAGCCAGTCATTTCTGGCTAATAGGGAACTAGTGAAGAGGGTAGGGTTAAAACTAGGGTGGTCTTGCTATTGCATTAGGTGGCATATGAAGATGTCAAAAATTAATGCTGGTCTGCACTTATTCCTAGTGTGGCACAGTTGTTGTCTTAGCAAAAGGCTTTGCTTATTGATGTGTCAAATACCAAGACAAGCAAAGCATTTGATCGAGGTTTGATGGCGTATGATATTTTAAAGTACCCACCACAATGGCCTGTAGTTGTAGCTGGTGCATTTCATGGCATGCATTTCCCAGGTTTCCATTGCTGCCCACTTGTCAGCAATGTCAGCTCCAGTGGTGCTGCTGCGCCACCTGGCGGCCGCAGCTGAGCCGTTCTGCCGGGCGCCGGCGGCGGGTCTGGGCCGACCGTTCGGGACCGGCGGTCTCGGCCGGCTGTTCTGCGCGGCCGCTGGTCGGCCGGCGGATGCCGCCACGCCGCTGGCCCGCCAGCTGGCGGCCCGGCTGCGCGCTGTCGGCCCGATGACCGTGGCCGAGTACATGAGCGAGGTGCTGGTGCACCCGCTGCAAGGCTACTACAGCGCGCGCGCCGACATCGGGGCGCACGGCGACTTCGTCACGGCGCCGGAGGTGGCCGGCATGTACGGTGAGGTGAGCGGTATGTGCAGCCGCACCAGACCACGACACCGGTCTCTCCGCGCGTGCGGGGACACGGAGCTCATGGGCAGTCACTGAGCTATAGTCGGGTATGTCTGGAGCGTGAGCGTATGGATCAACATAAGATCCATACGCCCGCGCTCCAGACACTGGATGCTAGATGCGTGAAACGGTGTGACAGTGGGCTATCCAAACGCCAATTTTCTTCCGCGAAACTGTTGAATACGCTTTGCATGCGTCATTCCCGTTTACAAGCCGAGCGATTCGTGATCGCTTGGGCAAATGTTATCTCCGCTCTGCGCCCGCGGCCGGTGCTGCTTTTGACCTGTCGCGCCGTCATGTGTGCAGATGCTGGGCGTGTGGCTGGTGAACGAGTGGCAGAAGCTGGGCGCACCGCAGCCGCTGCAGCTGGTGGAGCTCGGGCCCGGCCGGGGCACGCTCATGTCGGACATACTCCAGGTGACCGCAACACACCCCGCTCCGGGTGACGGCAACACACTCCACCCCGGGTGACCGCAACACACCCTGCTCCGGGTGATCGCAACACACCCCGCTCCGGGTGACGGCAACACACTCCACCCCGGGTGACCGCAATACACCCCGCTCCGGGTGATCGCAACACACCCCGCTCCGGGTGACGGCAACACATTCCACCCCGGGTGAGTGCAGCACATCCCGCTCCGGGTGGCGGCAACACATTCCACCCCGGGTGAGTGCAGCACATCCCGCTCTGGGTGACCGCAGTACACATTCCGGGTGACCGCGACACATCCCTCCGGCGTTGGGTGGGGGTAGGGACGTCGGAGTGGTTTTCATCTGTGGGTTACAGTGCTGAACATCGTGCATGTATGGTAGCAGCATGATCAGGCCGACACTGAGGTGGGATGGCGGATGAACGCCGCCATGTTCTCTGCTCCCGGAGAACATGGCGGCTGCCAGTGCGGCGTCCATGTCGGCGCCGGTTCGTCGCTGACCTAACTCTTGCTCAGGTGGTGGACCGGCTGGCCGGGGACGTGCAACTATCTGTGCACCTGGTCGAGGTGAGCAGGCCCCTGGCCCACGTCCAGGCGAGCACCCTCGGGGTCCGCATGACGTCAGCCTCGGACGGCCTATCAGACTCCGGCAGCGGGACGGCCTCGTCGCGGCGAGACCAGTCAGAACCCGGTGGACGGGCAGCGTCATCGTCTGCTGGCCACTCAGAGTCCGGCGGACGGACGTCACAGTCAGGTGACCAATCAGCGCCCCCGGAGCAAATGACGTTACCGTCGGGCGACGAATCAGACGCGGAGACGTGTGACGTGCTGCGCGGCACGACGGCACGTGGCCGAGACGTGCTGTGGCACACCCGGCTGCAGGATGTGCCCGAGGCGTTCTCCCTGGTCGTGGCCAACGAGTTCTTCGATGCGCTGCCAGTTCACCAGTTCAGGGTGAGAGACGCCCTGCTGGGCAGCGTCAGCTCCGGCTGTTCCACGGCTGTGATGGCTGTCCGAGCGGTCAGTGATAGCATGACTGTCTGGTGTTTCAAACGTTTGTAGTGTAACAGCATTCAGTATTGGACCGTTCGAGCTTTGGGCACTTGCGTAGGGAAGCAGCCGATCGTGTAACGTAGCAGAACCCTGACTTTCTCCTTCGACGTGTGTCACGTGCTGTGATCGGGGCCGGCGTCGTGCGGCAGGAGTTGCGCGCGCAGCTGCGGTGCTCTGGCCCGTGACAGTGACCCGTGACCCAATCCGTGACCATCCGCAGCGTACCGACGCCGGCTGGCGGGAGGTGCTGGTCGACCTGGCCGAGGACGAGCCGCACCGGCTGCGGTTCGTGCTGGCGCGTGGCAGGACGCCCGCCTGCCTGTACATCGACGTGAGTGAGGCGGCGCACTCCGGTCAGGCGCGGGGCGCCGGCGCCGGCGTCCGGCCGGCTCGGAGCCAGCCTGTGCACCGCTCCCATTTGTGACGTTCGCAGGCTGTCAACGGCATTGGAACCGAGCTTCTAGGCGGGCTGCGTCTTACAGTGCTGCTCCCTTGTCTGACGCCGCATCGTATCGTCAACCGTGTTTCGTCCTGCGGTTGAAATGCTGTTCTGCAGTAGGGTTACAACTTCTGCTTGTAGCTGTACTTCTCGGCCCTAGTCAGCCCCATCCGTGATGACCCGGATTCTCAGCGGCCGGCCCCCTGACCCGACTTGACCTGCAGGGGGATGCGGCCGCGAGTCGGGACGAGCTGTCCCGGTGCTGATCTGGCCTGACCTGTCCTGCAGGAGGAGGCGGCCGCAGGTCGGGACGAGCTGGAGGTGTGCCCCCGCGCCGGTCTGCTCACCTCCCACCTGGCCGCCCGGCTGGCTCAGGACGGCGGCGCCGCGCTCATCTGCGACTACGGCCACACCGGCGACCGGGGAGACACCCTGCGGGCGTTTCGGAAGCACAAGTGCGTGGAACCACTGCTAGCGCCGGGCAGCGCTGATATCACGTGCGATGTGGACTTCGCTGCCCTGGCGCGCGCCGCTGGCCCGGAGGTTCTCAAATTCGGCCCTGTCTCCCAGCGGCAGTTCCTTGCCGAGATGGGACTGGCGACGCGTTTGGAGGTGAGAAGGTGACAATGCGCAGCTGTGTACTGTTTATCATGTGTCCTTGTCTGCTTGTCTCACCCTATGATTTAGTTGGGGCTGTCTCAGCAATGGCAGGCTTTTGCGTTCTCCACCACGAACGTGTCATTGGTCGGTTTAAGTTATGGCATGATAACTTCTGAGTAAAGGCATTTTGAGCGAAGAGGCTGAATTTAATCAGCTAATGTTATCACCACGGACGTGTTTGGCTCAATTTTTTTAGCCAGCCAAAGAACGGCCCGTACATGCAGTATCTGATTTAGCTCATGACTCATCAACAGCCCCAATTGTCTCGATTCAGCTCAGTTCAGAATCATTGTTGTGTTGAATCATTTGGTTCATGACTCATGTCGCATGCAAAATCAAAGATTTTATTCAATTCTGGCTTGTTGCCTGTGACTGGTGAACCATATGACCCATTTGCGTATATGCTTGATTATATATATATATATATATATATATATATATATATATATATATATACCTATTAGTGAGACTCACATAGTATGTATGTAGTTGTACCATGTGATAGCCTCTGGTTCTTGGCTGAAGTTTGCAACCTTTAGATCAGCATCAACAATATTGGGCTTGCTGCTTAGAAATTACAGTAATAAACCGTGTGTTGGTTTTGCTATCATAGTTAACACCCTGAGTTTTGTTCACTGAAACACTCCGAAGTGGTCTTCTTTGTGTGGGGTTTGCTGCGTTTCACCATGTTACCATTTTAATTTGACCCATGTGGATCACTGACACGACCGTGTCAGAAATGATCCGCACACGATCAGGCTCACAAAATGCACGAGGAACGTGATTCAGCTCACGGCTCAAAGCGACATTTTCCTGACGAGCCGACTAAGCTCGCGGCTCATCCCGAAACGACTGGCTCGAGAGCCAGTTCACGCTTCAGCTCGAGTCGAACACGAGTCTTGACATCAGTGAGTGAATGGTGATGACGTGACCTGGAGTCACGCTGTGGTCCCGCGGTCACGTGACTACGAGTCAACCGACGTCATCAGCCGTTCAGGCTTCCATCCTTGTGTGTCATGTTCCTGAAAGTATATTAATGCCCTTGATTTGTATTTGCAACTCCCGCATTGCTCAGAAATTTTCACACACTTATATTTGGTGTCTCTCATCGCCGTAGCATAGTCCCTGCCACTCGTATTGCGACCCGTGGTCTGTGTGTTTAAAAAGATGAGTATTAGCGCTGAAAATGCTTTCCAATTATTTGTCTTCATATCGATGCCTTCATTTTATGCATTCAAATGAAATTCAAACCCTTAAGAGTTCGAAATGCCTGAAGTTCCGATTCACCGAATCACTAGCCTGAATGTAAACCAACCTAAACGTCAGATTAATATGCCAAATAGACGAAGAATAATAAATCAACAGAATGAACGTCAACTTTACACATACATGTAAGTGTAAGAAAGCCAGGATAGCGTAAAAGGGCTCTGATAACGTTTAATATCTGAATTAGCTAAGCCCGAAAAGCGGACAAACGACTCCATTGGCGATCAATCACGTCCTTCAGTGGCGTCGCAGATGAATGGGAGCGCTGGTGGCTGACGTCGCCCCCCGCCCCCTCCCCACCGCTGCAGACATCCCCAGCACTGCAGCCACTGAGGGGCCGCTTCCGTTGCAGCGTCTGCTGACGTCCTGTCCGGAGCGGGCCGACCAGCTGCGCGCCGCCTACAGCATGCTCACGGGCGACATGGGCGAGCGGTTCAAGATGTGGGCGCTGCTGCCGGCCACGGCGGCGCCGATCCTGCGGTGGCACCCGCCGGCTGGGTTCGCGGCAGCGGCGGCGTCCGGGCACTGCTGACCGGCGACCGGCTCCGCTGTCGGCGGCGGCCGCTGCGACGCCGGGGCGGGGTGCGACGCAGCGGAAAGTGGCGGTGGTGCGGCGCCGAACTAGTCCGCTGAGGTGTGGGCGTGGCCGTCGGGTACGGCTAGAGCGTGCATTCATGTGATCATCGCGGCGATTATGTTCATGTCATTCAAATATACTGACCTAAGGATGTTACTTAAGTTGTTAGTGCATTTTCGAGGAACGTTATGCATACGGGTAAGACAGTAGTAACAGCCTTATTCCTCGTGGAAGAATGGGTAGATAGCTGAGTTGACAGACAGCTGAGATGATATTTCTGTAACATACCTTTACCGATACGAATGTCTGATGTTCGTTTCGATGAAGGCAATATAGCCGAAATATCAACTCAGCTATCCATCATCGTGGTTCTAAGAGGAGTGTGGTAATTACTACTGTCTTATCGATCTGAGAATGGCTCAATGTGTTGCCACAGGGACTCAGGATTTGACGCCGTTCCTGAAGCATCTGCGGAGTTGCAACTACGTTTGCATATCGAGATGTTTGTGTTCATCCTTTCCTCCTCGGGCTCGTCAGCTGCGTACCGCTCATGGTGACCTCCACCCAACGGGACGGCGAGGCGGCGTGGCCGGGGCGGCACGCGGGTCACCGTCACCTACACAGCCGGCAATCAGCGCCTGCATCACCAGGTAACGGCAAAGGCCGTTCGTGACGCCGTAACGAGGGCCGAACCGGGATTGGCCCTTACCGAGCGGGTCCGCACGGCAGCCCAGCAGCTGCAAACGAGGCCGGTTGACGTGGTCTGGTCTGTCTGGTCTGTCTGGTCTGTCTGGTCTGGTCTGGTCTGGTCTGGTCTGGTCTGGTCTGATCTGATCTGGGCCGGTCTCCGAAGGCAATGCCGACCAGCCAGTGGCAGTGGGTCAGGTATTATCGGTACAATACCGCCACCAGACCACTGGGGGAGGGAGGGCGGGGCAGCGGGGGTGGCCCCGGCCCGCTCCTCAGCTCCACCAGCCAGTGGCAGGCGCGTCACCAACTGAGCTGCCCCAGGCATGATCGGCCTGGGAGCCGACGATGCCCCCCCCCCCCCGGCCCCCAGGCGACGGACCTGCTGTACAATGCAGTCCTGGCCGGCAAACTTCGGTCGCCAACGACCATCAAGAGACTTTCGAATCACGGACGGGGAACATATATTTCTCGTCTGGAATAGGCCGGCGAACGATTCCATCGGAGGCGTGTGGCGCCGCGCATGATAACCGCCTCCGCCTGATTCAGCCTGATTCAGTAAAGAGGGGATGATCCCAAACAGGCGACCTGCGCCATAGCCCCGGGCACGTGCCTGGCGTCCGGCGGCGGCGCTGAGTGCCGCCGACCGCTCCGGCCGGGCGGCGGCCCATCAGCACCGGCCGACGGCGCCCGATGGCGGCCGTGCCTGTAATCACGCCTGTTCGCGGAACCACTCGCGCCGCGCCGATGGCCGATGGAACCACTCGCCGCCGCCCACATCACGAGAGCGGCCTGCGCCGATGAACAGATCTAGTATATTAACACATCCCAAGGAACTAATCGGGTATGGAGACGAGTTCAGACGGGCTGGTGTTGTGAACGTTGTCCACGTGGATCATCTGGTACCCGGCGTGGTGTCCAGATCGATCGTCACATTATTGATTTAGTGTTCACATGGATCGTTTGCTTCTGGCATGGATCCAGAAAATCAGCGAACTGGCCGCTACTTCTCATAGCCAATCACAGCGCTCGGGCGGCATCACCCGTCATCAGTTCAGTGCGCTACCGAATAGCCTTTCTTCAGATCATCTTCTTGGACAGTTTGATGCTTGAATGCTTACCAATCGCCACCGGGTTTCAAACAGCTGAGCGCTGCGCCGCACTGACGTACAGGTGCGGCGGCCGCGCCGCGCGGTGACGCGCTCCGTCCTCGGCCATTTGCTGAGTGGTTTGTCATTCGGATCGAGCGCGGGCTGCCGGGAGAGAGCGAGAGCGAGAGAGCAATCACGTAAATTGCCAGCGCGTCGAACTGCGACCCGAGGCCTGGTCAGGCGGCGACCGCGGCGAGCCGCGCCGCCGCCCGGCCGCCCGCTCGCCCGTGCTTGCTCGGGCACCGTGACCCGGCGCGCCACGCCGTCGCCTGGCGCCTGTCGGCGGGGCCTGGCGCCGCGGGCTGTCAGCGCATCTGCCGACACCGGTGCCGCCGCCGACCGCTGACGCCCTGCAGGCCGGCCGCCGCCGCCCGGCTAGCGCGGTCCGTGCGGTGGCGCCGCCTCCAGCGGACTCGGCGTCTGCTGGACGGGCCGGCCGTCCGCTCTCAGGCTGTCCGTCTGACGTGGGAGAGACGGAGCGCTGGTCATAGGTACGATTGCAATCAAACTCTACTTTTGACACGCCTTTTAACCACAGGGACTATACTTGTGAAATGAAGAGTCCAGAGGGGGGGGGGGGGGGGTGGACAACGGCAGCTTAGCGCGGCTTGGAAGTGATAAAGCAGAGGGACGACACATAGTGCGTTTACAATGCCAGGGAGGGCAGGGAGCTGCACCGGGCTTGGGGACCAAAATGCAGCATCCCCAAGCTTGGGAAACAATTTGAGCATTAATACTGCATTAACACTTCAGCGTTACGCCTGCAACTCATTCATCAAGCATGTCTCCTCCAAAATGTGAGACTTGAAAATCAGTGAGATGTGAAAATGAGTGAAATCAGAGAGAAAACCGTGGGGTACACAGATAGGCGGTGATAACACAATGATGCGAGCGAAGAAATCAGCTCGTGTTCTCCTCACATACGCGTGTGTTGCATGCAGAGGGAAAGCAGGGTAAGTCCCTCGGTAACGTCGCCTGGAGGAGCCACGCTGTCCGCACACAGACTAGCTTATGAAATCAAGACAGCAATGACTGACATACGCGGAGGCGGAGCCCGAGAGGCGGGGAGTGAGGCAGTAAAGATACCTGCTACGTGTACTGAGGCGCAGCGTCGGGGTCCGGGAGGCGGGGGGGGGGGGGGGGCGGGGGGGCAGCACAGACACCTGCTACGTGTAATGAGGTGCTGCGGCGGGGCCCGGGAGGGCGAGGGGGGCAAGTACAGGTACCTGCTGCGTGTACTGAGGCGCGGGGGAGCCTGGGAGGCGGGGGACAGCACAGGTACCTGTTAAGTGTACTGAGGCGCAGCGTCGGGGCCCGAGAAGCGGGGCGGTACAGGTGCTTTTTCATGTACGTGTATTGAAGCGCGGTATTGAGGCCCGACAGGCGAGGGGCGGGTGGTACAGGTTCTTATTCATGTACGTGTATTGAGGCGCGGTATCGAGACCCGAGAGACGGGGGGCGGGTGGTACAGGTACTTATTCATGCACGTGTATTGAGGCGCGGTATGGAGGTCCAAGAGACGGGGGCGGTACAGGTACTTCTTCATGTACGTGTATTGAAGCGCGGTATCGAAGCCCGAGAGGCGAGGGACGGGTGGTACAGGTACTTATTCATGTACGTGTATTGAGGCGCGCTATCGAGACCCGAGAGGCGGGGGGCGGGCGGTACAGGTACTTATTCATGCACGAGTATTGAGGCGCGGTATCGAGGCCCAAGAGGCGGGGGCGGTACAGGTACTTTTTCATGTACGTGTACTGAGGCGCGGTATCGAGGCCCGAGAGGCGGGGGGGGGGGGGGCGGGCGGTACAGGTACCTGCTGTGTGTACTGAGGCGCGGCGGCGGGGCCCGAGAGGCGCATCTTCTCCGGATCCGAGGTGGTCTCGTCCGACTGGTGCAGGAACAGGATGCCGAAGTTCAGCTGCGGGATCTCGGCGAACACCGTCAGCAGCCACATCATCATCACCAGGCCGACCAGCAGGTACCCTGCCGACAGCCGGCCGGCCCGCCGGCGGTCAAAGGCCGCGCGCACGAAGCGACGGATGTGGTCGTGACACTCGGCCCTGTACGCCCCGAGGGGTTCGCCATCACGACCCGACCCGACCCGACCAACGGTAGCCAGCCTGCGTGTGGACACGACGCCAGTAGGGTGATGGGATGACGCCGGTAGAGTAGCTACAGATGATTAGTGGGAGGTTGCTAGTGCAGTCACACGGTTCCATTTCCGACGAGGTCGTTATTCACAATGAAGACATTCTGTTTCACCACGTCGCAATTCGGTAAGCAGCGACGCTTTGTGAATGCTTTAAACATGCAAAAATGGGCGCTGCCGTACAGTGGTAAAACCCCACATGTTCATTTTTGGCCATCTGATTTGTCTTTTCATGCTGAACTCGGATATTTAAACAAAAAGTTAAGGGTTTCATAGGCTTTAAACTAAAAAAGAAAGGGTTATAAGTTTGTGAAAATTTCAACTGTTGTTTTAAATAGCCGAATCCAGCACGAATCATATGACAAATCCGAATCAGATGACAAAAACGCAAAAGGGTCCAAAATTAACATAACGGGCTTATCTTTGGACGGCAGAGCGGATGCAACCTGTACACTTACAAACCTTAAAGCCAGTCATTCAACGCGTGGAGATGTCTAATGCGTGATGTACCATCACAGGGATTCTATTTCAGCTACCGTTATGACTCGGATGATGCAAACAGGTCATATTAGTGTCCCAGGAGTCGTGGTCGGCCACAGCTAATGGCGGGTGGCCATGCCGACTGTACAACGCCGGCGCTGAATACCGCACCAAAGGTCAACTTGGGCTATATAAAGCTAACTGCACAAGTAAGGTATGAGGGAGCTTGGTTTAGAGTTACCTTAGTGTTCAGTCACATCGTTGGTGTTGCGTTGCGTTATTTTACTCATCGTCACTGCAAGAGAAGTTGGCATGCCATCGGGAAATACATCTTTCTCCAAGCGGCAACATATTTTGACTGCAGTACGCATTGAGGGCAAGTTTCAATCGATTCTGTCACATTTTCTATTTCTGGCCAAGAACCGAAGAGCCCACAAAACACTGGTAGTTCTTAACATCAGAAAAGAACCATCTAACTCCTTACAAGTAGAATTACATTAGGCTTCTACTTATTCTTCGGGATCAATACTAGCCCGACACTTGTCCGAGCCATATGTTCCCGCATGTGCCAAAAACACCTGGGGTTCGATGGGAGCGAGGTAATTTCGGACGCTTTTTACGTATCTGGCTGCTCTAGAGCGGTGGGTGACCCCGCACATGGCTACGGCGGTTGAGGCATCCTAAACACGCCGGGCACCGGGTGACCCGGGAGAGAGCCGGCTGACGTAACAAATGCAATGATTAAGTGACGCCAACACTGTAGTATGTGAGGGACTGTCCTCCGTTGCATGTCTTTTCTTCTAAAAAAAAAAAACATGGACCCAGGAAAGAGATAAGTCATACATTTTGATATGACATAAAAATGGTCTATTGTTCTTCAGGGATGGCTTTTTGACCACAGCTACTACTGAACATGTATCGATCTGAAGACTACTGAGCCACCGCCTAAGGAATGCCAGACAGATAAGCAGCTGCGTTTGCTGGCAGATTTGGCCGACATCATGTGCATTGTCGAGCTTCAACGTGGCCGCCCCGCGCCAGCCTGACTCCCGTATCCACCCGTCCGCTTAGCGGTGGATACCGGCCGGACACGCGCGTCCCCTGAGACGAACAGAAGCCCACGTAATCGATACACAGTATCCAGATGACATACGCTTTGCCAAATGAGTTACGGGAACAGCTTCACGTCGCGACCAAACAGCATGAATACTCGAAAGGCCTGGTAAGGCAATCTCGGGGGCCTCTCTCGGAACGAGCCTGAAATAAAGGCCGATACATCGAGTGGCGGGTGCGACCCGGCTCAAGAGTTGTTTGGCCGGCGGTGAGATTGGCTTGAGCTGCTGTAGCGCGGACGTGTCGCCCCCGCCTCGCACCGCAGCTTGGCGACAGTGGGAGCGCCGCGGGTCGATATGCGCCAGCACCTCCCACACAGGTGCAGGAGGCAACGGCAACGCCCAAGAAACCGTTCCAGAAACGTTCCACACAGCGTCCCTGAGACGTGGACTGCCAAATTGCCATTGGTCATGCTCGAGCCAATTTTTCACATGCACTACTTTAGGGTTAACACGCGCCCGCGTGGCCGGTTCAATACCCTACGCTCGGGTGGGGGTTAATTTGAAACCCCTCAGATCTTAGGAACTAAGAAGGCTAGAGACACCACATTCACAGAATTTGTTGACCTATACGTGAGCTCACTTAGGTCAAAGTTTGAGGTTCCTAAGCCATGACCATCGGGTCAGATAAGGCCAAACAAGGTCAAATTACAAATTAACATCCAAAGTGCCCGTAGAACCTAGATACCTGTTCTTAAGAAAAGGTCCATGGTGATGGAAGGTCAGTGACATTGCCCGTCCTTTTGAAGGCCATGGTGACCAAAACAATACAGGACTGCTTTGAGTTATGCATTAGAATAAGCTACAAAGATCACGCTAGGCAGTATGTTCCCCAAAACAAGATGTTGACCTGGGTCATTTTAGATCATTGACCTACTGTGACATTCAAGAAGTCTATGGAAGATGTATTATGCGGTTCCTGTTATTAGTAAATCTAAAATGAGCACCAGAACCTACTCCATACAAGCCCTAGAGTAATAAAACACGCCGGTTTTGACATTGGTCTGACCTTTACACCTGACCCTAGGTGAGTGGAGTTTGTTCATCAAGTGTTGTGTTACCTGTTAGCATTCCAAAGATGTATGGCTTCGTCTAACACTCCGTTGTCGCATCAGAATGAAAGGCTCCCTAGAAATTGACTGCTGAATCCATGGCCTGACTTTGATCTACCGTAGGTCAGCGACCTTACACGGTGCATTTGAGTTTATGTTACCAAACGATCCGCTATTCAACTATCTACAGCTGTGCAAAATTTGGCGCGGCTACGCCGAGCTCTTCGGAAGCCATCGCGGAAAGACCTTTAGGGGTCAATTTGACCCTCACCCGAGCGCGTGTTAGTGTCGAAACGCTGATTTTTGATTTTCATGCAGCGGATGATTTCTTGCTCGTCTTCGTTTTGACCGCAGCGTTAGCCCCAGGGTTGAAGGTCAGCGTGCAGTCCGTCGCACCGCAGGGTATTTCGCATGCATGACGTGCCTGACATTCGCGCCCGTCTCGGGCGCTGGCAGCGCTGCGTCACACCATGCCGCCCACAGCGGTACGACCCAACAGACGCAACAGCGTCTGCAGCAAAGCTATCTGTCTGCAGTATGTGAACAAGTTTGGGGCAATATCCCCACCGGGATCGGATAAATATGGCAGCTTGTTGCCCCGCCGGGTTGACGTCACATCAGACGCGGCTACAGGGAGTCCTCATCATACCCGGCCAACCGAGGCTGTGCCGGGACGTGGACACCTGGCCCCGAGCGCAAGCTGATTTCGACCGGAGGCGGCGAGCTTGCAGAATGGTTTGCAGCCCTTTAGGACCATTGAAATGCCAAATTTGGCGTGGGACGAACAATCTGCGACAAGAAATGAGTCCTGCAATTATGTCAGACCGAAGCATAACCAAATGCAGCCAG
This sequence comes from Pollicipes pollicipes, assembly GCF_011947565.3. Classification (NCBI taxonomy): domain Eukaryota; kingdom Metazoa; phylum Arthropoda; class Thecostraca; order Pollicipedomorpha; family Pollicipedidae; genus Pollicipes; species Pollicipes pollicipes. The sequence continues at coordinate 46,567,307 of NW_023596420.1, forward strand.
AGGCAGAACGCATCTCGGAGCTGACACGAACAGGTGCTATCAGTACAGCGGGTTGCTCGCCCGTTTATAAGCATTTGGCAGCTGGGACTTTACTGACGAGGGGTTGACGCACAAAACGACATATCACTTTGCTGGAATACCGGCTGGCTATGTCCGCCTGGGACGAATAATTACCAGGTGCGTCAGTTAGCATTGTCCCCCGAACATGGTAAGCCAGTGACGTTATGGGGGCGCGTTAGCACGACCACTAACAGTGAAAACCTTTTTGGTGAACAAATTAAAAATCCCTCCTGGCGCCATTCTACTCAAGATTTTTTAAAGAGGCCCGGACCCACCCCGTCACGAGTGGGTGAACCGGAAGGCAGGCGTTCAAACCAAGTTACTGGAACGGACAAACACATTAACAATTTAAGGCCGCAGTCCCCAATCCCGTGGCAGTTGGTACTTCTGGAATATGCGACACCACTCATTTTTTCAGACACCCTAAGATTGTATTCACCTTTTCATCCCACTTTCAGCAGATCTGATGACAGATAACGTCGGAACGCATCTGCCACCTTCCCTTTTGCCCAGCATTGGTATTGATTCTCCATTATCCATTATAAATATTTACTGATGGTATTGATATTGGTTGATATTAATGAATGTTTGGAGGTCCTTCAAATACGCAGACATGCACTCCGCCAGTCGCGTGATGCCGCGCGTTGCCCCTGGGGAAGCCTGTTAGCTCTTGCAAGCGTTGCAGTCCCCACAGATGACGCGGTGCCGTTTTCAAGCATCGGTCGCCACGCTAATAACGTCTCAAGTTCCGGGGAGTTTTACCACGTCAAATGAAACTGTCATGAGCAGCTGTCTACTGCATCCGTAGATAATACCCTTTCCGAAGCTTCGACAATAAGCGATGATAAGCTGGGTATTAAACTTCCCTGCCCATACCGCCCTCTGATCCAATTCATGCCGCTAACGGACTGCTGATGTCCACCCCGTGGTACTGCAATCTCAGTCTGGTCCTAAGTTTGCGGGTTCCGTCTTCACAGTCTATCATGAGCTAAATTTGATTCCATTGAATAAGGCAAGAGACACGTGCCTCATCAGACATCTGCATGCACACCAACAAATGCGTGTGCAGGATTTCGTACTGAACGCACAACGTAAACTTGCCAGTGAAAAACCGCAAAATTTATTGCGTGGCATAGTAGCATCACGCATTTCTAATCTATATTTTCGAAGAAATAAATTGATCTTTTAATGATCAACGTTAAATCAGGGGCTGGCATCAATCCGCTAAACTGTTAATCCGCTTATTAACAAGACCTACGACCTACACTTTCGTTAACGTCAGACACATAAACGGAATCATTAACTTCCGTCCAAATTTCCCATTTACTTTGAAAATCAACATTCAAATGAGTTTGGAACATTAACTTTGCATAAGTGGTGGATGGATTTCTCGGGTTGAGGGATATTCGAGAGCTAAGGCCTTAGGGACAAGAGTTACAGGGAAACGATGATGAACGTAAGCACGCTTCATGTTAACGCGTATCGGGTTGCAGTGGAGGCTTCATGGTGGGGGTCGCCTCCTGTCACCTACTCGCCAAAGTCCTGAGTGTACTACTTGAGCCAATTTCATCCCCATGGCAGCATTCCATCATAAGTGATGTAAGTATAAATGGTAAGTAAAAAACACGGACCTCATAAAGTACTCTAAAATAGCAGCGCATACGATATTTAGCTTCCGGTATTGTCAACGAAGTTTCAGGCCACAGATTCTCATTCCGAGCTGTACCATAAGGAGCCAGCCACTTCCCTAATTGCATGCACTTACTTTTCCTTCATTATTGCTACTCAAACTTATGGCATCTGAATCCGGAACTCATGGATGTAAACAGTATTACCTGTTTCAGTTAGGAATATTCCGTTGGCATCTGTTTTGGCAGTGGACGGCACAATCATAACTTTTTACCGAAAAGTCTCTTTGGAGATATAACGATCCGCGTATTCCGAACGAGACGAGCGTAACAGCAACGTTAGCGAGCTGCACCGATGCCCGCACGGCGCCCAGGATACGCTGAACTGGCGACATTTGTCTGATGGGGACACCTTTAACCCATAGGTACATATCCAAACGTATTTTTGGCAACATCATCTTTCCTTCACTTATCGAACTAAAACCAGGCTGGGCCTATTCGTATCTCAGTTTTGAATTTCTCACATCACTGACGGCATGGGAGCTCCAGATGGGATACGAGCGCTACACGAATTATTCCCAGAGGTTCAGTGAAGGCCAAAAGGGCGCCAGAGTCAGTCGTCCCAATCGGAAAGTTGTCCAGGAAGTGATGGAATGAGTAGGTTAAAATAGGAGGTGAGGGTTCGGGCTCGTAGGAGTCAAATAAATTCAGACAGATTCGAATCTGACGAATCTTTAAAGCCTGAAAATGGGGATTCGAAGTCTGAAATAAAAATTCGAATCCTAAAAGCCACAGCCGAGTCCTAAAACCCGACATTTAAGCATCGAAACAAATGCATCGAAATATACTTCAGACTCAAGCCTCCTTCAAATGCGTCACATGATGCACATGTGAACCCCTGCAAGTATACCTCGCTCTAGGTATTATTTTGGCCGGGTTAGAAACGTGGCATGTACCATTGTCAGACACGCTGAGCACAGCTGGTCAGGAACAAATGAAATCATCTGTTTAGAAGTGACAAGTCGGCTGCATGCTAGTCTCCAGGTTTCCTTGGAAAAATTCCAACACATTCAAACCTTGGATTTGAATCTAACTCGGTACCCACCCACGATGGAAATCAAGTTCCAAATTGCAGCGAATCTTTAGCTCTAGTTTGTTAAAATTCCAGGGCAATAGAACGACTGCAAAATGCATGCACGCACATAACTCAACATATGTATTGCAATACGGTGATTAGACTCCTAACGATGCAATTAAGACATTCCCACCTTTTAAAGTGGTTCAAGAGAAGTATACAACAGGTACCAGAAAGCAATTTAAAATGTTAGCAGATAAACGGATTAGGTTTTACCTACGTCAACTTCTTTAATATTTTACTGAATTCAATGTAACTTAATCAACCTGCCCAGTCAACGGGTTTTTAAACGGAAGTTGAAGCGGATCTTAAATTTGGGGTTAACTTTGCCGACCTCTGTATCTAAGACGTGCATGAAAATGCTTATGAAGCACGCGAACTGTCCTCAACCCCCCCCCCCCCTTCCTGCTGAATACCTCACCGCGTACGAATAGAATACATCCTCCCAATAACCCCCAAACACATGCAATGCCTGTTGCCGGCCTGTCGCTGCGCAATAGCGACGTCGGCGGTCACGCAAATAGAAGCCCGTCAAAAACGCCGGTGATCGGCCGGTGGGGCAGCCACGTTCCTCGAAAGCTGACGTCAAGACGAGCTCTGCCCACGACCACGCCTGCCCAGCTTTCGCGGCCTGCTGATTTGTATGGTTCAGGAGATGGGCAGCTTGCGCAGAGGCTTATAGGTCTGCTTCTCACGTTATCCCTATCTGCAGGAACCCGCCTGTTGTGAGTTTTGTATGAGACCTGTGGTGATGCGTGGGAGGAATTGGCTTTCAAACAAGGCTTGATCGTCCGTCTTTCTGGGATATTGATATGGTCCTGAGCCCGCGGTAGTGGCTAGCGGGGCTCGTGTCACATGTGTCTGCAAACCCACCCCTGGCGAACTTCTCGACCGCGGCCCGTAAGTCTGTAGCCCACTCGTGGAGGCTAACATGAACAATAGTCTGCAGACATGCAGCTCACCCGTGAAGACCAACACGCGGCGAGGGCTGCTACTCGTGCTTTTTATGACGTTTACCCATTTACCCATGACTACCACCCTATAACGGTGACCAATAAGTCTACAGTTCACCTGTGGTGGCCAGCTTATACAGGGACCTGCAGGCCTCCCCATCTCACCCGTAACGACAGTATGTACGCAGCGCAGGGGCCTGGTCGGTCGCACCTCTGGCAAGAGAGGCCCGCGTCTCATCTGTGGTGGCCAGCTTGTACAGGGGCGTGCAGGCCTACCCATCTCACCCGTAACAGACAGTATGTACACAGTGCAGGGGCCTGGTCGGTCGCACCTCTGGCAGGAGAGGCCCGCGTCTCACCGGCGGTGGCCAGCTTGTACAGAGCCCGGTAGGTCAGTCCCGGCCGGTCGCCGGGGATGTAGTCGCCCAGGCCGACGGTGGTCAGCGAGATGAAGCAGTAGTAGACGGAGTCGAGGAAGGTCCAGCCCTCCTCCAGCATCCAGAAGACGGCCGCTGGCGCCAGGAAGGCGAGGCCGACCACGAGCGCGCCGACCAGCGCCAGGTGCAGCAGCCGCACCGTGAGTGGCGGGTGCGCGTGACCCAGACGGCCGTTCAGCCACTACAGACGGGGGTGAAAACGGCTTCTGATTAACCAGATATGATCGGTGACGGACGCCAGCAGACGGGGGTGAAAACAGCTTCTGAATAACCGGATATGATCGGTGACAAAAATGACACTTATGTGAACCAATTGGTGACAAAATTGCGAAAATGCAAGCAATTTTTAATAGAGCGGACGATCTACAGCTTAACATCCAAGTCAAACGAAACTCTAAGCTTAGTATTGACCTGTGCTTGTTAAGATTTGCAGAGTGAGCATGTGTAGAACATGTGTCGAAACGTTGACATTTCGCTGAATGAGCAAATTGAGTCATAAGATGCCGGCAAACACAGCAGCTTAAATCGGGATAGTTTTTGGCAGGTGCCAGAAATATACTACAAACTCTACTATATAAGAGCTGACGCCACAGATCAGCGGTGACACAGCGTTTTCCCAGTGCACCTCAGAGCAGTGTTTTTTCACAGATTTTTCAGCCAAGATTCACTTCACATACTAAACAGCACAAAATACCAAGTAATTATCACGCTTATTTCTAGTCGTAAGGATCGTGGCTGACCGCAGGATCCAACGACGAACGTGACCAATTCGCTGCGCAGCTCTGTAAAGCGTCGTGCCATTTGAGACAGATGAGCTCGAGCGCTCGCCACGCGGCGGTGCGTTGAATTCAGTGCAAGGCTGTGGCCCGCTGTTAGTTGTGTTCATGTCGTGAGAAGCTGACTGGCTAGACGAGCGTAGTTTTTTCATGTAATAGCTTTTAAAAGCCCTGGTGATGATCTAGGAAGATTGCTGTTCGTGGATACCTAAGCTGTAGCTCCAAAGGTAACGGAGAACGTTGAAGCGACACATGTCAAAGATTCATCCGAGGCTTTCTGCTGCTGAGAGAAACAGCAGCCTTGACATAAGATACTGAGCATCACTGTTGTAGGCCTGTCACATTGCCCGTTGCACCTCCGGCTAAGCGTACTGATCGGTGGACAGGCGTGAGATAAAACTCTATGTTCACCATATTGCATATAAAACTGAATGAAGGTGGAGGAAGTGTCCACAAACGCATCGATTGCATCTGCTTATACCATTGTTGTATAGGGTTTGCTCTAAATGATTGGGAGCATGTTGGGAAGTGTGAGGTCTGCGCCGATAATGATTACGCGAAGATAGTGAAGGTCGCCTGCACGCTCAGCTAATCGTACGATGACGTCACAAAACCAACGGTGATATTGTTGTCAGGTGCTTATAGAACCATGTTGTCGGTAAATATAGGGCTACAGGGATGCAGTTTTGCAAATCGCTAGTGTTGAGGGATGGGGGCGGCAAGAACAAATGACTAAGTATGCCTCCAAAATGCACTCAAAACAATTTTCTACACTGTGCATTGTCTTTCCACAGTTATTTGACGCACATTCTTTTCACAGTTGAGAGCAGGGGTGTAGTTTCTCAAAATTAGTTCGGGGGCTATACCCTTAAAATGTGACATATGAAGAATAGTGCTTAAAAATGATAACTAAAAATAGAAAACTACATTCATGGTAAGGAGGCACAACTCCCTCCCCTGTCTGAAAAGGAAACCACAGGTCTCCAAGATGGTCATGTTAAGTACGCCGTTACCCGATTATTTAATTAATTAAGTCTCAACCATCATTCAGCACGCGATGGCTAGCAAATGATACTTGAGTGCAAGTGAGCTCCGAAACAAAAACGTATCATGGTTATGCCTCATTGCATTAAATGTGTCTTTGTTTAGTGATTCATTGCATTAAGAGTTATATTGCAACGATCTCTGAAAGATTCGGCTCCAGGTGACAATCTAGACGGTTCCAAATTTCGTTGGTGACAGAAAAGACACTTTTCTCACCCCTGCCAGCAGACTCTCTGTGCCAAACGATGGTAATTACGTCGATCAGAAACCACCTGGCTGCATGAATTTATATCTGCGTGTGCGTGCGCGTGCGCGTGTGTGTGCGTGTGTGTGCGTGTGCGCATGCGCGTGTGTGTGGTATGCATGTGCGTGTGTGTGTACGTATGCGTATGCGTGTGCGTGTGCGTGTGCGTGTGCGTGTGCGTGTGCGTGTGTGTGTGTGTGTGTGTGTGTGTGTGTGTGTGTGTGTGTGTGTGTGTGTGTGTGTGTGTGTGTGTGTGTGTGTGTGTGTGTAGGTGTAGGTGTAGGTATGTGTGTATGCGTGGGTGTGTATGCGTGTGTATGCGGTGGGTGTAACCTACAGTTCCCCTGGTATCTGAGTGTCATTTAAGTACCTGAGGAGTAGAACGAGCAGCCCTGAGCCCTCCACACCGAGGAGCATTGGCAGGGTGCGCTGTACGCTCGCCCGCCGGCAGCAAGCTTGTAGGCGGTGCCGTTGGCTTTCAAATCCTTTGCATTCTAGCTTTATATCATGTGGGGCGCTGCAAGTGTCGCAGCTGGGTCGTGTCCAAACGTTGTCTCGCAGAGCTGGCGCTCTGAACCTGGTGAAGCCGGTTCTGAGTCTAGTTAGCAAGACCCCCTTGTGGCGGCAATTCTGATGGCTAAATGACCATTTGGCGAGTGTCGACTTAATAAAGTGCATGCAGTGTCTGTGGTGGTGCTGTGTCCGGTGCGTTTGTTGGTAGGTTTTCAAGTGGTGGTGTAGGATAGCTTTATAATCTTCCAGAGAGAGATAGAGAGAGTTTTATGTCGAAGAACGTCCCGAGATCCAGAGCCTTCTCGGCCAGGCTAAGTCTGCAGCAGCCTTTCAGCAGCAGCTTTTAGCAGCATTTTCGTTGCGGGCTAAGTCTGCGTGCCCGGTATCCATAGGAATGAAATGTGTTGCGCGTTGGGGGACAACGCTCTCCACTGGCTTCTACGATGTTTTTGTTCGATAAGCTGTGTTGCAGATTGATTGAGGACCGCCTTGGAGTAGCAGCAGATGGTTATCTTAGTGCGGTTTTTTTTTGCCGCGAGGCAAGCTTGACGGTGGTTACAACGGACACAACCGCAGCCGTGAAAACTGATATTTTGTCTAGGAGACGATTGTAAAGCCCAGGGCCTTCTCCGTGGAGTGTCGTACCTACTGTGTGGTTGCATTTAGACACGTCCGTAAAAATGAGCTGTCTGAGTGCTTGTAGCGATCGATACTGGTTAAACATGGTTTGAACTCCTGTGTGTATTACGTTGCTTTTCTTTTCAGATAGAAGGCACGTTAATTTTGGGGTGTCGTGTCGCCAGAAGGGCTTGGTTCCAGGAGCTTGAGTTGCGTTTGGCAACGCCAGTTTGAGATCCGTGAAGGCCGTTTCAAATTGGACGATAAAGGGAGGGGGGGGGGGGGGGGCCTTTTGCGCACCGTCCGCCTGTTCGGCACTGCACCAGGTTTCAAGGATTGAGGTATCTGTGCCGCATCCGGCGCGGAAGGCGCGGTTTGCCGAGCAGCTGGTGATGAATTTTGTGAGTTGGCTAGCTGGTGTATCTTGAGCAGAAGGGCTGGTTATTGTGTGCGATGAAATGCTGCTGTATTGTCCACACATGCTGCAATTGTAGTGTCTTTTCTGCACATGCCGTTTTCTATCTCGATGACGATGCGTGTGAGGTTGTTGGTTGAGGATGTATCGTGTGTGGATCATCACTGGTAGACGTCGAGCACATTGTTACTTTCGAGGAAGTGCCCGAGCCTTGCGTTAATTATGCGCTCAGCGAGCTCGCTAGCACAGCTAGTGAGCGGAATGAGGTAATAGCCCTTTAGGCATTTGGGTGCGAATGGTCTTTGTTAGGCTTTGGCATAGGCGTAACAATGCTTTCTTTACTGGAAAGGAGTCGCTGACAAAGAGATTGTTAACGGCCGAGAGTAGATTCATTGAGGAAACGGGACAGAGGTGCTTGAGAAAAGCATGATGGATGTCGTCTGGCTCTACCGACTTGTTTTCGCGATCGCTGAGGGAGAGAGTTTGTTCTTACTTGGTAAAATGCGCGCTATAAATTTCCCGAGACAAGGAACTGAAGTCACAGCTGGCAGCAAGGCCATTCAATCTGGACTTAAGATGAGCACAAAAGGCAGGCACAGTGGCGTAGTCTGTGATAAATGCCGTCATTAGTTGCAGTGGGTCTGTGACAGGTTAGTTGCTCATGGTGAGCCGTAGAAATTGTCCCATGGGAGCACGTCTGAGGAGAAAGCGTCAGCTTCCAGATGTGTTCCCATCCACCTAAGTGATATTTAGCCTTTCCTTACCGGGTCATTCTGTCACTTCCTTCCTTTCGCATCGACCGCGGACTAAGACGTGCGTCCAGCTCGCACAACGGTGCCGCGCTACCCTGGGCCCGCCCGCTGCTGCACTCCCACCTGAAGGGCAGCTGTGGACAGCACCATCAACTTCTCGACGAAGGCGGACAGCATGACCAAGGTAAGCGGGATGCCGATCAGGGCGAACGCGATGCAGAATACTTTGCCGCCTTCGGACAGCGGGGTCACGTGACCATAGCCTGCAAAAACCGGCACACGATCAATACCCATGCTGAGTATGCTGCGGCCTGCGGTGGCATATCCAGCCAGCGGTCGGCCAAATCGGCCTACACGAGACTCCCCGCCAGCGGCTCGGTCCAACGCCCACAATACATTCATACGTGGGGCACCGACTTCAAACATATCGCCTCAACCACGAGCACAGCTTTGCATTCGATCCGCTCGAACGTGCCTCCGTTACAGAGGTCAGTTACGGCCAAGCATCACAACATTTGGGCCCGCCTGGTTTGACAACATTTGAGCAACACAACATTTGAGGACAACATAACATTTGAGCCCGTTTCAGTCCCTCTATTCCTACCTATGGTGGTGACCACGGTGGTCGAAAAGAAGAAGCTCTGGCCGAAGCTCCAGTTGGGCCCGGTGGAGACGTTGCTGGAGGCGGACACGCCGCGGTTGTTGGCGATTACCACCTCCTGAATCAGGTCTTCCAGAGCAGTCTCTGCAACCAGACGGTCTCGCCTCAGCTGACAGCCGACCCTGTCGCCTCGAGCAGGACTAGGTCGAAGACCCTACTCTGGTGCTATCTTGACGGTCATCGTGAACTTCCGCCGTGTCCGATGAACTCGGCCATGAGAAGGTCGTTCTGTGCAATTAAGTTACGGCTTTTATGTTAATGTGAGATCTATCACGCCCAACTTCATGGAAATGGCGAATGTTCTCGGCAGCCATCTGTAGAGCTAACGAACTGCCTCAACGTGATGAGATCCGCCGGCGGCGCACCCAGGACAGTGGTTTTTGGGACATGGCCACCCCGTGCAAAAGGTGGTGGCAACTGGGGCCGGGGGGCCAGTCCAATTTTGGCACTTCAAGACACCAATAGGGCTTCTAAAGCATTCAAAAACGGACCACGAGCAGTGGCGGATCCAGGATTTCGTCAAGGCGGGCACGCAACATTTTGGGGTCCCCGAGGGTTTGGGGCCCTCTCCAAAAATTATTTTATTCCGACCAATGTCTTTTTCAGATTCATATATATATATATATATATATATATATATATATATATATATATATATGTATACATATATACACATATGCTGTTTTTATACAGGAACTCACATGACTGTGCGCAGCCATAGAAACCTAAGCCTGGCTACATGCACATGCATGAAACCTGTCCACTTTCTCCACATAATGTTGAGTCCAGTCATTTGGAAGCCAAGAAGCATCAAAATCAAGCACAAACGTCAGTCCTAATCCAATTATGGTTAACCGGCTAGTCAATGTGGTCAGCTGATGGCTGGTGATTAATGTGAAATTTTTGCTTAGAGTTTCATGATCCAGTGCAAAATATTCCGCCATTCAAAATGTATTATGAACGTGATGCTTAAAGGGAACGTTTCACGTTTGAAGATATTGAAGCAATTATCAGATGAGATGACAAAAGCCCACTGACAATTACTAATGAGCGTTCAGTTGAAAAAGACACTTCTTGGCATCGAAACACTCGATTTAGCTATTGTCCCTCAAGGCGTCATTGTTTGAATGCGTCATGGAGCGATTGCATGACAATGGAACGTTTGCATGACAGCACCAGCTTGCAGTTCTTCAAGCTCCCGAGAGATGGCCCACAGTGATACTGTAGTGCTACCCCCCCCCCCCCCCCCCGCTCTCCTCTGAATGCGCCATTGGCCACAAAGCATACTACTTGAGTCCCAAGCGTAAAGACATCCTCTGAATCAAAACACAGAGCTCCTGCAGAGATCTTATCACAGCGTAATATTCAATTTACTTAAAAATTCACGGCGCAAAAGGAACCTGTCTCAAAACCGAAGACGGAGCTGGCGAGTCACCGCTTCAGTATGATACCAGCGACATCCGCCGAAGCGTGGGTCACTAGCGACATCCGCCGAAGCGTGGGTCGCTATCAGTCGCATCCGGGCGCCAGCATTCCCCCTCGTGCCAGCTAGCGGACGTTGCCGGCCCGCCAGTCGTCCGATGGCGGACTCCGGGGAGCACCGCAGCGCCCCGGCGCTGGTGCTGGTGCTCCTGAATCTGAGACTAGCTGTGGCTTTCAACGTGGACATCGTGCACCCGGTCATCTTCCAGGGTCCGGTGACGGACCCCGCTGGTCACAGACCACGCCCTGCCACATACTTCGGGTTCGCGGTGGGCCTCGCTGGCGGCGGCGACGGTGTTCCTCAGCTGCTGGTCGGAGCACCGCGAGCCAACTCCACGTTGGGCGTGAACCCACCCTCGCGCGTGCTCCAGCCAGGTGCGCTCTACAAGTGTCGGCTGCGCCGCGGCGCCCGTTGTGAGGAGGTCCTCGTCGACATCACTGGAAATGACTTTGGACCCAGCCGTCGTTACAAAGATTTGAAGGACCACGGCTGGCTCGGCGGTTCTCTGAACGTGGAGGCGAGCGGCACTGGTCGATACGCCGTCTGCGCATATCGTTGGCGCAACCAGAAGTATCACAAGTATTATCTTAGCAACGGCGTCTGCCATCACTCGGTGAATGAGTCGTTTACCAAGCTTGTACCGCTGTCCGACCCCAAAAGGCAGAGCTTCAAGCCACTGGGTCCAGGCAATAACACAAACGCTCATTACTTTTCCTACGGCCAGGCCGGCGTGTCCGTCCATTTCCCAGAGAATGGTCGTGAGCTGGTGTTGGGCGCGCCGGGCGTGATCGACTGGACCGGAACCCTGGTCCGTTACAGTGACCTGGACACGCACGGCTCGAGAGGTAGCAGCCAGCGGCGCCGCCGGGGGGTGCAGCCGCTGAGCGACCTCATCATCCCGAATCCTTCACGCACCAAAGTGCTGCAAAAATACGACTACCTGGGATACTCGGTCAGCTCCGGTAGGTTTTTCAGCAGGTCGACGGACACGTTCTACCTGACCGGTGCGCCGCGCGCCGCCGACGGCAGGGGCAAAGTGTTCCTGCTCGACTTTCCCCGCAACCACTTCGAGCCGTACGTCGTCCTGGCCGAGCGGTCCGGCGTCAGCGTTGGGGAGTACTTCGGCGCGGCCGTGCTCGCCCTGGACCTGAACGGCGACGGCCTGAGCGACCTGGCGGTCGGTGCGCCGATGTTCGGCGACGACGCCGCCCCCGAGCAGGGCCGGGTCTACGTCTTCCTCAACACGGACGACGGTTCCTTCCGGCCCGTCTCGCGGCCGCTCGTCGGCGCCGGCGCGGCGCGCGCCCGCTTCGGCACCGCGCTGGCGCCGCTCGGCGACCTCGACCGTGACGGCTTCGCCGACCTGGCCGTGGGCGCGCCGTACGAGGACGGCGGCCGCGGCGCCGTGTACGTCTTCCGTGGCGGGCCGGGCGACTTCGGCACCACGCCGGCGCAGCGCATCGCCGCTCGGGACCTCAGCCGGGCCCTGCGCGGCTTCGGCGTCAGCGTCTCGCGCGGCGAGGACGTCGACGGCAACGGCTACCCGGACGTGGCGGTGGGCTCGTACACCAGCGGCGACGCCGTGCTGCTGCGCAGCCGGCCCGTCATCGAGTTCGTGGCGTCGCTCACGGCCGAGCCCGGCAAGCTGGAGACGTCCGCCACGGAGTTTCGCGTGCAGGCCTGCCTGTCGTACCGCGGCAGCTCCGTGCCGTCCGAGGTGAACGTCACCGTTACGCTCAAGATGGAGTCGTTTCACGCCAAGGGTGCGTTCGAGATTGACAAGCAAGAGCGAAGGTCGGTGACACTTCCCTGGAGGGCAAGTAAGGAGAAGAGTGAGTGTCGTGCGTTTACCGCTAGCATTCGCTCCCAAGGTAGAACTGACTTTACCAAACCAATCCAGCTCGGCATGAGGTATGTGCTGCCATCTGGGGTCGGAACTAAACCTGGGGAAAAGGCAGTCGTCATCGACACGGACGTTTCAAAACGTGCCACCAATGGTTTCTTTGCTCGTGAACAAAAACGACAGGTGGGCTTTCCATCAGAGCTGCGGAAGATAGACGACTTTTGCAAGTCAGTCCCGTACCGGACGTCAACATGGACAACCAACAGTTGTTCATACTGAGTGTGCCATTTTCTGTCGGCTGCGGCTCGGACGCGGTGTGCAGTACTGACCTCAAATTGTTTTACAAATTCCCCGGCCTGGATGGCAAGTACGTGATCGGGTCCACCAAGACGCTGGTGCTGGAGCTGGGTCTGGAGAACAGAGCCGAGCCGGCATCGCTGCCGACGCTGTCCGTGGACGTTCCCGGCCCACTGAGCCTGGTGCGCGTCCCATCTTCCTGTCAGGAGCGCAGCCCAGGAGACGGCCGTGTCGGCCTCACGTGCAACGTCCTGCCGCATCCATTCCGCAGCGACTCCCAGTTCAAGCTCAGCCTATTGTTCGACCTGGCTGATGTCACGAGACACATCAGCAGCCTCAAGTTCAACGTGTCGGTAACATCCACCGGTGCCGAGAGGAACCCTCAAGACAACGCGGCCAACATCACGTTGGGTCTCGTCAGCCAGGCTGACATGGACATTCGAGGATCATCTGAGCCAGAGCAGGTCTTTTATGACAAGGAAGACGACAGGAAGACGGAAGAAAAAGGCAAACCAAACTACGTCCTGGTCCAGCACACGTACCAGGTCCTGAAGTACCTGCCATCGCCTGTGAGTGCAGTAGCCATCTCGTTTCTAGTCCCTGTCAACTTCAACAGCGACGGCATACAGGTCAACTTTCTGCGGATGCGTCCGCCAAAAGTGCAGGGGAACGGCCAGCCGTTTCGTTGCTTCCTGGACGACGGCAAGTTCATCCGACGCAGCCCGCTCAGCGGCGGCGCGGCGGGTCGGCCCGTGACCGAGCGCGACCTGCCGCCGAGTCGACGCCGAAGCGAGGTGGAAACGCACGCCGCCGAGCGCTCCGCCGTCCCCGACGCCTATCGGATCAACTGCACACGCGGCTCACGCGTACGCTGCGTGCGCATGACGTGCCAGTGGCTGTCCTTCCGGGAGGCGTCATCGCGCGCAACCGTCACGCTGGAGATGCGCGTTGACCTACATGTGCTGCAGCACCTGCTCGGAGGTCTGGACCGCGCCACCCTCACGACCCAGGGTTTCGTGCAGCTGTCGAAGGACGCCGGAATTGCGCCGGAGCTGAACCAGCGACCCGACCGCGCCACTGTTGACACGCCCCTGCTGCCATCGACGCTGGAGCCGCAGCCGCTCGCGGTCTGGATCATCGTGGTGTCGGTGCTGGCGGCGCTGCTGCTGCTGGCGCTGCTCTCCTGCCTTATGCATCGCGCTGGCTTCTTCCGACGGTCCAAACGCGAGCGACTACTAGAGGAGCGTCAGGACGCCGAGGTGGTGGGCGAGATCGCCGCCGGTGACAACCACGGCGCGGAAGGAGCGCAGTAGTCACCTGGCCGGCTAGGCTAATACACCGGCTGCGGCGGCGGATGTGCGGCCTTAGATAGCGACCGCAGGTTGTGTGTAGGCCCTACCGTGTAAGGGTACGTCGTGGCGTGCCCAACTGTGACGATGACCTTGACCCCATGGCGATACAAAACTATGTTGTGCCCGAGTACAACTAAGAATTACGCAACGATGAACAAAATGAGTTTCTGCAGCCGACGGTGACGCCGCGGCAGTCCAGACCAACTGTGACGAGATACGAAATGAACATAGTTATAGTCACAGTAATTTCTTAGAATTATTCACACGCAACACAACTCTCCCCTTCTCCCAAGCGCAGCGCAGTGACACCACGCACCGCTGTCCCGGACGCCCGGCTAAGTGGACCTGGCTTTCCAGGAAAGTGCGGCTCCGTACGGGAATTTTCCTTACGTTTAGGGCAGTCGACACCATGGGGGCGGCAGCATCCTGACCAGCGCGGCACGGCTGTCTCGCGACGATACATGAACGCGGCGAAGAAGCATGATCGATACAGCTGGGAACACTGGCCGCAGTACCAGTCTTTGTGCATCTGTGCACAGTCGTGGCGGCGTGCCGCCTCCTACACCAAAGGATCCGATCGGAGGGTCCGAGGGGCAGATGGGGGGGATGCAGGAGCCTCAGCCAGAAGCAAATACCGAACACTTTGTCCCGCGCCGGTCTTGGCCCCGGTGACTCTTTCCCGGGTCGGGGCAGGGTCGGGCCTTTAAAGGTTAATCTGAAAGATCGTGCATTTTTCGGGCCCTTGTGTTGATTAGGGGCATACAGTGTCTAGTAAGGGACCCCGTGCCAGCAATCAACCCAAAGTCAATCATGGGCACATTTGCTAACGGACAGGAGCGGAACCTCGAATGTCAAAAGGCCTCTGGCGTTGGTCGAGACCCCCTTGACAATGACGGGAGACAGAAAATAATGAGAGGAGCGAGAGAGAGAGAGAGAGACGAGAGGAGAGAGAGAGAGAGAGAGAGAGGGATGAGAGAGAGAGAGACGAGAGAGAGAGAGAGGAGAGAGAGAGAGAGAGAAGAGAGAGAGAGAGAGAGAGAGAGAGAGAGAGAGAGAGAGAGAGAGAGAGAGAGAGAGAGAGAGAGAGAGAGAGAGGAAGAGAAGAGGAGAGAGAGAGAGAGAGAGAGAGAGAAAGAGAGGCGGTTTTAATAGAAATCAGGGCTTCGAGCATGAACTTCACAGGGAACAATATACATGTGAGAAGTGGGAACTATTTAGTTGAGAATATCTGCGTTTTTAGCATGAACTCCTATATCAATGTGCCCAATAGCATGTGAAGTGCGCGATACATTTTTAGTTGATGAATATATTCTGCGTTATAATTTTGTGGTCATATGGGGAATACTTGATTTACGAGATACCACAGCAAAACAATACAGCATACCACATCAAAAGTTTGGAATGTGATTGCGCTCCTGGTATTTCTAACGTAGATCGCTACGCGCTGCTTCGGAAGCAGATTTTCATGCATGGGAGACGCTTGCATTTGTTTTCCTAGCCTTAGGCAATGTGATTTAGTAACAATGATGCAACGGTTGTAGTAACAATGAGACAGTGGCTTTTGCCATTCAGAGCCCGCCGTACCAAACCGGAGACCTCACACCGCCTTAACCAGGAGGCAAGGCCGATAAGCCGAATTGGTGCCCCAGCACCAATTATGCATTAGATCCTTTGCCGGGATCCAATGTATAATTTGGCAAAGGATCCTTTTACGTCAGTGATATGTTCCTGCGTCGATCCTAGGCCAGAGGCCCAGGTAAGAACTCCTGGCGCATCAGGGATGGGACTAGCATGATGTACCCCTCGGAGGTCTCCTGATCGACCAGGGCACCCCGGTTGACATATCAACAGAGTAGCAGTTGCTATTTACCCCGGGCTGGGATGAAAGGGCCTTTCAGGTTCTGACACGGAAAATTCACCTGTGCCATTCCGAGGCAGGTTCTCTGAACGGAATTAGCAGTTACAGCATCACGGGCAATTGTTCTCACGCAACCGCGTGATCAGTCCGAAGTGCCGTGTGTGCAAAAACCACAAAAATATGAAGGCAATTCTGTGCGAAATACGTACGTATTACGTATTGCGTTTTATGGATAAAACGTTCTACAAGATAAGTTATTTTGCATGGTGCTTCTATGTTATACTACAACTATTTTGTACCAACTATCTACCTTGTTTTAAAATAAGTTTGTGTATTATTCTTCCTTTCAATATCTAAAATTCATTGTGTGTCTGCATTGCCCACGTCACATTCCTCAATTAAAATGTAAGAAACTTAAGCACTCTTCCGAGACAACCAAAACAAGCCGCACAAGATTTGAATACCGTGACGCAACGACAGAAACATGTAAAATATTTCAGGGAGCTGCCGTACGTTTTCCTTTAAGAAAGGACACTGCGTTAAAGGCCCACGAATTTTGATAGTCTCAACGTTTTCGACCATCGCCAACAGCATTCCAATATTCGCGCCACGACATGTCACCGAATTGGCATAACGAGTCAGATAATGTCCACAAGTTATGGCTTTCGCGTTTAGCCATTCACTGTGAGATTTGATTCTGCACGGTGCTCGCCCTTTCTGTCAGGATGACAGGCGGGCGCCGCCAAATAGTCCCAGAAGCGTCGTAAAGCCCCAATTACGCACAAACATTCACTGTGGGGTAAGCACTTACAAAATTCATCTTTTTTGCTGGCTTCGTTTTACCTAAGTTATTGTGTGTTGTGCTAAATGATTGTTTTTTTTCTATTTTACCAAATTGGTCCCTTTTGATGCGGCAGGCCCCCTCACCTAGGCATCTGACGCCTGCTTTCTCTCACCCACTCTCAGGATACACCCCTGTCTGTAATGTGCGATTGCAAGCGGAATTCTGATGACCATCTGATGAAATTGATGACCATCTGATGACCATCAATTTGATGACCATCAAATTTAGACAGGCCTGGAGTATTGCCATCAGGTTATTAGATCAAGTATCTTCTTTAGCCCCAGGGGCTGGTTCTTCGGGAAGGATCCCAACAGCCACTTGAAATTTTTACTTTCCTGCAGCCTCCTGGAGCGGCCTCGAGGCGACACTCTTTGTGGGCACGTGCGGTGTCCACTATGGCAGGCAAGTGCAGTGGCCAGACAGTGGCTGGCTCTTCTCCAGCAAATGGTCCGTTTTTGAGCCAAGGCAGGATGCCAAATAGGTGCATTAAATTTTCGGGAGTGATACGTCTATGAAGAAACACCTATGGAATTGCATATTCCCATCTGCTGCCCCATGCTTACCCTCAAGAGATGAGCTCTTGAGGATGAGAATAGCCCGAAATATTGAGCACCGTCACAATGCCCCTTGTTGTGCATTACAAAGCCGTTTAACCAGTACCTCTTGGCATATCAAAGTCGTTAACCCAACGTAAAAACTTTCCGCTCATAAAGTGGAATAAACACTAAATGATTTTCTTTCTTATATGTAGTCTAAATTACGACCACAGAGCAAAGTGAACGAAATTCGTATAATATTTGTTGGATAAAGGATAGACAAAGTTCATGGGTTCGCCCCCCCCCCCCCCTAACGAAAATCCGAAGGTTCGTCCCTGACCACAGCACAGGGGAAGCCCATGCTGCTTTATTGTCATACAGCAATCTATTACAATTCTATGTTTTTACTTTCAAAAGACAAAAACTAGATTACTAGATTTGGGCCGCACGATGGGATATTTCAACTCGGCTCGCACGGAATGGCGTTGGCAGGTATGCTTGCGTGTTCAAGGTATAATCTATGGAGACCTCGCGGAGTTCGTCAGAGAGTAGTCAATCGAATTCATGCTGCTCATTGGAAAGAGTCTCGCACCAGAGCAATGGTTGCTTCATTATATCGTGCCGAACTATTGGCAGCTTTTGTCTGAAGGAGCTAAACCCCAATTCGGATCGGAAAGGCTTTCTTGCACGCTACGTCGTGAGCTTTCCGGCTTTCCACGCGTGCCTCCCGGCTTCAGCGGCGCGGTCAGAAGAGCGCTGGGTCCATAACTGGGAGGTGATGCGCTCGAGCAAGGGCGGCCCAAGACGTCTATTCTAGGCCCCATGCAATACCATGAGCTGATCACAACTATTGACGCAATCTTACAGTGCAATGTGGCATTCGTTTCTTAGAGAGGTCGCTACGAAAATCCTAGACATGCATCCACGCAAACTCGAAGCACATTCACTATTGTAAGGTCCGCTTGTATTATGTCCAACTACAGACTGTCCAATGTGTGCTGTAAACAACGTTTTACCACACATTAGCAAATACATCAAATGAACTTTGATCTATACGGCTTTTATTGCGCTGGTTTCAACTGCCGTTTGTGCTGCCACCTACTGGTGAAACCCGTAATTCTCCGTTACGACCACGCAAGGCCAGGACTCATGCATAAGGTGTCAATATCACTTACGGACACTTCGTACACTTGGATCCGTTTGTGCCCAAGAAAGAAGGAACATTATTTTGTGGTCTGCGAAAGATTGCACACATCCCAGAAGATCCATCAACGCCACGTCTTCCATTTAGCTCCAGTTTCGTTTTTAGCGCATCATGAGATGCCAATGCCGCCGATGGAAATAATCTCCCAAGGGAGCATACACCTGGAGCTTTTGACATGCAATCATTGCAGCTACTCAAACCTCTTAGTTCTGCCTATGACGACCCGAGATAGCTGATCACAGGTTACCTCTTAAGATGTGGAGGCACTCCGAAAAACAGCCTGGTCACCTGAACATGACAGACAGATGATCAACGGAATCTTGGCGGAAGATGGGCCCAAAGGCAGCGTCAGCACAGGATTACAAAGAGTTGCCTGCCAGATGGATCGCCGAACCAATCTTCCCCATTACGTGTTGGGTCATCCCGTGCTAACTCAACCAAAGAAGGGCCACTTTTTGCACCCCAACATCTGAGGGTGACAACAACATGACTGTTCATATCGTAGAAAAAGGATAACTTTTGGGTCCTCGATACATACGTACCCTCAAGTCCGTGACAGACGTAGTGAGCATTTTCATGACGGCTCTTCCAACAAGTACCGAATCGGTCCTCCAACTGACTCTTCCAACAGGCACCGAATCGGTCCTCCCACATCCAGCGATCGACCGCCACTCCCCTACACGATTCTATCCGAGATGAGCGGGCGCGGGAGAAGGGCAGGGGCTGTTGCTAATACGGAGTCCGGCAGGGATGAGGTAACTCATGCTTGGGTTCCCTATTCACACTAATTACTTACAAAGGATGCGACCATCAGAGAAGAGTATGCGTGAAAACGATCTTAGAGCGTTACTTGGCTAAATACTTCATCCTGACCGCCAGGCTGACTACCACTGGCGTGTCTGAATACTCGCAAGGGGCTGTAGTGGAGTGGTCAAAAGAAACGCTCCTCAGCGACTGCAGTTCTTACCATCAAAGAGAATCAACTCGAAATGTGTAGCAAAACTTGTTTAGGACCATTCACATGCCACCCTGATAAAAAGATAAGGCCTTAGTGGAATTATAAAAGGGTGATATGCCCCATCACGGGCCGGAGCTATTGATGCAGTAAAAGAGAGCCAAGAGTACTGCCACAGATTTGAATGCGTTCGCCAGCCAGCTTAACAAATGCAATCAACAAAACAACCACGTTTCCAACGTGAGCCAGCTGCCTTTATAAAAAACGTACGTCTGAGAGCCAAATAAGCTCTATGTACATCTTCTTGCAGAAATCGAGTAACCGTGAAATTTAATGGAAGAAGTCAGGACAATCCGAAACGATACCGCCAGACTGCGACCAGTCGTCGACCAAATTACACCCACACTTGCTATCTGCCACCACCCTCAAGATGAGAAGCTAAGTTTCGGGACACGAGGTTGGTGAGAATAAAATACGGACTTGAGAACAATGATCAAGGTCTGGAGGAAAGCGTGTGAATGGATTCAGTTATACAGACAGATGGACGTGGATGGATCACTGAGGATCTTTTAATAAGCTTCACGGCATTTTGAAAGGGAATTCGAATTTCCGACGTGACATGTAAGCAAAGACAGGGCACTGGCATAACACCACCGAGTCCCATGCACGCATGTATCAGTTGTGAAGAAAACCTAATTCAACTCACTCCTTACTGTATGCTTATCCGATCTGATCAACCTGGACACGGACTTCATAAAAATTGCATCAGGACGCAGTGATAATGAGCAGACAAACTGCACTGTTTACTTCTTTTTTGAGGTGACCGGTGAGGCCTGCATCTGTTTATTTTTTATTCTTCATTTAATTAACTGCATCCGCGGCGGACTGTTTTGATTATCCTGAGGAAACAATAAATCCACGTCGTGCAGCCCGCCTCGGACAACTTAGCAGGCCCAAAAACATTCAAGGGTGCCCAAAATTCTGACCTTGTCACTCCACCTTAGCGGACGCGCACGCACGCACGCATGCACGCATGAATACACACCAACACACACGCTAACCGGAACAGAGAAAATGGCACGCTTCGCATTCTATAAACAGACATGACATAGCGTGTAACGAGCAAAAAGCCAGTGATATCATCTGTGATGGAGAACAGACGGCTTTAAGGACAAACAACGGACCATACTATGTAAGAATATGTCTAGTGCGATATCATTACCGACAAAAAGATCCCTCCCAGACTTTGTCGTACACATTGTGCAAACACAAGAAGCAGCGTGCCACTCCAAGCAAAGTGCGCACATTCCATGCACGTCCCACTTCGCTGAAATCTGTGCGACCAGCGACGTACGCAATTAGTCCTCTTCAGCTGCATCCTGTGCCTGCCATCTACGTGTGGGAGTTGCCGCGCACGGCGAGGGAACGATTCTGCGATCACCGCGTTCAGACTTCAACAAACCTTTTGCTCTTCACGTCCTTCAGACTACAGTTTTAATACTATTCCTGAAGTGCCAGTTGTGGGGAAGATATTATGTAAGCGTCGAGGCGATATGGAACGGAAACGTAAAGAAACAATGGCTATTCGGGGCATGGAAGCCGTCACGAACAAAGCCGAAGTCCGCTGATCTCTTTTCAGCTCGTAGGCCCTCTGACATCAGCATGACGTGAACACCACCAACGTTCTGTGATTTTATATTTAGAGTACATCTCAGTGCTCAGTGTCCTCAAGACGGATGTCTCCTTTTTTATTTTATGGGGAAGAGTATTTCAGTCAAGCTGGGATATCACGAAGTGTTGAATGAAATGTGTCCCACTTTCGCAATTTTGTGCAGTTGACGCATCCAAATGTTTAGCAGCTACCCAAAGGAAGATTGATTTGCATTTGTTATCATGTTTTGTTCCTTGCATTTATCTGAATCAGAAGGCACGTGTTTGTTCTAACGATGTCCAGATTTGTGTCGACACCGCGTCGCCCGGTATTGATAAAATTACGGACGCAGCAGTAGCAGCACAATATTAATTGCTAGACCATCCACGACCACATTGGCCTTTTATATTATGGAACCAGCCATGGACAACAGATACAATGCCAGAAGACGACACCAATCGATTGAGGCTGAGATTAGGTGACGCCTGAGTCGACTCCCGAACGGGCCTGGGGCCATGGGCCGCCGCACGTCGTTGGGTGTGCTGTGTTAGGACCATTTTATGTGTGCTGGGTCGATTGCGGACAAATAGCACGTGAAAAGAAACAATTGTTGGTAGGAGAAGGTGTATATGGCAAAAATACGTGTGTAAAAAAACAGTACGCGGATGTGGGATGGCTGTAAGACCCCATACGTAAAGTTCATACGCAAAAATTATCCAGGGATGAAATGCGTTAAAAACAGGCACGCAAAAGACCGTATGCATATATATGCGCATGTGTGATCGTAACGCTTGTACGTGTAATGCAAGTGCGAATTCAAAATCCTATGTTTGGTACCGGACCTCGGATTAATGTGCACTGCGAGGGTCAGTATATGGCGTCCACCGCTGAGGGGGAGAGGTAGGAGGTGACGGTGAAGAGGGACAATGGCAAAGATCAGGTAAAAGTCACCAGCCTATGGATTCATGACATGAAATAAAATGCCTTCTGGTGACTGGCAAACGTGAACTCTTATCTTTGATAGCAGTGCGAGATAGCCCCAGTATGGAAGGGACCAGACTTAAAAAAACAAAACATACGTATCGCAGATCACCCAGCGCATCCATTGTGCTCCCTTTCTTTGCTGCTCTGACGACGCCTTCGTCAACGTCCCAGTCTAGGCACAGTAGAGTTATAACTGTTGCCTAGCGCCGCAACAGGCCAGACAACGCACGCTAAAGTGGAAGACATTTTCAGAGGGGCAATGACACAAGCAAGATGGGTCCTAAATTGAGAAGAAGAAAAAACGATACATCGTTTGGTGTTCAAGGAGGACATACCCCAACGAAGTCTGGTATGGAGGATGTTGTCTGCTTTGTTTTCTTCGAAAGAGCAATATGGTTGTAGCGCCCGCACCACCAGCCTCTGGACAGAGCACGCTTGAGCTTCAGCAGCGCGGTCGCTATTCGGATAAGGACCCGGACCTGATTCCGAGATTCATTTGTGGCAGGTATAAGTGAGCGTTGAAACGGGGTGAGACCGTTGAGCGGCTGGGGTATGGTGTTTACATTGCATACGTTTATAACTGCGTCGTGTTGTCGAGCGAGTCCCGCCCAAGGCCACGTCTCAGCCGTCAGAGGGCGGCCCGATACGTGCTCCCGTCACTGGTCCCCGCCCTACTTCGAAGCCTCTGAGTGCTGAGTGAGTCAGTTGCAGTCGTCGGGGCGTGAGTTAGACTGAGTGACACGGCGATAGCGCTGGTTGGAGGGTATGTTGTAAAAGGCTGAAGGCTAGGCTGCAACCCCGTAGTAAGTGTTTTCAAGGATCGAGAAGGATTTGCGTGGGATCAAGTGTGAATAGACTTGGTGGCGGCACTCAAAGGTGCAATGAATTTTAATCCGATACAGATGCAAAATGTTACACCTTAAAACCATCTTAGCACCAAGGATGGCCACAAGCAACTCATTCAGACGGTTTGTGAACGAACATCTCAGGAGTTTTCTGTTTGCTTTCGCTAAATTCCCTGGCAAATGTTCGAGAACACAATTATGCAATTTTTTGTCGAGAGTAATATCCTCTAGAAAAGTCCCTTTATGCTAAAATCATTCCATCGCTTCATAACCTACCCTACACGTTCACCTGCTCTCTATTTGCCCTATTGCAGGTAGTTTTCCTGTAAGCCAAAAAGCGAGAGACATTTCCAATTTTCGTTGCAGAACAGTTTTCATGAAGCAACTCTGGGCTGCCCTTCTGCCGCACGTTAAGAATTTCTATAATATTGACGTTTTTTATTCCTCCATAACATTTTTGTGAGCTTAACACCAAGTTGTATCCGACTAAGCCTCCAGTCAGCTATTCTGCACGCAAACTGCATGAGGCGTCGCATTGGGCAAGGAAAGCCTCAAGACCCCCGCGTTCAGTGGAGCCACGTCATATTTACGCGTCCTGTCGGTGGTAAAGCATATGGTGAATCAGACTCGCGAGATGTTTACTCAAGAATATGGATCGATCCCGGGGATAAAAAGATTCCAATAAAACACGCTAAAATATGACAGGCCAGTGAAGAGTTAGGCAGCTTGTGAATGCCTACCATGCACCACGGCTGAACGAACGAAAACAGCCCAGATTCAGGGAGGAGGATGCCATTATACCGGCTTTTGTGCCAGTGCTCCCATAAGATTATGGATATTGTCAGCCTCTGATGCACGAGCAGCACCTGATGGGTATAGCTAGAGACCAGGACGTATCATCAGTTGAAGTACAGTTACTATCTGACCAGCGTAGTCCGAGACTGATGCACAGTATTAGAGCCTCTGATGCACACCATTGTCAGCCTCTGATGCACACCATTGTCAGCCTCTGATGCACGAGCAGCACCTTATGGGTATAGCTAGAGACCAGGACTGTATCATCAGTTGAAGTACAGTTACTTTCTGACCAGTGTAGTCCGAGACTGATGCACACCATTAGAGCAGGTTTGCGGCAAATATAACTGCTATCGGATACGGAACTAGCCATGCGAAGGCGTGGTGTGCATCTTCACCATGTATATGAAACAGGCAACAAACATGGACTCGAGTTCTCTTGCGCTGCCACTTAGGCGACGGAAACTTTCCGCGAGGAGAACCCCGACCGTTGAGCGTCGCTGTCTCTGTCAGTTCACATCGCACCGTCACGGCACGAGGCAGCTGAGCTCAATATGGACATCGGGAATGGGCATGACGACAGGTGGACACACCGATGGCGAAAGAAGACTCTTCTGTTTGGCTTAACGCTGCATAGCATGGTCTGTGATGCCTGACATCTGCGCTGCGGTCGTCAGCGAAGCGAGTACGGTTGATTTTCGACTCGATCTAACAACGATGAGTTACATGACGTGTCAGCAGCTAGAGAAATGTGACCAGTTCCAGCATCTCCAGTCAGGTAATCGTCTGATGATGTTTGTGAACGCGTTTCTATCCAGCTGCTTTGAACAGTAAGCACCGACATGTACATACCCAAATTATTCTCGCTCACCCTCGACAATTTTCTCTATCGACATACATTGTTCTCCACACAAGATGAGTGCGCTTAAATCGTTTCGAAAAATCGCTCAATAACCGCTCAATGTTTCCAAATGTTACAAAACAAACAAGCAACGGAAACAAAATAGCACCATCTCTGCAATTGTCAGCCGACACCAGCTTGACGCCGGCTGAGCACCAATCTCACAAGCTGGTCCCGCTGTAGCTGCACCCACCTGGCACGCACTGGTAGCTGCTGAGGAACAGCTGGATATCACGCGTCAGCTGCTCCTTCAGAATCATCTCGGCCGGCTGCTCGAGGTAGCTGAACACCAGCGCGCCCAGCGCCACGTACAGCAGGTAGAAGGCCGTGTAGCAGGCCAGCAGGCAGCTGCTGCGGCGCACGCACAGGCAGCGGCGCACGTGCGCCCGCTGGCCCGGCTCATCCAGCCACGAGTAGGCGCTGGCCTTGGCGTCGGGCGGCGTCATGGTGCCAGCTGCAGGCGCGCGCTGCCGGCCGGACCGACTCCAGGCTGCGGCCGACGGCGGCCACTGGACGCGACCTCGGCGCCGGCTGCCGCTGACGCGACGCGCACTGCAGACCGGCGTGGAGAGCCTCCCGTCCGCCGGCGCCGCCGCTTAGCGGTGCCCTGAGCTGGTGGCGTGTGCGGCGCGCGGCGCCAGCAGGCCGCGCGGAGACGGGTTCACCGCGCTGGGCACCGCGCGATTGAGACCACAAGTATGGCAGGGCTGAACACTTGGCGCTGGCCGCGCACCTGCGTCCGACCGGCTGTCCGGGCCAGCGGCGGCCGACCCGCCCCTCCCCTCCGGCTGGCCGGCGTCTGGTCAGCGCCGGCCGGCCGGCAGGCGGCCCGCCCGGTCGGCCGGCACGCCCCTGATCGGAGCCCGCTGTCAGCCGCGTCACACGGCAGCTCGGCGGCAGCGCGACCGCGGCCGGGCCTGCGCCGACGCACCGGACTCGCGCCAGCGGTCTCCTGCACACAAGACCTGAAAACACGCCACACGCCGCTAGCATTCGCCGCTCTGATCAGCTTTTCTGTCATGACTGAATGCTATTTTTGTGCTGAATTGAAGAAGGTTCATGGTCTGCTCATAACAAACAGGGCTATGCGCTTATTCTAGTTTGTCGGTTTTTCGCGGTGCACAGGTATGGTTTTATGAACTTGTGCAGGGGTAGACGCCTTCGGGCACCACACAAATCCACCGGATTTCGAGCTTACCTTACCTCCCAGGACAGCAAAACGCATACAAACGTGTGTAGCGATTCTTGAGGACGGCCGTTCATTCTGGAACGTCCACCCTGACCTTTGAACATTTCGGAAATGAGGCACCCGAAGTGACTTCACCGCGGACCTGCTGCGAAGCCGTGCATGTAAATAAAATCGGACCAGCACCGAAGCGTCAGAACTGTCGTCGAGGGTACGCGACAAATGTGTGCGCCTGAATATTGTATGGGGGTAAGAACTCATTCTAATAAAATGTGGCGCGTAAGCTATCTGATTCAAAATATTCAGCTATAGTTCTAACAATATCTGCGCAGATTTCACTCCTTAGTTTGTACGCACAAAGCATGTCAAGTATGTGTGGTATTGTGACACATTTTCCAAATGTGCTTCGGCACCAAGTAATTTACATTCCTTGCTCCTCAACAAAAAAAGATGTTTCACATATTTCGCAGTGGATTTTGCCGATTGGCAGCAGCGCAATGATGCATTACTCATAAGAAGCTTTCTTATGGCAGGTCACATATACTTCACTTGAGGATTTCACACACTAACAGTGGGGTATGCTGTGCAGACCCGATGAGCATGATGAGCAAGGTGCCCGGAAAAGCTTTTCTTTTTCGAACTTGTTTTCAGCCCTGTGGGAAAAAATATCATTTTTCTCCTAAAATATTCTCTCGAGATCACAAGACCATGAAGTGTGAGACGTTTCCAATAAAACCGTTTTCCCAACTTTCGGACGTTCTACCATAACACATACTGCAGCTTTCTGCGTATACTGCTAGCTCGTAATATACTCGTTTTCTTGTCCTATTGTCCACAGTCTCTTTAGTACAAATGCCCACCGGCAATAATTTTGCTTTCCTGTGGCATATAATATGATCGTATCCATCTCTTTTGACTTGTTCGCATTAACCTCGTTGTACACATTTGAATTCTTAATTATACAAAGGATAAGACGTGGGGAAAACAAATTAAGGAAAACCGGCCTACGGAAAAATGAACGAAGTATTGCGCTTTACGACGCTGACTTTATTTCAAAGGAGCCATTTTCTTTGGTGGTTGAACTGCCTACAAAATGTCGTGGGTGTTAGCAGAATCGGCAAGACCAGCTATACATTTTCAAATATCGCGACAAAAAGTGGGCCAATCTGCCTGCACATATACAGTTACATCTACTTACACCTCCCTATAGATACCTTACGCGCCACATTTTATTAGAATGAGTTCTTACTCCCGTGCAATATTCAGGTGCATACATTTGTCGCGTACCCTCGACGACAGTCCTGACGCTTCATTGCTGGTCCGATTTTATTTACATGCACGGCTTCGCAGCAGGTCCACGGTGAGGTCACTTCGGGCGCGTCATTTTCGAAATGTTTTAAGGTCAGAGTGGACCTTCCGGAATGATCGGCCGTCCTCAAGAATCGCTACATCCGTCTGTATGTGCTTTGCCGTGCTGGGCGACACAACTCTCCTTTTCTCGAGCTTATTGCTATTCCTTGCTACATAGTTCGTGTCGTCGTTTGATCGTGCAAAAGGCGAGCCTACTGGCAACAAACTACGTCGTCCCGTCATTAGAACCACGTCCACAGCCTCTGACCGGTAGGCAGTGCCACATGTGTTTACATTCACCGACGTCCGCAGTCCCTTCTTGCATCAACGCTGCGAGCAAAACCAAAACGGCTAACCGACGCGACCGGGTGACCCCAAAGACGGTCCCAACTTAAACGGTGCACCCTCTTGTCTGGGTTTGAAAAACCGTCAGTACTGAAAATTTCACTGCGTACTTTTCAAAATGTAAAATAATGGCACACAATTGTTTGTTGGGCAAACGGCAACAAGTTGGGAAAAAGCTGGACAAAAAAACAACAAAATGCGTGGATCTTTTTACTGCATTGTTCGCATATCATGCCTTGCTCCACGCTTCGCCTGCCAAGGACTGCATTGTGCAGCCGCTTTGAAAATAATGATAATGGTGATATGGTTTTTCTGGTGCGATAAAATGCAAAGCTCAGCAGAGAACCGAACCCCGGACCTTGGTCCTGTTCAAATGCTCACCAGCTGATCTTATGTAGAGAAAGCAACATACGATATCAACCTCCAGTATACAGACCCAAACCGTCATGTGAACCATCATATCTCTAAACAATACCATTCATACCAGCAGCGAGGGACTGAAACGTTCATTTGGATGAAACTTCCAACGATCTGTGGTTCGATTCCCTGATGAGCCTCACGCTTTCGGTGTCTGTCAGATGGACATCACCTCCCTGCAAGGCTGCCGCACAATACGGCCCTCTCAGTCAGGGTCTGGAGAGAAAACAGCGCACGATATTACACTTCCGGCTAGGCGTGCACACAAACAATTCCGTATTTGTCCAAATGGGATCAGAACTAGTTAACAGTGCCCAAAATATATGTTACGGTGAAGAACGCAGACTTACACAGCTTGCTTGGCTTTCAATGAAACGCATTTCGTATGCATCTGGGGCTATATTTCGTTTGTGGATTTAAAAAAGACTTCTGCGCGTTGTTCCGCCGCTTGTCTATGTAGTCCACTATGCATAGACTGTCTTATGACAAGTTTGTCAGCCTTGCAAGGCGCTTTAATAATAGTGAATGAAATGCTCAACACAACTTTAACATTACATGTCATCATGAATTCAAGTGTTGTGTTGCCTTCTTGTCTTGTTCTACCTTGCCCCGTTGTACAAACATTTGTCACCGCGCGTCATGTTCGTACACATTAGCCCCAACCACTTTAACAATTTTGGGACCTCTCGGCCACAAATCTTAACTTTCAGCAACGTTGTTGATTGAGTTACTGTTTCTGTTTATGATGTACTCAGCTACGATTAACGACTCTCCCGGAGGAACTCACTTCATTATTAAGACTTACTTCGAGTAAAAAAGCTGGCGGATAGCTCAACTTGGGGCCGAGTTTCCGAAGTTTAAGTGGATAAATCCGTTCATCAACCGGTTATCACCAAACTTGAGGCGGCGGATTTCTGTGCTAAAAAGCACGGGGGTGGGCGCCTCAGGACAGCCGTGTTGGAAAACCATGTGGGCGAAGTGGAGAAGCTGGCCTGCTTTCAAGAAGACCGGACTGAAACCGACCTGAATCACCGCAAGATGGCCAGGTCAAGGGAAGTCTTCAGATGGAACATTCAGCGGTTACTCAAGCCTAACAAGGTGAAAGGGTTCAAGCGCCCTACCCAGCCCCACCGCTGTCTGGGGCAGTGTGTCAGAAACGAGAGTCCCAGGCCAAGGGCCTGTGTGGCATTGGGGCTTTGCGATGCACCCAGCTACTTAGGCTATATGGCGCCACCTGCCTTTCAGCCCCGCAGGAAAGCCGGGAACGGAAATAGCATCCTATACCTCTGGTTTCTTATAAGCGCAACTTAACCCCTGCATTTCATACACTCTGCACTAAGCTCCGTATATCCGGCTAGCGCACTGCGGTATTAGACGCAGCGAAAAGCCAAGGGACTTTTAGAGTGATTTTCACCGACGAGTAGGATTTCGCGCTTAAAATGTCGTTGAACACTCGGAGCAACCGCGCCTACGGGAGAGGCAGCAAAAGTGAGGTTCTGGCAGTCCAACTGCACCACAAAAAAACCATTTTTTTACAAGAATAACCACGGTTATCGCTGGAGTCTCCCGAAATGAAAGGCTTAAATCGGCCTTTTAAACACGAAATGTTGAAGGTCGTTTACAAGTATCACATCATTCTTTACATCAATCGGTTTCCTTAACATCAGCCAAGCAGTTTCGTAGCGTGGGACTGTAAGCAATGCCTAAAAACGATACGTCATTCCATTTAGTTGACCATGGATCATATTAACGCCACAAAATTTAAAATGTGAAGTGAATCGAACATGCTGAATCGAACAGTGAGGTTTTCGTGAAAATCTGATGCGTAGTTTTGGACGATGGGATTGTCAGCAAATGCGTACCTTTGATAATTTTTTAAAGCAAATGATGTTATCCTAGTCTCACTTTGAGCAGCTTTCTTGCCATTGCGTGCATAATTCAATCTCATCGTCCAAGTTTCGATCCCGCTAAAATAAGCTCACGCCAAACAACATCCATTAGTCATGAAAATGCGATCCGCTTCCCTCTACCTCAATTCATGTGGCATTACAACTGAAAGGACGAGTCAAACTGTGGTCATCACCACACAAACCTGCCTGCAAATATAAGGCCCATGTAAACCCAGACATACCTTCCATTATGGGACGCCATGTGCACCTGAAAGTGGGATATCTGAGCCACGGGATGGGATGCGTTTGCAGTCTCCATATATTACAACATCTTATAAGACAAATTAACTGGAAGCCTTACAGGTGACGATACGGTACAGCATTACATGCAACGAAAGTCAGTTCGTGATACTACTCGCGAATATTTAATGGATAAGTGTGTGAATCTTAGCTTTAATCGTTTCAAGCCGAAAACACATTTCACTCCAGCGACATGAGAATTTCAATTAGGTTTACATTAGTTACGAGGGAAAACATGTTGCAAATACGTTGCAAAAGCATGCTGTGCGCTTCAGTGAGACATCCAAGACATGCTAATATATTTATCTATCTAGTATATCCATATTAGATAGATAAAAAACCATATCGGAAGTGATAATACTGAGCTAAGAACTAACCGGAGCTGCCTTTTACAACATGACATACAATATTTTCCAATGGATGTTAAACTGCGGATTACGCATTGGATAATGAATGCCACCTTCGCTGCATGTGCTGTTTTCTTAAAACTAAGTTGCATTCGCGCTGTTTGAATACTTCGGTGTAGGTCATGTTTCGCTGACAGCCATTTTGCATATACATTGCTAAATAATCGCCTTCGATTTTACGTTGACAGGTTGTAAGCGGTAAAACTTTGTTTTCCGTACAATTCTGTACATGGTGCCAAGCAATTTGTCTCGCGTACATCTCAGTATGGCTGCAAGCTCGTCTTATTTAAAACAAGGGCTAATTTTCCTCCTTTCCATAATACTAAAACGAACAAAATCTTTTATGTCAAGCTGATTTTGATCGCAACAGAAACAACAGAACCTGCAATCGACTTTCCCCTTGTTGAACAAATAGTGACCTCGGGAGCGAGTGGGTTTTTTGAAGTTGTTAACTGGCCATCTATTCATACCCATTGCAGATAGCTTATTCACCATTTTCCATAAGGTGATAAGCCCGGCGCCCGTTCGTCGTAGACAGCGCTGGTGGTCAATGAGCGCTGCAGCCCCTAACGAGCATAATTTGTCAAGTGCATCCATCAATGCCATAGTTGTGACCAAACGACCGGGAAACACCACACTGCCGATGTTTCGATCTGATGTCAATTAGCAGGCCGTCGTCGGAGAGGCAGTTATCATTTGCAGGCGGAACTACCAAAACCCACGAGCAAAGCAATCTTCAGTCATATTGAAAGAAAAATGGCAGTGCGGTCCCGCGCTGCCGCTGTATGGGGCCGATCTGTACAAATCACGTGCCGCTTAAAATTCCGCCGTGCATTTCGGTCTGGATCATCAAAACGCTCCCCTTGAAGGTCAACTGTGCCAGTCACAAAGCCAAAAGCGTCATATGTCAAGTCCAAAGGACGGAGTTGTACCATACTGTTATGGTAAGGAACCCATCAGCATAAATGGGGCGTCATATGAATGTCAAACATCCATTTTACCATGGACCCACAAGAACGCGTCTAGGAAGGGCAATCTCAAGCCAAGGTCAACCATTAAGGTCACATTTAAGATAAGAAGCCGGGATGGCAGAGCAAGCCGCTGCATGCGACCGATCTGCACAAATAAGGTGTCAATTTAAAGCATTCTTCCGTACCCATCCAAACGCCAGCCAGAAAGCCAGGCATCCGTCCAAATGCACGATTCAAGGTAGACCATCACGCCCAAAACTGCAGATCAGATAGCAACCTAGCACTACCGCTGCATGGAACCGATTGATATAATCAAGGTTTCATGTCAAAGACAGTATCTACTTCAGCATGGGTCGTAAAAAACGCATTTCATCGCCAACCTTTAAGATAACAGTTAGCTTCATAAGACGGGCTAGCGCCGCACTGCCGATGCATTGGACTCACCTGTATAAAATGGCGTGTGATTGGAAAACCATGCATCCATCTGCCCTGGGTCACTGCAACGCCGCCGCCCGGCTGCACGTGAGGCCAGAGAACGTGGTGGTGCCATACTGCGACTGTATGGGAGCGACACACGCAGACCGCCTGTCATGTGAAAACACGGCATCCACTTCAATATGTGCTGCCGTAACGTAGACTTAGACACGTGATTGCACAGATGGGCCTCATGCATTAGCAGTGCAGCGGTACCGCGTTCTCTGACCTTGAATGGGACCTTAAAAGTTGATCCTGAAGTGTTGTGTTTGTTGGACGGCTCTTCATTCAGTGGCAGCTTTCCGTTATCCAGTCAACTGATCGTAAATTTGAGCTTAAAGGTCGACACTGATTTGCACGAGTTTAAAAACACAGGCTGATGAGTCCCTTTTATGTACATCACTCCCATATAGCGGCAGTGCCGCGTTACCCCGTCGTCGACATTGCAATTGTGCGCTTTAGCCTTCCTGATGGGAACAGTTAGTATTGGAGGGAGGCGTTTCGACACACCAAGCTTTACTGTCTATCTGTCAAATGATTTGTACGCATCTGTACCACGCAGTGGCAGCGCGACTGCGCCCCATCCCTTGCCCTTGAATGTGATCGTAATGTTTGCTTGTGACTGCCATGCTTTGGAAACCAAAGCTGGATAAACATCTAGCTTTCAAATAACACTCCACGTACAGACATCAGTCCCATACAACTACAGTGCGACGCTACCATCTTCTGACCTTGAATACGCCCTTTCGGGTTGACCTTGATGGACCCATGAAAATGGGCAAGTGTGCGAGCTCACGCGGAAACTGATGTCTGGCCGCCAGATGGCACGCTTCCTACATTTGCCAGTTTCATACCCCGGCGGTACGGCGCTATTTCCTTTGACCTGCACATTTTGCCTTTTGGCAAAATGCAGTGCAATGATGCGTAGTTTTTTTCTTTTGGGCTTCCTGGCCGGAATAATTGAACTTGAAGGGTGATGTTTTGATACCGCAGACTGGATTGGATGCCTGGCTCTCACATGACACTTGATTTACATGGATTAGTGCCAAACCGTTGGAGTGCGGCGCTACCCTTTTTTACCTTGCATGTGACCTTGCAGATTGACCTTAATTCACTTGCTCCTGGGAAGTCAGGCTGAAATTGACGCCTACCTCACAGGTGATGCCCTCTGTATCCACATCAGTCTCATACAACGGCGGTGTGGTGCTACCCCAAGCATTGATCCTAAATATGACTTTGTAAGTTGGCCTTATGGTCTTTCAAGCTTCCATGCTGAAACGCATGCAAGGTTATCACATGCGGCCGCATTTTTGCCAGTAGTTAGTCTGTTTGACATTGTTACTGTTTGACTTAGTGCTATGACATCTGGAGGTTAAACCATTACAGACTGAGCACAACGGACGGAATTTTGGTATAGAACGCGTATGATAAACCCGTGGTAACTAACTTGTAAACGCACTGAAGCTCAGTCAGAACTGGGCGCTGATTCAGAAGATGATTATGACATCAAGGTAACGTACGTGACGGGCAGGAGGTACCACGTCCTGAGGTTTGGTAAAGCGTGACATTTGCTCTTCCAGTTCTGAAGACAAAGCTCAACGTTAGCCCCATGTTTTTCATGAAAAAACATTTAAAGGCGCATTTGCACCCAACTTCACGTGAGCTACCGGCCCCCTGAACCCTCAGTGCCAGCGTCCATGATGTAGACGCCTCGGGCGCTGCATGACCTACAGCAGTCGATGCGCCCTAAAACCCGAAATCATCATCATCATCACGATGTAGATGCCTCAACGAGTTCGTGCAAGGATGCTGAAATTGGTTGGGGGGGGGGGGGGATCGGGGGAGAGGAGACAAAACAGCCTCGCTTTGCTTAACTCTACAATTTACCCCAATTTACCCCAA
This sequence comes from Pollicipes pollicipes, assembly GCF_011947565.3. NCBI lineage: Eukaryota > Metazoa > Arthropoda > Thecostraca > Pollicipedomorpha > Pollicipedidae > Pollicipes > Pollicipes pollicipes. Next base: position 46,601,332 of record NW_023596420.1, read on the forward strand.
AGAAAACCTTTAACACTAGACATACCACGTTACATGGTGAAGAGTACATTGCTCCCCCCCCCCCCCGGCCCCCCCCCCCAATTTGAGTGAGGTCCGCGCCTCAGCGTTGGTTTCGGTCGAAAGACGGTCGGCAGACGCATTCATTATTTTTTGTTTTCACCTACCATGTTATACTGGCACCAACTGGTACCATAAAAACACGGCAGGTGGAACACCAGCCAGGATGCCATGAAACCAAACGTAGCACTTCGTTCACAACAGCTGCGTCCACAATTACAGACGAACGCGGGCCGTACGCGCCTGCTGTCGCGCGGCCTGACCTCTCTGACCTGACTGACCTCTCGCGCGCGCCAGCCTGAGCCGGGCCCCGCCACACGCAGCGGCCCGTCACCGGCAGCGCTGCTGTCGACGCCGGCGGCCCGCGGCTCACGCGCGTCACCGCGCCGCAGTTTGACTGACGCCGGCCGGGCCGGGCCAGCTGCAGCGAGCCGACCGACGCAAGTGTCCCCGCCCACCGGGCAGTGACGTCACATGCGTCTCCAACCGTCCGGCGCAGGCCTCGAGCCACGTGACCGGCGCGGGCGCTGACGGACAAGGTCAGGAGGGCGCTATCGGACAAGGTCGGGAGGGTCCTGTCAGGCAAGGTCGTGAGGGCCCTGTCAGACAGGGTCGTGAGGGCCCTGTCAGGCAGGGTCGGAAGCTCGCTGATCCCGGCCACCACGTGACACGGCTCGACACGCTGCTCGGCGGTAAAGCCGACTGCGGCCAGCGCAGCAGCAATCCCCCGGGGCAATTTTCACGGGAAAGACATCTAAATCTGACTGAGCGGCGCACATCAAGTCGGTGGTTTCGAGCGGCCGGCAAAGCTTTTTTAGCAGCTGAGCTCAGGCTCTGCTACGTTTTGCAAGTAAAATGTTATCAAGCTCGCACGTCCATGCTGCTCGTGCATGACTGGGGAACCGCGTCAACGCCCGGTTGCACGGTAATAGCTCCACTACCCTTTGACCTAAGGTCACATGCTTTAGCCTGTCTTTGTCGAGGCTATCTGACCGGGAGTAGCCTGGTCCACCCCGTCGGGGTGAGTTTAAACTAACCCGCAGGGACTGCCCTAGACTGATATGGTCCGGAAAACTGGGGCTGGCTTGGACCAACTTCTCAGGACCTGACCTGGCCTAACTCGCAGGGACTGGCCTGGACTGACCTGCCAGGACTAACCTAGACCAACCAACCGGGACTGGTCTTGACCAGGGACTCTGAATGGCCTGGATTAGCCTACCAGGACCGTCAAACACGAACTGCCACGGCTGACCAGAGCCAACCTTCCCGGACCGATCTACGCCAACTGCCAGGACTGACCTGGACCTTACAACCGAGGCTTACTGGACCTACCCACTGAGCTGAGGACCGATCTACGCCAACTGCCAGGACTGACCTGGACCTTACTACCGAGGCTTACTGGACCTACCCACTGAGCTGAGGACCGATCTACGCCAACTGCCAGGACTGACCTGGACCTTACTACCGAGGCTTACTGGGCCTACCCACTGAGCTGACCTAGACGTACCTGCCATGCCGAATAGACATGGATTTGGGCGCACCTACCTATCAAGACCGACCTGGGCCACCAAGCCGCGCCGACATGAACTCACCGATCCGCTCTGTTCGCCGTCGAGCCCTCGCCAAGACCACCTGGCTCGCCAGCACCCGGCTGACCTGGCTGACCTGCGCCAGCTATCAGGCCTGCCCCGGATGACCTGGACTGATCTAGCTGAGCCGATCTAACCAGACCTGTCGTGAGCCAACCTACGGGAACTGACCTGGGCCATCCTATCGACTCGCTCGGTCGATCCGACCAACATCGGCCTGGACCTGGGCATCGCCACTGGCGCAGACCGTCCGATGTGACTTGGGCGCGTCTGCCGGGAGCCGGCCTGGCGACGGGGCGGGACGGCGGTGGGGCCTGGCTGACCTGAGGCGCGTCTGCCGGGAGCTGGCCTGGCGACGGGGCGGGCGGCGGCGGGGGCCTGGCTGACCTGAGGCGCGTCTGCTGGGAGCCGGCCTGGCGACGGAGCGGGGCGGCGGCGGGGGCCTGGCTGACCTGAGGCGCGTCTGCCGGGAGCGGGCGACGGAACGGGGCGGCGGCGAGGGCCTGGCTGACCTGAGGCGCGTCTGCCAGGAGCGGGCCTGGCGACGGAGCGGGACGGCAGCGGAGACTGGCTGGCCTGAGGCGCGTCTGCCGGGAGCGGGCCTGGCGACGGTGCGGGACGGCGGCGGGGACTGGCTGACCTGAGGCGGCGGCCCGGCCGCGCGCAGCCGCAGGCTCCGGGCCGGGGCATGCGGGCGCCACGCGTCATCAGGTCAAGCCGCCGAAATGGGCCAGCGGTCGACCGCGCGCGCCTCGATGCGGGCGCGACGCTCGACATCCCGCTGACGCGGATGCTGGTAGCCGACAGCAGTGAAGTGCAAGACATGTCAAATTTGCTATGGTATTAAAGCAGAGTTCGGCCCGAGGTACAGTCAAGCGATTCGTTTGGCTGCCAAATCTGTAAGGCTGTTAGTAAGCGCCCGGTAGCAGGTTGAAAATGATGTAGCCGAGCGGCGGGGAAGTTTGAATCCCTGACTTATCAAGAGGCGAGGGCGCTGGAGTCTCCAAACTGACCGGGTACGTGGGACGCTATGTCAACTCGTTGATGTTAAATGTTTACATCTCTAGGTTGTGACTTCTGGATCAACTAAGGTCAAATACAATCAAATTCTCAAACAGGGTCGAAAGTGCCTTGAGACTGCACGCAAAGAAATTTAGCCTAGACTCCTGTTCCAAGAAAAAGGTCGCTTAATGTTTTTCTTTCAGCTCAGTGACTTACTCATCTTTCAAGGCCAGAGTGATGGCAATCTTTTTGGGAAATTGATCATATTTCAACTTCTAGTTCAACTTCAACTTTAAATTTTGGTTCCACTTCAGCTCTAACTTCAAGCTCTTATATACAGTAGGCTCACTAACGCCATTTTAGGTCAATGACCTCCCCACACCTTTGTAAGGTGAGCACAACAAATTTGTTGACGTCTTCGAAATTAGGGAGTTCGAAATGAGTAACATAATCTTTCGATCAGCACAAATTTCCTACTCAAAAACTGTTTGGTTTTGGCCCTCACCTGAACTTAAAGGCAGTGTCCACATTTATATGGAGGTTTGAACTGAAACAGCCATATTGAAGACCTTCAGTGCAGTTCACAATCCTGCCCTTCTTAGGACCTAAGCCCCTGTAGTTTCTGAGCTACACGCCCGCGAAAAAGGGGGAAGGTGTATCGGGGAGAGTATTTCAAAGTCACCTTGGTATTCATGACGTCATAATAACGTCACTGAAATCCTGCTATTCCAGAAGCCATGCGGAGATCAAGGCCAATAAAAGTATAGTTGTCGAGGCGTTCATATCCTTCATATGTCGAGAATTGTAGTGTCTGGAGCAGCCTCAGCTTATACCGATAACAACTATGCCAATGGTAGCGAGTGAGCTTGTTTCATCATATCTGATGCTTGCTTCAGCATCTTCAGAAGTGAAGCATTCCCTTTAATGACTGCCAAAAGGTGAGTGGAGTTAGTCACAATCTTGACTTGAATTGCATGAGGTGTAAGTACCAGAGCAAACATATCAATGCCGCACGGCTTCGTCAAAATCTCTGTTCTCGCATCAGCTTCAAAGCTGTCAACACCATTGCCTTTCATGACATCCACGGACTGCCTGTGACCCGCTAGAGGTCAGTGACCCAGGAAGGCGGGGGTCACATAAACTTTTGGGAAAAAGGCTCCGGCAACGGCAGCGATTTTGCGGCGTCGCTAGATAACCCCGAGCCGCGGGTGATCAACAGCTGCCGAATGCGGATGTAGCCGAGGAATTTCTATATTAACGCAGGGCAATCAGCGGCGTTTCAATAAGACCCTCCGCCAGCGTCATACCAAGGTATTGAAGATATCCTATCATCAGGCGCCCGTAGTCGGGCGCGATGTTCGGGTCTCGTTTCATACGCCCGAACCAGTCCCATGAAACGCGCATGATTCCGCTTTCTACGCTCGATCATAAAATTGTTTCGAACGTCGAAGCAGTCCCTTCCCCATGCGCTGAGTGGTCGGCCGCCTTCCCAGTAGACGCTAGGGACATCATAAGGGTTGTTCACGTGTTACGTTACGCATGGAAGGGGGAGGCCGGATAGCGTAACGTTGCAGGCTACACTAAAGGTTTTTTATGACAAGACAGTATACATAGCCTTATTCCTCGGAAAAAAAACAGGAGAGTGGAGATATCATCTATACTGTATCTTTATTCTCCTGATTTTTCTCCGAGGAATGCGCCAATTACCACCGCCTTACCTAAAGGCGTAATGTCCCTCGCAAGCGCACTAACAGCCTGCGTGGGTTTTTAATGTTTTAGAACTATCAAGCAAGATACCGCTGACTTCTTTTCACGGACAGCAGCATAGGCGTCGTTGTTTCGCATCTCTAGTTCGACTATGGGTCATGACCGTCGCTTTTTTAACACAAAAGCTGCCTAGACATTAAGGCCGGACGGATTTCTGGGATCGCTAAGCCGTGCTGAGCAATGCGTGTTTTGAAAGTCCTGACCTCAACATGCGATCCCGAAACTCTGAGTCAGCGGTATAATTTTGCGATAAAGATTAATGAACCGTAATGATCGACGCAGTCCGTCCTGGCCTCTGACTACACTTGATCTTCAACGCAGTCGCTGTCATTAACCACATGCTACCCCAGTCAGGGATAGATATCGAGTACCTGAATCAACTCCCCTCGGGTGTGTAAATTGGAAGGTAAGCGCTCTCACTAACTGAGCTGCCGAAACTTTTCGAGAAGCTGTACTTAATTCAGCGAAACTGCGGGAAGGGAACGGGTTGGTCAGCCAGAGTAACCAGTGGCTAACCAGAGCGTATGAAAATGTTAACAAATGTGTGACGTAATTCCAGTACGGTAGCATATCATGGCATTGAAAAGACGCGGGCCAGCGGCACGAACAAAAAGGCGTCGACGGCTGAGCCGAATGACTAGGTGTTGTTCAATGGTCCTGAACTAGCGCTATTAAACGTGCACGATCTCACTTCACGCGCTCGGTTGTAGTTATTCTTATGAAGTTTCCGTAGTTTCGTGCGCAGTGTTTTCGTGTGACCCGTGACGTTAATAGCGACCTCCACCAAGTTACTTAAATGCATCCATGTCACCGTCAGTTCGTCCGCAGAAACCAAACACTGGCGCAATATGGTGACACGTTCGCAGCATTGCTTCTTATGGGGTATCCCGCCATAAATCGACTGGTCAAAGCAACAATTTTGCATCCCTACCTCTTCGACTTTGACTAAAATTAGTGAAAGAGCTTGTAAGCGCCGCTAAAGACGCCTGTGACATTTCAGGCCTCCCAGCTGGGCGGTTTCGGAGGTACAGCCTCCTGCATGCTCGTGTTGTGTGGATGAAGGGCTATGTTCAGTGGCGATTTTTTTCACTGCAGTGGAAGAAAACCGAACGAACCTTTACGTCAAAATGTTTCAGAACCTTCCAGACCACGCGTGTGTCGTGTTTGGAATCGTCATTACAAGAGAAATGTTCATTGTGACAGCATGAACAATTGTAATCCATGCAGAACCACCTTTCTACGCGATTTTGAACTCCTTTCTTACAAGCGTGTAAACGAGCGAAGATTAAATCTCATAATCCAAGAATGAAAAGGTGGTTGTCTGTTTGGAAAGGCTGGATGCATCGCCACAATAAGGGACTACGCTTCATTCGCGCCATCCGCCGTGGGCTACTGGCGCAGTATCTCCCACACATCTCTCCGTACATGCAGCGGAAAATGAGTGCATTCTGAGACAACACTAAGCTTAACGACTCGATGGCTAGCATGTACGTGTAAATCGACTCATTGCGCCAGTGACGGTTCAATTCACTCCAATTCATCAAAACCTTTGCAATCAAGTGACCACGTCTTCCCTCCCAGCGCTTGACGCTACCTCACGGACGACGACAGTCTGGACACTCACTGGGGTTACTCTATGAACTTAGTGTCCTTTTTACAGTCTCGACATTATCCGGTCTGATTTTGACCTCATCTCTCTGCCCAAAGTGCGAAAGGGTTTATTTGGAGCCTATTCCAAAGTTGTCTCGGCATTAATGACGCCAAAGAAACGTCATGCGATCGCGGTCATACTACAGACTGTGTTCTGCTTATGGTCAAAACAGCATGCCCGCTGGCACATCCGCAAAAGCGATGATGCGGCACGTATGATGCAATGCACGGAAGATGATTGGATGTTAGCAGAATTTCGCTGCTGAATGCGTGTCGCGAATGTAAGCGTGAGCACTTTTGGGTTGTGCGGCATTCGTCGTGAACGGGTCATTTTTCCTTATTTCTAGACCATAGGTCAATGTTATAAGAAAGAACGCCACTGTCTGTGAAAAGTACGGCACCCAAAAAACGGGCACTCTCCTGAAAGTTATAAAAAAGAAAACGCGAGGGCAAATCTGTCTTTTTCCGCTGTTGGCGATTTTTTCTTTTTGAAGAAACCACTTGAGCCGTATTACCATGAACCTCCGTTGGGACTTTGCTTTGAAGAGAGGTCACGGTGAAATGCGGTCTTATGACTGAAAATATGTGCGGAAATTGCGAGAAAGCCTGCAATTTGATAGTTTCGCGAGCTGTGCAAATGTGAGATCACACTTATTTGACAAAAGAGTGTGCACCGGGGGTTTGAAATATGTGTGATCACTGGTGGTGTGTGCCAGTGGCTTGTATTCATGTTGATGTGATGAGGAGTGTGCGTGCGAGGTTTGTACTTCTGAAAGAGAACATTGTTTTGGTATTCGTGAAGTCTACTGACTCCTTATAAAATGTGATATATTGACACTTGCCTCTACCTTTATGTTTGTGTTTGAACATGACAAACGGACGCTGGCAAGCTAAGAGAAGCACTAACACTGATGCTGCAGGGGTGTGCAAACGTAAGGTGGTACTTCATTATGATCTTACCAACATTTTAAACCCACTGAAATATTACAGCATGTAATAAATTCATTGTGTGTCATATCATGATTCATTTCGGCAGTAGGGGCTGGTGTGTACAGCTCGTTAATGCACATGCTCAGTATAGGTAGACATTATATGGCTTTACAAAATTGTCTTTCCCTAAAGAACTCTGTCAATGTAGGGCTGTCTTATTACTCATGCACATTGTACTGTCTTCACAAATGTTGTATGCAGGCGAGCATTGCTCGTGAGTCATCAATTTCATCGTCACTGCAACTTGCATGGGATGCTGGTTGCTGAGAAAGGTGGACAACTATTGCTGCTTGTGTCTTGGATAGCACTTTATGATATTTTTATCATGAGCCTTGTGTTCACTGGCAGCTGCATCACTTCCTTGCATTTTGCCCATTCAACCATAATTGCATGCACTTGTCATGCTTCCAGCCTTGGGTAAAGTCAGCATGTTTACGGTGTCACCACACGTGAAATAAACTACCACATGTAAAATTCACCATATGCAAAGTTTTCCTGTTATTTTTTGGTAAAGCCGCCTGATGGCTGCAGCATGTTGCATGACTGTGGAAGTGGAATATGCGTTTCCATCTTTCTCACCTACATTTTGTGGATTTCCAAAACAGGCTGAGCAAGTGATCCCACTTATTGGTTGCCTGCATTGCCGAAAGTGATTTATATATTGTATCGTGTGTTTTTGGTCAGTCATATGTCAAATGGGGAGTCAATAAAAGAGAGGACATTTGACCCATCTTTTCATGATGGAATTTATTATGAAAACAGCATGGATTGCCGTACAAAAAACACATCACTGTTCATTTTGTTGGGCCACAGTACAGCACTGAGGTAGTGCCACAGCTGTTGACCGAGACAGCAGCTTATGATTTATGAATGACTAGTAACAACTGATTTAACAATGCCAAAGGACTGTCAACAGCAAGAATACCATTGCACCACAATGGTTATATCAAGGTTAATTATTAATTGCATAAATAATCCAAGCCAAAAACAAATTTTCTTGGTAGCCAAACCTTACAACCTTTACCATAGCAATAGGCATGCTTGGGCAATCAATTCATAGCAACGTTACAAATTTATTATTTTTCGCATAGCACCGCCTTTCCAGGTACAAACAATAACGAAAGTAACTACTGTGCCCATCACATGATATCAGTGTCAGGACTATAGCAATGCAGGTAATGGTGGGTCGACAATAAAGTATTGACAAAATCATCAACAGCGCGGCAACAACAGCAGCAGCACAGCATATCGTGCTTTGATATTAATAATCTGCCATAAAAGCTGGCGGTCTCTACGTTGCGTATGCCAAACAGTCCACCAAAGCTTTTCTTATGGCCAGCACCAAGACAAAATTCCACAAACAAACCACCCGCTGATCCGCCACTCGACACAGCCCCGCGACGAAAATGGACAGATGGCGTAAGCTTCGGTGTGTTTCGAGGTATTCCTTAGGTCTGGCTGCCACATGCTGCTAGGTATTGCTGTCGTCACAGAACCATTCCATGACGCCATCAGACTGACGTAATGGGGTGCATTTTTGCAAACCTTGAAATTGTGCTACCTAGCGTCGTTTTTGAACCTTGAAAGCCTACTAATCGTTACAAGTAAGCTTTTCCAATCATATCTTATGCCTGCTTCAATAGCTTCAAATGCGGAACATTCCCTGTAAAGAATTGAACTTGTTCTTGTATTGCGCAACTGATCCATCTGACAATCAATACACAATCTGCTAGAAAACAGTCGTGGATATGTGTGATATCTTGTGATATGACAAGTGATATCTTGATACTGACTTTCAAAACCACCCTAAATCATAAGCGTTTCACATTATGAACCCAAATAGTCTGCTTTTTTGTTGCTTCAACTTAAATTTTTGTCAGATCAGTTTCTCATTGCTGCCTATCATGTGTATTATATTTCGTGCTAGCTAAAACGCGCTATTTCACATTGATTGATCTGCACATTGCCTGCTCCCGTAAAGCGCGCATTTGTCTGTGGTTCGTCTTTGAGTCTTGTTCGCCGGTACAGCTTACCTCTCAGGGGCAGGCAGGCGACATGCGCGGGCCGGCCTGTCCCTACCCGCGGCGTTTTGGGGCCTTCGCGGTTCGTCGCGTACGACTGGTGTGGAACGGGATGCGTTCCATGGCAAACGCACTGAACACCGGCCGGTTGGCGTTGGTCCGAATCCTGATAATAATATTTCTTAAATGACTTTTTCAAATAACGCGTTGGAAATTGATAGGCATAACATCACGAGCGGCATACATCAAATATTTGTTTATGGATGTGGCATGTGAAGTGATTTGTATACAAGAGACTCGTCTTCTACCCACAGATGTATATGAATTCAACCTTTCTGGCTGTACCATGCATACTTGTATGGGACCACTCCGGAAACAGGGTGGCGTTTGTGTTAATGTAAAAAATGCATCACCACGTTGCTCAATACAACTATAAACACCCCTGAAAGCGGTGGCCTGTTTGGTGAGATTCAGTGAAATTGTGCTGGCCATCTGTTCCCTTTGTTCACCTCTAGCGAGACCTTAGCGTACCAGGATATTGTTATCACCGCTCTTCCACAACCATTACCGATTTTTACGATGAAAATAGCCAACACGTGATGTGGGGATCGGACCGTTGTCACCGGAGGGGCATTATTTGGGAGCAAATCATCCAGCAACATACATTACACGTGATGAATGACGGCAGTTCCAAGAGGATGGATGGATACTCTGAACTTCATCCATATATATGGCCGGAGATGTCTGAGCTGCACAGTGGCTGCAGCTCCGCCACAGGAGCCTCACGGCGGCGTCCCGGCCGGCCGGAAGTGTCTGAGCTGCGCCGTGGCTGCAGCTCCGCCACAGGAGCCTCACGGCGGCGTCCCAGCCGGCCGGAAGTGTCTGAGCTACGCCGTGGCTGCAGCTCCGCCACAGGAGCCTCACGGCGGCGGCCCAGCCGGCCGGAGATGCCTGAGCTGCGCCGTGGCTGTAGTCCCGCCGCAGGAGCCTCACGGCGGCCGCCAGCGCACGCGTCCACTCGTCGGTGGCAGATTGCCGGGCAGCCCCGACGGACCAGCACGACCTGGCTCGCGTCGAGCCTCCAGATAGCCGCCGGCCAATATCAGCCTATCTTATCGAGGAGGGGGGGGGGGGGGGGGGGTCTGAGCTGGACCAGTCACCCGGCCTGGACCGGCACGTCCAACGCCTTCACACGTGTGTGCACGTGACACATGTACACGTGATACTCGCTCTTTAGAGGCATCAGTGAAGAAATTGCCTGTCACGCTAACGGTAGGTACGCCACATGTTAAGTGGAAGGAGGTCAAGGTGAAAACATGGAGAGTAAACAGCATCAGCTTACCGAGACTCACAAGCATGGCAATGGCGCGGACAGGCTTACTAGCTTTACGCCGGCGTCGTTAAGTCAGGTGTTTGAAACATCGCTGACTGCGTCATCAATATCACTCAACATAGACAGCTGCTGATTCGCCCCACATACGCGACAGTCAGTATGCGTTGACCGTTACTCGATGTTGTGTAAAACCTAAGGGCTAACCACACTTACTGCGTTTCTCAACAAAGTACGGAAACGACCGCGAAACGCCTTCAAAATTTGCCCCAGTTATATCAGGTAGATTCACTTCACGTCGACAGGGCTTACTCGGAGCTGTAAATGGACTTCCAACTAAATGGTCGATGAAAAACAGGGTCAAGCAGTAGGAACTGATACAAAATATCTAATTCACACTGGTTCATTCATTCATGCAGTTTTTCTAGAAATCTGAAGCTGGGTCAGTTCAGGTCTATATAGGAATAGGTCTATACAGGAATATACAGGAATACAGGTTCAGGTCTATACAGGAATAGTTATATTTTCAGTTATATTTTCGGCTTTTTCGGCTTTTCTGATGGTCGAGCTGGCATGGCACCCCGCCAGAACCCTCGTTCTCATAGTTGCATCGTGGTGGAAGAATCTCGCCATGACAGTGATGTAACTAAATCGGAAATTATCCCTGTTAAGTTTATATGTTTCTACGTTACGCCAGTTTGATCTTGACCGCTCAATGTCCAAGCGGCCGATTTGTTTGGCGGCGGTCATAGATTGTTTGACGACTCTGCCAAACAAACCAGGTGCTTCCATAACAGTCTTTTTTGGAATTCGTTGCGAGGCGGCGGGAACCTGAAAACAGGGTATCGTGTTTGCGAAGCTCAATTAGAGCCCAAAACCAAGGCTCAGGACTGCTGTTGAGGCGGGGCTAAAGGCGTCAATAGGAGCCATTAACCGGGGCCTTGGAACCAGGGTTTGTTGAGCAGCCAATGAGACCCGGAAACCATAAGCTTGTGGTTGGCATAATTAGTCGGAAAGAACATGCAGAGTTTCGTGTTTATTCACGGTCGGTGAGAACCAGCAACCAAAGCATTGTTTATATCACTGAGTAAGGCACATGCCTAGCTAGTATCCTGAATGCATTTGAAAAGGACGTTTGGCACACATTTATGAACCAATGATAACACTAAAAGCTTGCATGCCATACAACGTATTTCAAACTTCAGTTTACAACTGACTGCATCCAAGTAGGGTAAGTGCAGCGAGCAGCACACAGTTTGTAGGATACGTTTCGATTTCTAGCATATCATTTTTAACAAAGCATTTCTAGATCTGTTAGCGTGATCTCCATTTCAACTAAGCCATGCTGAAGTCCCCACTTTCAGCAAGAGAAAACTGAGTTTTGTCCAAACAGCATATGCATCGCAATTGCTGTTTTGGACAAACCATTGCTAATACACGGCATCTGGCGTGTCAGTAAGTCGCACGAAATGATACGTGCCACTCTCGCATCAGTGACATGGCGGACAAGAGCCGGGTAAGCGGACGTACAAAACATAATGCTTGGAGCTCGCTGCCTTCTTTGAAAGCACATACATATCACAACGTGCCATGGGTGGACGGTGGAGGTCTACGAAGTTCACGTTCGATGAGTGAAGTCAGCCTGACGTCACAGTCCGTGGCTCGTCCCGCACCACGGACGGCGAGAGAGGGTAGCACAATCGCCTTGCCAGACAAGCTGACAGCGCGCATCCAGATGTGCTCTGGGTCATCACAAACCTAGCCGAGAGCGACGACTGGAGATGCGAGGCTAACGGGCTTCCTGAAGCAGAGGCCGCGCTGCACCGGGGCCGCACCGCACCGCACCGGGGCCGCACCGCACCGCACCGGGACCAGACGGACCGTCCGCGGCCGACCAGCCGGATCGTCCGCGGCCGGCTCGAGGCCCTCGGGGCGAAGAGGTGTGATGGTGAGGAGGAGTGGAGTTGCCCACCTGTCTACCCTGTGGCACGCTGTAAATTCCCGCGGGCGGAGCAGCCAGTCGGAGGGGGGCCTGGCATCGGTCAGACTTCAGATGAACGCGGGGCAGGCGCGAGACGGCAGGGCCACGTCGGTGGTTATTTGGTTTCATACAGTGCGATGTACATCTGTTTATGCTGTCCTTTTTCTTAGTTTTTCATGCAATCAGTAGATTACGCAGTCATCGGTGGGTGTGCTGACCAGTAAGTTGAGCAAATGGTTTCGGAAGACGTGATTTGAAACACACTGAAGCATTTTATTGAACTATAATGCTGGCCCATGAGGTAGGGCAGACCTTGCTTGACTTGGCTGTCATTCATTTTTTGTTTGGCTTCCATCGCTGCCAGCCTTTGTCCGTATGGCTGTTTGTCGTTTGAATTATCCCTGTCGACGCCTTGGTGTTGCACTTTTCCGATTCAGTTCCTTTTCCAGTAGTTTTTCTTCCATGTAGGCTTTTTCCTCCTACTTTTTTGTCATAAGACTTCGATCTTTGTCGGCGTTTATCCCTTTTGACTTTTTGACTTTTGACTCTATTGTGTTTCTACTTTTATCCTGTCAACTTCTGTCCGTGTCGACTTTAGTCCCTGTTTGCATTTTGTTGTTCGGCTTTTCCGATTTGACTTCATCTCTACCGGCTTTGACCGTGTTTTACTTTTCCTCCTTCGCTTAGTTCTGGTTTGATTGATTTAATTGCCGAGGAGGCGGACCCACGGCGTGAGAAGTGTGTGTGGGGGAGGGGAGGGGTAGGCTTCCTCATGCAACGCGGTCAGGCGACTGCGCGGACGAGGTGGGGATTTGGGGGGGGGGGGGGGCGCTAACACTGGCGTAACGGCTCGTGCTTCAGCTGCGAGGCAGGACCGTCGCGGTCTCAGACGAGGCGGCGGTCTGCCGTAGGTGGCGCGACAAGGGGCCTCGGCCGCTGGTAGTGGTGTGCTCCGCACGAGCACCCCAGGCCACACGCCTGGGTGAGCGGGCATGATGGATTCGTCAGCCCGGCGGACTGCGGGTGATGGGTGGGTGGACTGGGGACTCGGCGGGCTGGGGGTGATGGTGGGGGAGAGGGAAAGCCACGTCTCCACAGGAATGAAGATGCACCCGTACAGGACGGCGCGGAGCGCGGTCAGACCCTGGAGCCTGAGGCGCAATTAGTGATGGCCCCAAGGGAGTTTGTAGACACACTGGCACCCCTGAAGTAGCTCTCCCTCCGACATACCTGTTGACGGGGCGGGGGGGGGGGGGGGGGCGTGAGTGCCTGGGCCGCGTTTAGGCACTCGATGAGGGGAGGGCACCATATTCAGACGCAAACCATGGCTGCTATGTGCACATCACGGCACAAGGCCCGTGTCCTCATTGGCATGGCCTGATTACCTGTCACACAGCGGTAGCTGGCCAGGAAGTGCCGCTTGCTGCTTTGGATGTCGCGACGAAGACGGGCCTCTACCGGCCCCTCGACGACCGAGAAGAAGACTGCGGCAGCCGTCAGCAGGAGCAGGCAAAGGGCCAGCGGGCAGAGGAGCGTACCGACGCCATGGACTGGGCGCCAGCGAGGCGGCTCATCCTCGCCCGCCATCCGACGTCAGAAGACCGAGTGGCCGACGGCCGACTGGCTGTCTGGCTGGCGAGGGTCGGCGGCGCGGCGTCACTGCACGACGATGACGTCACGATGCCGCCGCCGTCGGTAGCGCTACCGACGTCACCGACACGGCACGTGGCGACACCCACCGACGGCGTCGGCCGCAGTTGGCTGCAGCGCACTGAGCGCCGGCCGCCGCAGGCGCCCTGACCGGCGCGCGCCTGCTGTCGCCCCGCTCCGCCGTCCTAGAGGTCGAAAGGTTATCGACAGCTCGAGCGACGGCGTCCCAGATGACGGCCCGAGGGCACGATCGAAACGCCGCAGCCGTCTGAGGGCCGCGGTAGCGGGGTCGAAGCCATCAGCGGGCTGCGGGAGCTATTTCCTGCGACCAGCACGGGCAGGCAATAATCCACCAGGCTGGAACGTGCCCGCGCCCAGCGTGCTGACCAACGCTGTCTAGAATAGCATCACGTTTTGATGACGTGGGGTAACCATCATCGGGATGTTTCTCCTAAGAACAAGGATCCATATGCCTTCATATGAGGTTGGATTGTAACTTTGTACGTGCCTACGCGGCGAAAATGAGAGCACCAGTTTGCTGTTTCCGAGCAAATGCGTCAACAGCATCGGTCGCTTACATGTACAGCTGGCAGTTGACAGGCCTGACAAGCCTCGTGCTGTGATTCAGCTCCGTGTGAAATATGCTGGCATGTGCGCTACAACCTGCAGAAATAGGTTCGACCTGCTCCTCTGCGTGAATTACACCGTTGCGCCAGTGTGTCAGAGAAATCTTAAAAATTATATTCGTCCTCATCCAGAATATAAGACAGTATTCCATTCCTGGGCGGGATTATTTTCCTCCCCATTGCGATGCGCTGATGTTCGAATAATTTTTAGGGCCAGGGAGGGGGTTTCTAGAAGAATCATAGCGCAATGTAGATGTAGATGTATATATATATATATATATATATATATATGTATATATATATAAACATATATATGTATATATATATATATATATATATGTATATATAAACATATATATATATATATGTATATATATATGCATAAATATATACATATATAAATGCACACACACACACACACACACACACACATATATATATATATATTAGCATATGTAGGCAGCAAATTGTCTTCTATATAAGTGTTGTTAAAGACCTTGGCGTAGATAACCAACGTAGTTTACCGATTTCCCTGTGACCTAAGAGATTACAGGCCCCTAAAGCAATGAAACGACGTTGGTGTCATGACCACTACACTTTCAAGGCGGTTGACGATGCACTTGGCTGACGGCGTCCCGAAAGAGCACATGAGAAAATAACACAGCCGGAACATCACCCGAGATGACATCACCAGCGACACCACCATCATAACATCATCATCAAACAGGAGGAAGCTTTATATTCTGGAGGCTTTCGCGGTCAAGACATCGTTGCCGGAGCTGAACAAGCAAACGGACTCCTCAGTCACCCCTCACCTTATTTAGGGACGATCGATGCCATCAGTAGATGGTAAATCTTAATATTCAGCACGTGTTTTGCCGATTGAACTCTTATGCTTTTAGAAAAGGTCAACCGCGTAGAGGCAAGGCTAAATAACGCTTAGGGGGGGGGGGGGGGGTCTAGTCAAGTTATAATTTTTTACTGGGCACGTAGGATGGTAGTGCATTTCAATTTACAAATATTGGTGTCATTGGTTTCTACAAATACGCCTCCACTAACGAGACATTGCCACAGCCCCCCACTGACGAGATATTGCCAAAGCGCCCAAAGTTTCTTTGGTTTGTGTTAGAACGAAATTTTCGGGTAGCCCCAGGCAATATTCACTACCAAACGCATCAACACCATTGAGAACGTATCGTTAGCTCCAGCCAATGGCTTTTCGAGGATGCCGCTTGTCAGCGCTGACAGCAGCTTGCGAACGCAGCGATGGCGGCGCTCATTATGTTGATAGATGTTTGCTTACATTCAGCTGAGGGCTGCGAGTGTACAGTATGCATGTATACGTATATGTATAAGGTATGTATAAGGTACGAGAATAATGCGCACCACTTCATGTCAGCCTACTATGTACTGGGTGCGGCTATACCGTTTTCATTTCTTCGTCACGCAAGAGTATCTATACTTCCTTCCAAAGACAACATGATAAAAAATACCAACCCAAGGAGAACCTGATATTCGTTCAGTTCGAGCGCATTATTGACGTAATTTATTGATAACACGGATAAAATCATGCACTGATTTGCGCTAGAAGATCCATAGGCTTGTTAGTGATTTCCCTGTCGCATTCGTAACATAAAAAGAGCCTATGAACGCAGCGGGAGAGTTCTACTCAGATTTGTTAGCCAAACCTCTATCAAAAGGAATCACTGGTTCCACCCCTGAGTTTAATGGCTTTCATTTTTTGACATCACTACGTTTGGGCATGTCAGATGTATGTGTGATACAAATAATAAAAATGAGAAACAGGACTCAAACAGGTCAATGTTCTGGTGTGTTTATTTCCTGAGTTATGTTGAGTGCTGTGTAAAGACCAAATGCCTAATGCCATTTAGCCTAACTTGTCTGAGAGTTTAGGCCACATCACATGACCAGGTAATTTTAAGTTACAGGCCTTGTCAGAGTCGATGTCAGAATTAGCTTTGATTTTTAGTAAATTTGCTTAGTTTACCAACGACCTTGTCAACTAAAAGCAGTCTTCCCAAATGTCAGCTAGGTGGTGTTGAAACCTGAAATATGGAAACTGCATACAAATTGTCATCATTCCTCTTGTCTTGCATTTAACTGAAAAGACAGAATAAAGGCTGTCCGACTGCTGCTGACGTTCTTCACAGGTTGGCATGATGCAAGATGATGTGCTTGCAACAAGGGCATAGTTTTGGAAGACTATGTCCCTGTTAAGTTGGGGAGGGGGGCTGAGCACTGAAAAACAACGGGGCCTACCTTCAAGACATCAAACAGATGGGTTACTCCACAGATTTGGCCCAGCTTTTTCTCAAATTGGAGTGCGGGGGTCTGGTGCCCAGATTGGGAGACAAAGTCTCCCCTCCCTCAACTGAAAAGGAAATTACACGCCTGGTTTGCAATAAGACTAATTATTTCATGTTTGTTGTAAGGTGCGAGAATGGTACAAAGGGGGATGTGCTGACCTGCTTCTTGAACATAATCAAGTGTCGAACTGACCCTGTGTCACTTAGTCCGTCCCAAAGACTCAGTCGGTTAGAGCGCCTGCCTTCTGATACACCTACCCGTGGCGGGTTGGGTTGGGGTCGGTTTTGGCGGTTATTATTTCCCCTTGACAGCTATGGTCTATGGCCGGTGGCATGCACGTGAAAGGTCACATGACATTAGGGTGTAGGAGGAACCGTGCCACACATAGCGGCACATTGAATTTTCCGCCATTACATTCTGCCTTTGACGTGGAACTGTGCAATGGGATGGTAGAGATCAGGGCTCGCGCACCATCAGCAAGCACTGTACAGGGTGAGCTTTGATCCCAGAAATCCATCCATTCAAAAGGTTCGGATTTAATCTTTAAAAAAAGAGGTGCCAATGCAGTGGCATGACCGTTGACCACATTTAAAACTCCAGGCAAAATCACATAAAATCAGCTGTATATTAAGAAGGTGATGTATTTTAAAACAACACATTCAAACAGAGGAAAATGCTTCGGTTAAAAAATCAGTAGTGGTTGCCCAACACTGTACTGAATCTAGTTGATGGGACGGCTACATGCGCGCTGGAAGCCATACATGATGCTCAAATATGGCCATAATTACACGCAAAAGTACGTGCGTGTGAATAGAATGTGAAACTGATAGTGCTTCGTTACGTTTCACAGTATCCACAGCCACCCAATCAGGCATTGGGCACGGTCACCACTAGACCTGATAACAAGATCAGGTCGTCGCAGACGAACACTACCGCAATTGGTCAGCGGCAGCGAAAATCGGCTACAGAACCCGAACTGTTCATCCACACAACCATACAGGCACCGGTGATAACTGAGCCAAGCCCATTCGTATCGTGCGACTGCAGTACAACGCGTTCTGTCAAACGACACGGATCATATCTACTGAAAAGTAATACCGATTGTTTCCCAGGATGGAGGGCGAGCAGCCTTTCTTGGTCATTTATTTACAGTCAACGTCCATAGGAGTAATGCTACATGTTCTTAAAACAGGGGCTGGGAGCCATGGCCCCTGCTCTCTCTCCCTCCTACCCACCCTAATATCTGAGCTCCTGTCTACTGGTGCACTCAGCATTGTGAGATACCAACTTTTTACCTGACCCATGGGTATGCTGGTCCACACAGCTCAGGGGAGTGCGTCTGCAAAAAATGTTTGGTAATCCCATAACACAAGTCGTGTGAAAAGCGCTTCTGAAAGAAGCGCTTTTCACCCGTTTTGTTTATATCCGCCTTGGCTAAGGTAATGAAAATTGGGTAGCACCGAATCGAGTCAAAAGCTCAGACTTCGCAGGGTGAACTTAATAAAGTTGGTCTTTTTAACAACCATTTTTGAGACAAATAGTCTCGGAACAATATTATGCATGAAAAAACTGTAATTACCAGAGTTTATGAACATATCATTGAGTGTGATTGCCCGCAAGGTAAATTAGCTTACCACTGTTTGACTGCTCAGAGCCTGTGTAAATTCGTAGACATCGAACCAATTATCAGCTAACCGACTCACACTGGAGATACCACCCTGGTTGTGCCAGAGTCTGATTTATGATCTATATCTCATCCATGTCATCCATTATACGACTGTGTGTTCTGACCACATATTGTTTCGATTCCAACAAGAAAGGTACCATTTGATAGGAATTTGCAAGTTCGATAAGCGAGGACATGCCACAGTATAGACAGATTATGCAGAGCTATTTGGAACTTTTCAAAAGTCAGGGTCTTAGCCTTTGGCCACACCTATGGAAACACAACAGCTTTGAATTGTTTCGATTACCTTGGAATGTAGTAGGGTACTGCAAGATCCTAACATGGTTGATTAGCGAAAAGTGCGTCATTCATAACAGACATCCCTACTCAGGGAATGAATTTGACACTTGCTATGCAATGAGTTCCATAGTGAAATACATATTGGCGTGGTTCTAACTATTTTTTTGTGACGTAGGCTGCCCATGGACACAGCTTCGAAAGGTCAAATTGCATCAATTTATCCAATAATGGCCTGCTGATGCCGTATAACCAAAACTCCTCGCAAACTGAAGGTCAATTTTTCTCAGCGCACTCCCAACTTATGATGCCAAAACATCATAAGCGCAAGACCTGTCTTGCTTGTATCTACTTCAAACTCATTTCAAAGCCCTGATCGCGTTGTTTATTGAGACGACCCTTTTGGTAGCCCTTCCAATCACCACCCTCCACCTACTCTGTCTGTCCAGTTGTCGACATGTCTGCTGAGGTCGTGCAAATTCAGCTTCACTTCCAGGTGTAGGCTCTTGGCAGTGCGCACGGTACATTTTCAGAACCCTCTCCGCTGAAAATGCACACTCTTCGTGTGCACACTCTTCTCTAGCATGCACGTGTCAGGCCACACCACTTTGCATGCAACTGTCTTTTGGCGCGTCGGACCACCTTTTATGAACGATAAGGTAGAAATGTTTCCGGTAATGACATCGGACCGCCTTACTTATATATTTTTTGTGACAGCATGCAATTTGTGAAAACATCCAATCCAAAGCTTCACTCAAAGCTACGGTTTCACACAAGTGTTAAGACGAAGGCGTTTTACCGTAAGAAATTTCTTGTGTCGAATTTTCTGTTTCTGCCCACATCGGGGATGAGAATTTAAGTGGCCAGAATCCAGGACCGATGTTAAAAGTGGCACCTCTGCATCTCAGACACGTGGTCATGTAGAAGAACGGTGTGAGGACTCCCGCGCGGTAGCAGGGTCAGGGCTCACTGCTGCGGGCGACCCTGAGCTTGTCAACAGTGCCACAGTGCCATCGACAGTTAAGCGCTAAACGGTTGCAGGAGCGTAAACTACGACTCAGCCCCGCACCGTGCCCTTCTGATAGAAAACGAAAAAGACAAAGAGTGGCATTATCCACGCGACAGCAATGTTGCGGCAAAGTCGAGATGAAAAATCAAGCCGCGAGAGGCCAATTTCCTATTAACCTACCCTGATCATAAACGAAACAACTCAAAGCAGCCATTAATACTAAATCTCCAGAGCACCACATCGACAGAAAACGGGAGCATTTCAACAATGAGCCACGAAAAAAGAGTTCCTTAATTGCGTACCTCAACTCGCAGCGGTGCCTTCTCACGAACCACACGTCCGTACCGCGCGCGGGGAAGCGGGGGGGGGGGGGGGAGGGGCAACCACTGACGTCACGTCTGTCTGCTGCGCCCCCGTGCCGCAGGAACGGCGGTCTCCAGCCGAGCCTAGCTGCATTGAGGTCAGCTGGTCCTCGGTAAACTGCCTGCCATCACATTCTTCTATGGTGCACGACTACAGCCGATTTTGGTGAACAACCGACGCTGTGCCACGCGAGTCAGACAATCTTATTCGGTAGTTCGAGTCACCAACTTCGGCAAGAGCTACGGTCGGTTTACAGGCCGCCACAAAGTTATGTCACTCACCTTTGGCTGGCGCTTTACGGAGTAAATAAGCTGCTTTTCCTTTCAAATACTGGATCAAATTCAGTTTCCACGCGCAGAAACGACGCTTTGCAGCTATGGCTCGTTCGGTCCTATTCAGAGCAAACCGCGCGCTTTTTCAGACCACTGCACAGTTCCTCAACGTTACCGAACAGAAAGGTGCCGCTCGCACCGCCAGCCGCTCCCCCGGAACAGCGCCCCCTGGTAGGCGCTGCTCGCGTCCCATCTTGGGTCTGCGCGGGCGGAAGCCTGTTGTGTTGTATCTCAGGGACCCCAGAGAGAGGAGAGGCAGATGGTGAGCCCAGTCGCGGTGGTTAACCTCCAGATGTCGGGCCAATGCGTCCAGAATCACATGATTCATTTGTGCGCAGGCGACATTCAAGGGGGGACCTCCAAGGGGCTGTTCGTGTTCTCACGATTCGTAGCAATCGACACGTTTCTTGGAAAAGCGATCCATAATGTTGGCACTTTGATGGAAGTTGAATTGCTTACATGGCCGTGAAGTCATTTACAAGCTTGGTCGCCATCTCTGGCGAGTCTGAGGTCTATAACAGGCAGATTTCCATCCACCTGTTAAAATGGTTCAGAACAATAAGCGGCATTTGTAAGCCGTTTCTGTCTCAAAATAGTGGGCTAAGGTATCTCCACTTTCTCTAGCGGTACTATTACCCTCAGGTTTCAAGGAAAAGCATGAGCGCTCTCTGAGCACACTTTCAAACCACTCCGTTACAACGCTGTCCGATCCCCTGTCACCTAGTGGCGGAAGTATAACCTAGGTTTCCTAATCACTAATAGATGGCAGTAGTGAAGCCTTTCTGGTTCGGGCGTCGCAGCCGAGTCTGGGCCGGTGCTGGGATTCTGGCCGCTCTGCAGATTTTGAACCGCTCACTCAGATATTTCGAGTATCCGACATGCAAAAGTGTATAATCAGCCTGCAGTATAACATGTCCAGAAAAGAATACGGACGAAGATGTGAAGTGGGTCGCGCTTCCAAACGAGTTGTGGTGCGAACATGGGGACCTGGCTTGACTATGTGCATGTGGGCGCGGTGATCTTAGCTTGAGTGGTATCGTTTGAAGCATGGTCAACTTCTTAATTATCGACCCACAACAAAAATACTGTGTAGCTCGAATTGTGTTGTGATTGATGCCGCTGTCATATTCTTTGTTCGCCGCGGATTACAGTACATTAATACCAACCACAAAATAAACAACTGGAGGAGACGGCAATGAAAGCGGTGCAAAACGATCTGAACATTCTGTATTTCTGTGAATGTAATCTCTATCATATCTTACTCGTCAGGTATGTTTCTTTCTTGGGAACTGAAGTCCTGTAGTAAGTAAGGACTGATAGACACCGAAGTGCATGGGTGATGAAAGCCGATTCCGTGGCATTCCACAGGCTAGCACCATAAGCCACCATTTGAATGGGTATGATGTCATTTGATTTGATAAGATGAAAAAGCACAAGAGATGCACCAAGATCACCAATGTGATGCTTTTACCCAGTGATGTCCTTGTAATTAATCCTGGTTTGGCGTTATAGTTCGCTGGCAGGCATGTGACGCGCTCGCTAACAACCTAGGTAAAAACACTCCAGGAAAATATGAAGCGTAGGTAAATATTACATCATTTGCGTTATAGGGTGCCGATAGCAGGTTTTCTGCAAAATAACTGAAGCAGTTGTGTTGCCTGTAGCAGTCTTCGCAAAAAACACTCATTATCCTCAGTACTACTGTCATAGTCTTTCGTTGATGTTTGCTGACAATGACGCATTTTTCGCTTGGATGCTTCCTCCGAATAATATTGACATGTGCAAATAATTTTCTCTGTGCATTAGTGAGCAACATTTGTATGCCAGCTCCAATTTGTACACACAGGAAACTTCAGAGAAGGGTTTGCAGCTATGATATCAAAGGCAACAGCCAATTTGATATTACCGCATTGTTATATATTAAACCAAAACTAACACTAATTAAATATTAGCATAACGTTAGCATACAAGTAACGGCTAACTAGATACCATTATGTTGTTATACATTACGATAAAAGTGGACCGCCCATCAATTACGTTCCTATTTTTGGCCGTCTTTTCACCCCATACGCGTTGGGTACGTTCTGGTTACGCTGGGCAAACCCCCCTATTTCTTCTCCTAAATATGACGTCCGTTTGGCGCCTCCAATTTCACGTTTGCAGTATAAAGAACACGGAAGCTCACGCCAGGAAGGCAAATGTTTTGGAGCGTTTCACGAACGCATTCGTAAAGTAGAAAGAAAAGACAAACCACCTTTGAATGTCTTTATCTCCATAAATGTAAGTCTTGATCGGGATATCAAAGTAGCTGGATCCCTGCTTACGAGGGACAAAAAGTTAAAGCTAAGCTAAACGAAAAACTTCATTCATAGCGTCCCATTTAGAATTGTATGTATTGTATGTGAAGATGTATTGTGATCGAAATATCAAGGTGTCTGCACGTTTTCACCTTCGTCTCATCCATCTACGAAGAAAAAGGTCAACAGGGCAGCTCTCGTCTACTCGAGGCCGCTTTCCTGGTCATGGTCTTCACTGAAGCTTGCTGCAGAACGACCACCCAGAATTAACGGGCGGCGTAGGGTCGTCGCCCATCGAAACCCATCATACATTATGTACCAGTGATGTCATTTAGGCGACCGACAACCAGGATACTCATGCACTTACCCTAACGTTGGAGAAGGCTGCATTGGGCAAAGTATCGGATCGATAGCGTAAGCCAGTCATTGTAAATGACAAAGTCATTTAGGCCTTAACATGCACTTAACGTTTCATGCACTAAACATGCTGTGAGCTAGCAGAAGCGGGACTGAGCCTGTGCGTTCCCCTGCCTATACGGTGGCGTGTTACGGGCGCACTTGACACGGTGTTGTCTGAGGTCAACTCCACCCACAGCAGCTGCGGACAGCCGAGACCTGACACGGTGTTGGCTGAGGGTCAACTCCACACGCAGCAGCTGCGGACAGCCGAGACCTGACACGGTGTTGGCTGAGGTCAACTCCACACGCAGCAGCTGCGGACAGCCGAGACCTGACACGGCGTTGGCTGAGGTCAACTCCGTATACAGCAGCTGTGGACAGCCGAGAGCCCGCTGCGTCGTTGGCGTCCGGGCCTACGCCAAGCCTGCAACGCGCCGCGCACCCTGCCATTAATTCAGAGCTCGACATGCAAACGCCGATGGCCGGGCGCCGCTCATGAATTACAAACATCGGGCTGGGGGAGTCTGTCGGCCGATTACTAAATTATTGGCCGCCCTCGCGGCCGGATTTGATCGGATTCGGGCGGCGGCCGAGCACACTCGTGGGACAGCGTGGTGATCAAATGGCGCTAATTAAGCTGGGACTGGTTGCCTGGAGTGCGGCGGGGAAGGCTGCCGAACGAGGGCGACGAGCAGACTGGAGCGCAGTTGTCGTCTCGCGATGTTTCAGCCCAGCGGTGCGGTGTCACGGTGCGACAGCTCTGCACAGGAGGGCTGTGAGAAACGCAGTCGATCCCCGACTCGTGAGTACGCTCGCGCAGTTATGCCATGCGACCCGTGAGAGCAGAGCAGAGCTTCCCAATCTAAGAACCCCTGGCTGCAGAAGCTTTAGCTGCCTCCCAGCTGACGCTTTAGTGTCAGGGAATTGCCCAGCTCTAAATAACGAACGAGACGATAACTTACGATTGCGGGTGATTGCTAGACAAATGGATGCACGAGTGCCTTGCCTACACCACTCGTACTTCAGCGGAGCAACGTCAGCAGACGATTATCGCCATGTACGTTTGTGGCTGTGCAGTGTTGTTTATGGATGCAAGACGGTTTCCACCATGATGTGTAATGGTTTATCAGCCGCTACCAGTTGATCATAATGTTGATTAAACTAATTTGTATTAGCATCTCTGATAGATACTAGATAATCCCGGTCATACTCGTGTGTTATGCCTCCGATGAACAAGTTTTTTGGGAGGAGGATTATCAAGGATCCAGCTAAACATATCGCAAAATCAAGCATATTTTACACAACTTAAGAAAGGGGAACAAGACCCATAAGTCAGATAGGGCACTTACGCCCTCTGAGGTTTGGACAAACGCATCTTATAAGGTAAACGATAAAGTCCCATTTTTGTGGCTTTCTAAGTGCGTGGATATCAGCTTATATTTCTCAGGCCAACTCAGGCCCTACGAGATACATATACGTATCATATAATCTCTTGTCATTAGAAGTTGCCAGGCGACATAGCCTGCGGGCTGGTAGCTTGTGGTACCTAAGTTTAGAGAAAACAATTCACGAAATGTTTGTTAGGAACATCAAAAATGTTAAAGAGGATGTCAACTTCCATCTGTGCGCCATTAGGACGTCTTCGAGCATGCAGCACAGGTATGCATCGAATTGGTATCATCGTGTCATGCACTTGTTTGCCGTGAACGCCGCCCACGGCTCCTATGCCCCAACTGATCTTTGTCCAGGTGATCCACGCCGAGCCGACCTGACCTGACCCGATCTGACATGACCGGAATTGACCTGACCTGAACTGACCTGACCCGTCGCAGGCTTGTCTTACATTTCTGCTGCAGAACGCAAAAGCTCGCTCGGCGGCGGCGGGCCAGAGACGCGCTCCAAATGGAGCCTGCAGAACAGAGGCGCTTCTCACAACGTCCTGTTGGAAAAGATGACATCCGTGAGCGTTCTCTCCCACATTCTAAAGTACTCCCACGAGACCCCGCAGGCCCTGCAAGCGTAGCAACAGCAGGACGAGCTGAGCTCCGGGCCGTGGCTGAAGCCTCTTCGCGGCGTAAACAGGGCCGCTGTTTGCCTCAGCCGGCTGAGGACTCAGTCCGGCGCGTGACGTCACACCGACGGTCCATTCCGGCGTTATCGACTGCGGGCGGAATTACAGATGCACCCCACCAGTCATCGAGGGGCGGGGGGAGGGATGCCCCGGCTTGGGCCGGCCAGTCACTCATTGTCCTGTTGTCGGCGGCGGAGACAACAGAGGTGCGCAGGACGCCCGTCCGCGGCGGGGAGGCGGGATGGATATTGTCCAGCAGGAAGCCGTGGTCATCTCCGGACAGTAGAATAAGGAGAACGCTTCTGAATTCCGATGCCCGTTTTTCATGGCGTATGACACTGCTGCAAGGAGGCCTAGGCCCATCGTGCCCTGCGTAGCGTCTACATGAATAAAACGGATTACGCAGACATTGGCGACATTTGGATTTTTGGCACGTGCTTGCCTCATATACAACCACTATGCCAGGTATTCTTAATTTCGTAGTCAACCACGTCAGCCAAAAATGGGGACATCGGTAGCCATTTAAGGTGGCAACTAAATGCTGAGTAGCATTCTCTCTCATTTCCCGGCAGCATCTGACTCCACTTCAGGCGGTTCCCATGCCTGCTAGTAGTGTTCTTCTAATTTCCCAGTTTCACAAAGCAAAACCAGACCTTTCTCCACTCTTGAGCCGTACCGTGAAGGTACGCGGGACGCCAGCAGGCATTACGCAAATAGCTAACTTGTGCTGGAGTAATAAATGAACAGCAGAACTCGTCGCGTCTGGCTTGCAAGTGGCCTGCATGGTCCTATCATCTGCATCGTGTGTATGAGAGAGAGAGAGCGTGAGTCACGCGCAACTGACCTGGTACCCAGCACCTGTGCAGAACAGTTGACTCCAGTCATACAGCATGACCTGCTGGGGCACTCTGGACAAGCCCCGCCGCCTACCTCAGCGTCCGGTAAGCTGAACAGCCTCTTTGCCAGCCCCCGGGTCTTCGAAATGTATGTCGCCCCCCCCCCTCGCAGCTCAGCACGCGTGCGGCGCCCGGGGGCAGGCGCACTGTCGCCCCGTCACGCCACCCGTGCCTCACCCTGTCGCCCCGTCACGCTCCCGTGCCTCACCCTGTCGCCCCGCGGCATCGGCGGACGCCGAATGCGTGGCGCGCGGCGCAGTCGGCACGGCGGCGCGGCACGGCAGGCACGGCCGGCTCCGTTATGAGAAGAGCTCGCTTGTTTATGGCCGGCGCACGCCGACGTTTTTATTGCCCCGGGGCAGGGAGTGAAGGATGGGGAGGGTTAGCGCGCGTCGGCGCCGACTGCACGAGGACATCCGCGTTGGCGGCATTCACCCCGAGAAGGGTGACCTTACGCATACGCCATTGTGCGCCCTTCACATAGTGCTATCAGACATAACATGCGTGTTGTTTGTAAGACTTAATCGCTCGATGAATGTAATTATCGAGCTAAAAAAAACTCCGAAATTCCGCAGGTGGCACCTGTAAATTTTGTTTAGCGTGTTCATGCCGTCGGGAAAGGATCACGAAAAAGGAAAAAAGCAAAAACAAAAACAAAAACAAACGAAAACAAAACAAAACACCCCCGCTCAATCGTTCCATCTGGATTGGATACAATGTCTTGCATAATCAATGCATTGCTTGGTGTTTGCCCCGCGCGTTTTCCTGCTGGAGTGCGCATTTCTTTTTAAGCCGAGGGCAGAGTTACAGAGCATGCTGTTCTGCATAGATGCCTTTTATAGCAGCCCTTGGTTATGTGAAAATGTCATTAAAAAATTCCCCTCTTTTTAGCCTGAGTACGATCCCAAAGAATTTCCGACATACACATGTTGTTTCTTCAGTACAGCAGAATCATTCATGACTGAATTGACTGCTGGTATGTTAAGGGCGGACGAGATAAATGGCCACTACATACATCGCTTCGTTTGTCACCAACAAAGTCCAGCGTGTTATCATTGAATTTCGTTTCGCTGGCAGACAGCGCTTGAACCATCGCAATTTGACGACGAATTCATCCATTCATCTGGCAGATTTGTGCATTATTTGACACACTGGTCTGGCAACATAATGGCAAAATGTTTGTTCAACTTGTGAGTGGTATCAAGTGTAAACGCAGTCTAGTTTAAAACTGGGTAATTGCTAGCGGCGTAATAGTCTGATGGTAAAACATGACCATTAACGCGCCATGCATGTATGTGAAAGGATTGAGGTCATGTTCACTGATAAGTTTAATTTGCTGGAGGGGTTCATGTGAATTATTACTGATCTGAACTGAACAGAAGCACGTCTCTCTTCTCTTGTTCAACGCCATTGGGGACTTAGTCGCACTTTGTTCGCAAACTCTCCTGACAAAGGTTGGTCATTGGTCCCTTGCAGCGTCAGCTACGTGTAAGTCATGATGCTGTAGGGAACGTCGCATTTCTTTGGGCATTCATTCCCCTCTTGTTCCTGACGTCCTCCGGAACAAGATGGAAGTCAACAAAATCATCGTCAGACGGCACTTCAAATGACATTTTTGTTTAGAACAGGTCGTTAACCCCTCCCCCTTGATGAGCATGATGAAGTGCCATCCCGAGCATGCCAATATGTAACAGGAGCGGCGGCAGCTCAGCGCCACACCCCAGCCTGGACACGTGGCGTGTCGGTGAGTCTGCCCGTCAGCCAGTCTCTTTCCCGCGCTCCTCGGGTGTGTGTGGGGGGGGGGGGGGGGGACGGGCCCGGTCCCTTCGGATTTTACAGGCCCAATAAAGAGCGGCCGAGTCAATACGCGACACTGGGCCGTGATTAGCCGGCACTGCGATGGACTACGGCTGGGCCGGGGGAGCGGGGGGGGGGGGGGTAGGGGGGGGGGGGATATTATACGGCGCTCGCAACAAGGCCGCCCCGTCGTCCCGCGTTCGGCCCCACGCGTTTGCGTAACAGCATCGTAATTTGTCTGGGGTCTGTGTGCTTGTGATGGTGGCTGCGTGCTCTATAAAACATCCTAGCCGTTGGATGTTGTTCGCGAAGCATATTTGATGAATAAAGTACCAACCCGTTGCATATCGGATGCGATCGAGGATGGATGGAAGTTGAGCAGGAACGTGGCTTCGGGTAACACATGAACCGGACTGTGTAACCTGCTGAACAACAGCGTAGCAGCCAGGAATAGCCAAATGTGGTTACTCAGAGAGCCAAGAGGCCCGACGGGTTCATGAAAACAAGATGAAAATTTAGGGATGAGCGTGACTGTGTTTCTACCTCTGCTTCAAACGCAAGGGCACGCATCAAGTGACATTTTTCAATGATCAGACTACATGTTATGTTAAAAACAAACTCAACTTCCTCATAAGTTCCACCTGAACATAAGGCAACCAAGTATAGCGCCAGCAAACCATCTCAATGTCATGGTACCAAATTATAGTCAGCATTTCCGAATCACTCAGCCTGAACCTATGGTTAAGTAACATCAGGCGGATAAATGGACCCAAGATGCATTGAATATGTGATAGACGGACTCTTTTGACTATTTGTAAAGAAATAACATTTTGTGCTCATTTTTTCCCGTTCTTATACATTTTACGACCTCGTCCCCAAACGGCAAATTTATTCGTTTGGTGTGTGAGCCCATGGGTTTGGTCGACCAATGAAAGCCCCTAGTAGATGGGCTGCGCGCTGGGCGACTACCTGGCGAGCCGGGTCAGCCGTCTGGCCGCCGCCGCGGTGGTCCGTTCTGCCCCGTATGACCGCCGCTGCGGTGGTCCGTTCTGCCCTGTTGGGCTGCCGTCTTGCCCCGTCTGGCCGCCGCAGCACCGGTCTGTCCTGGTCCGTCTGGCCGCCGCAGCAGCGGTCCGTCTTGCCCCATCTGGCCGCAGCAGCACCGGCCCGTCCTGCCCGTCTGGCCGCCGCAGCAACCGGTCTGTCCTGGCCGTCTGGCGCCGCCGCAGCAGCGGTCCGTCTTGCCCCGTCTGGCCGCAGCATCACCGGCCCGTCCTGCCCCGTCTGGCCGCCGCAGCACCGGTCTGTCCTGGCCCGTCTGGCCGCCGCAGCAGCGGTCCGTCTTTTGCCCCGTCTGGCCGCCGCAGCACCGGCCCGTCCTGCCCCGTCTGGCCGCCGCAGCACCGGCCCGTCCTGCCCCGTCTGGCCGCCGCAGCACCGGCCCGTCCTGCCGAGCGGGGCCTGCCCCCAGTCATTTGCAGTGACTTATGTTCCGTCCTTCAGACCTCGCGCGCCCAGCCGCGAATCCATTTTCTGGTGGCTGAGTTTAATTCCGTGCTGATCACAGGCCGAAGGTGAGGCGGCCGGGATCAATGGTGTCTCGCGGTGGGCGCGGCGTCCGCACCGGCAGCGGCCCGTGCAGAGAACAGGCCGCTCAACACGCGCCACTCTCGCACCGCTGACGGACGAGACGGAACGACACATCTAAACAACATTGGAATATGAAGTGGTCTATGTGATGGGGCGAGCCAGCCGTTTAGTATCGTTAGAACCAGCCGGGCGAGCCAGCGGTGCAGTCTGTTACGATCTGCAGTGCGAGCCAGTCCTGCAGTGTATTACGATCAGCCAGGCCAGCCAGCCGTGCAGTGTGCTACAATCTGCCGGGCGGGGCTGTCGTGGAATGTTACAATGTGCCGGGCAGGCCTGTCGTGCAGTGTTACAATCTGCCGGGCGAGCCAGCCGTGCAGTGTGTTACAATCTGCTGGGGCGAAGCCAGCCGTGCAGTGTGTTACAATCTGCCGGGCGAGCCAGCCGTGCAGTGTATTACATCTGCAATGCGAGACAGTCCTGCAGTATGCTGCGATCAGCCAGGCGAGCCAGCCACGCATTGTGTTAACAATCTGCATTGCGAGCCAGTCCTGCAGTGTTACAATCGGCCGGGCAGGCCTGTCGTGCAGGTTAACAATTTACCGGACAAGCCTGTCGTGCAGTGTTACAGTCTGCCGGGCGGGCCTGTCGTGCAGCGTTGCAATCTGCCGGGCGGGCTGTCGTGCATTGTTACAATCTGCCGGCGAGCCAGCATGCAGTGTGTTACAATATGCCGAGCGAGCCAGCCGTGTGCAGTGTATTACAATATACCGGGGGCGGGGCTGGCGTGGAATGTTGCAATCTGCCGGGCGGGCCTGTCGTGCAGCGTCACAATCTGCCGGGTGAGCCAGCTGTGCAGTGTGTTACAATCTGCCGGCTGAGCCAGCCGTGCAGTAGTGTGGTCTGACCTGGGGCCTGGCTAGCTCACCAACTGGTCTGACTGGTGTCAGGACAAGCTCGCCAGGGACTTACGGCCAACGCCCGCAGCTGGAGCAGGTGCCCGTGGATGATGACGTCACTAATCACGCAGAAGCGGGCGGAATGCAATAACGCGCATTATTGCAAGCGTTTTTTATGACGCGAGCTGATCGCTGACTCGTGATATTGCAGGGTATGCGATAAGAGAGACCGTGTGCGATGAAAAACTGAAATGCATTTAATGAGAACCGCCGCCTACCGCAGCTTTTGTCGTACATTGTACCGTAGGCGGAAAGAATGTAATCTCAGAGGCTTCCATCCACAAAAAGTCATACAACGCGAAGAGATAATCAGAAAAGACAGGAATAGTATGACAGCTTAGGTGTTAGTCCTGAGAACTTTCTTGCGCCCGCGCCACATTGAATTGCATAATAAGCATAGTTTCCACATGCGGACCATTGTCTTTGAACGCGAGCAAGGCTCGAATGTTCGGGAAGATCGATCACGTCATGCTTTTCTACTGAATAGAGACCCTAGAACGATGTGATTTTCTATATTATTCTTGGTCTTCGACATCCATCGAAACAGGCTGCGAGGTTCACATTCCGAGTGGTGTTATTAGGCATCGCAGCCCCATATCGCCCAGAGTACGCACATACGACCCCGGCGTGGTACACTCCGCAGCGTGGTCCATTCTTCTCTTGTGACTGTCAGGTTTCCCGACTAGTGATATTGCTAAATTTGCACTAGCACACTTCAGTCAAAGCATAACTACGAGTCAATACACAGAAGTCATAAAATGGCATGCCATTATCAATTCGCACATGATGATCGTAACGAGCGCTGGAAACTGGGGAAGGACTGGCAAACAGTAAATGGGTAACGACAGCATCTTGCTATCGTCATCACCTTTTTCCACCTTTTTTCTTTGTTGATCGCACGCCTTCACCAGCAACCCGCACATCAGCATGCGGTGATGACCTTCATGTATGCTCCAATTCGCACCTTTTTTTCTGCAGGGAGCGAGCGGCGCAACTTGCTCGTTTATCTCTGTGTTCACACCTGACATACCGATCTTTGCTCGGGTGGTGCCCTCCTCTGCCCGCCCTTTGCCTGCTCTGGGGCGATGGTCGAACAAATAGCGTCCGCTGACGGTCTGACACCAGAGCTGCAAAGCGCGATTACAATGCATGCCGCGGGCTGGCGTGTGGTTTCCGGACCCGGCGGTGGCGGCAGTGAATAAAACCATTACCTGCCCACTGTCGTGTGGCGAGAATGCCTGACCGCAACGGAAGCCTGCAAACGCTCCGTCCGCACGCGACAGAGCGGAGCCCCCGGCCGAACGGGCAGAGCTGGGGCGACGGGCTCCGCCTGCGCCCCGTGCGGCCGGAGCCCCGCCGACGACAGAGCGGAGCCCCCGGCCGCATGGGCAGAGCTGGGGTGACGGGCACCGCCTGCGCCTCGTGCGGCCGGAGCTCCGCCGACGACAGATCCTTCGAGCGCCACATCACCAAGCAGCCGGAGAGCTCAGGTGACTGAACAGCCGATGCAAGTCAAACGGCACTACCGTATGTTCGGCGCTGATAGGGACGAGCCTGTTGCTAACATTAAACTATATCTGAAATAACCCGACGGCGCACGGTCTGAGTGACAAGGAGCTGCTCTGATCGCCAGGCGAAATCTGCCGCGCGTTTGCAGCTTACACCTAAAGCCGCGGCTGTACACGTACACTCGTCAGTATCCTCCCCCGCGCGTGCGGTCTGCGTGCTGTTGTCGGGTGCGCGCGTTACGTGTGAGGCCCGCGCAGGACGCGGGTCTGTTCGGCTGAAACGGCCAGGTCAGACCCGAACCTGGCGACATGTGACCCGGTGACACCGCAGATCAGGTCACCGCTGTGCTGCAACGATGCCCCTCTTGTGATCTTCTTGTAGGCAGCCCGTGCAGAACAAGGAACAAAATAGAGCACCTGATTGCAACCTGCCACCAGGGAGCATAGGGAAATGCTAACGCTCGCAAAGAAGGGTTAATATATATATATAATATATATATATATATATATATATATATATATATAATATATATTATATATGCTGGCACTTGTGGAACACCGACTAACCGGTATGTGACTGCTGTTGATAAGTTCTCCCTATTTGGTGACTCGGAAAACTCTTCTAATTTTTTCCGTGACTTATGCAAGCTGGTCTGAATTTCAAGAACCGCGTTTAGTGCGTCATGCTCTTTGGGACCCCGACAAGAGTTCGGAGCGGCTCGTGGGAAGTCCGAGGGCCCTTTTCCAAGCAACTAAGTGATGGAGTCGCAGGCAGACACGGAAAGAGTCTAACAACTTCGTGAGGCAGTCACTGAAGGATCAAAGTGATCTCTATGCTTGTCGGTGACGGGCTGTTTAGAGTTCCGCAAAGAGCAGACATTCCAAGCCCCTAGACTGACGACTTAAAGCCCCAGCTTCTTCGCAGTGTAAAGAACTGTGCTCAAATTTCCATTGAACACCATTCGAAGCATGCAAACCTCATTTGCAATAAACTGTGATGGTGATTGAATGTTACCGGGTTCAACTCCTGCGCATTACACGGTTATTTTGTCTCATGACAGCGCCCGATATCATACGGCGTAGAGTCATCTAATCTCATGCGACGACGATGAACGCCGTTACCGATATTGCCTGCACGCACCACTAAACAGCCAGAAAATGCGCCGGTACGTCGATATACGCTTTGCCGTATTACGCTTATGAATTTGCGGAATTCACGGCGTCTCATTTGAAAAACGGAATCTATTTAAAAGGCTTGACAAGTTCACGTGGTTTAGCTAGATACTCGAACAGTTCGCGAAGCACTTTTGGCTTGTTTCGTCTCTTTCTTATCCTTAGGAGGTGGATATTTACTCCGTAATAATTATAAATTGGTTAACCTTGGCGTGAGTCCCATCAAAGACCAGGTCGCGGCAGGTATGCTTGTCTAGACATCATTCTACTCCACGGCGTTGCGGCGAAGACAGAGTGCAACATTTTGGCTATTTTGATATTTCTTGGGGGTTAAAAAGTTTCATTTTGAATACACATTTTCGCATTGTTCTGGAAAAAACTCAAATCAGAACACAGCATCTGCAGGCAAGTGTCTTAAATGAGGAGCGAACTGAATTAACTGGGCAGTACGGACAGCTGCGGTGCAAGGGCAAGTAACCATTTCCGGCTCCGGAAACCTGAAATTATGTATATGGGTCATCTACCATGTTTCGCATCGCTGTAGTCTAGATCTACCACGGTTTGCAAAACGCGCTCATCTGTTCTGTGGAAAGTCAGAACAATTGAAAGTGCGCGCATGGTTAACCAGTTCAGACGGGAACTCATCTCCGGTGAACGAACCTCAGAATCATTACCGGCATCCCGCCACGCATACAAAGCTGCGTATGCGTGCTGCGGGAATATCGCTGCAATTTGGAATGCTAATTATAATCGACACGAACCGCCGGAACCTTTGATGGGCTATTACAGAGCGTGTGGACCTGCGCAGTTTGTATCCACTTCTGGCTAATTCCCCGGGCCAATCGGATGCAAAGCGGCGCCGAAAGCCATGCGGGTGATAACGCGGGCAGCGCGTGCTGGCTGCGGCGGTCCAGAGGCCACGGGAGCCCAAGCGGGCTGGTGCGATCGTGTAAGGCCTTCCAGCGGTGCCGGCCTGTCCACTGCGGCCGGAGGCGCGGCAGCTCATCACAGGATGTTGCTGTCGCGAGCGTGACTGGCGCAGTGTTGAGAGGATAGCTAACGCAGTTGGCGGCGCTTTGTTGGCGGACAGCGACGCCGTGGCTCAGTGATGTAACGCGCAGCTGTCTCGCCATCGAACAGTCCCGGGTTCGAGACTCGCCGCGAGCCGCGCTACCGCACTCCCCGCAGCCGGCGCCAGCGGCCGGCGCCAGCGGCTTGAATGCTGATGTTTGCGGCAGCCGCCCGGCTGCAGACACTGGTTGATGGTGTGACAGCACCGCTGGGCGGCGCCGACGGTCTGGTGGGCGTCGCGGGGCGCGTGGATAACGGCTACCGGCAGGCGGTGCCCGGCGACTCCCGGATCAGGCTGCAGCAGCAGCCAGCAAGCAGGCAGCCGACTGTGGGGCGCGGCAGAGGCATCTCCTGTCGCCGCGGGCGGCCGTGACCAGCGGCTGCAATGTCTGTGACGAGCGAATACAGAAGCTGCAGCCAGCGGGGATATGTACTGTAACCAGTGGGTACATGGGCTGCAAGAAGTGGGTACACGGGCTGTAACTAGCGGGTACATGGCGGCCTAGCCTCAGTCTACGAGCGGCAGCCGCTGAACTGTGCCGAGGGCGGGCTCACTGGGTCGCGACACGGCGCGCACCCCACGGCCGTTTGATCGCGCCTGTCTGATGTGCGATGTCTGGCGCGCGGCGGTCGCTGCTGCGCGCAACTGGAGCTGCACGCTAAGGATGGGGGGAGGGGGAGGGGGCAGCTCCGATCTCGGTCAGGGTTCAAGAAAAGATCGCGGTTCGTGCTTCACCTGACAGATACCCTCCCCCTTTCCCCCTCCTCGTCCGCCTCTCGGACGCTGTCGTCTCCGCGCCGCAAGCGACGTCTAACGGCAAGCGTCGCAGACCGGCGAAGTTGGGTCACGGTGGATCTGGAGGTAGGCCGCACTCTGCCCAGGCTTCGCGATTTACGACCGGGGGCTTTACGAGCGCGCGGCGAACCTCGGAAATTCTGTGACCTTCGCAGTGCCGCAACAGCTTGTTGCAGTCCAGCGCAGAATTCTTTAGAGGTATAAATTCATGAGCCACCTCTTCGGTGTTTCCCGGGAAGTATTGGTCTACAATTCAAATGCACCGCTGTTTGTGATAAAATAGTGGGCATTTCTAAACCCTAGAACATTTTTGGGCGCTGGACTAATTTATATGCATTTGCCGGATCCAGAACTGCGGTGGGCATAATGCTAGGGTGTTTTTCGCGTCGAACTGTTTACGTTTCAATGTCGAATAAAACTGGCGGTGGAGATGACATTAGCCTTAGACTGGTGTAGTTTAAGCCTGACCCAGTTCAAAGCCTTGACGCGCCCCAACTGTCGTGCCCGGTAGCAGGGCATAGCAGAGCCCGACACAGACCCTGGCCCGCTCACGACTCACCGCAGCGGGCTCGGCCAGCTCACGACTCACCGCCGCGGGCTCGGTGAGCTTATGACTCACCCGCGGGCTCGGTCAGCTCACGACTCACCGCAGCGGGCTCGGCCAGCTCACGACTCACGGTCGCGGGCTCGGCCAGCTCACGACTCACCGCCGCGGGCTCGGTGAGCTTATGACTCACCGCCGCGGGCTCGGTCAGCTCACGACTCACCGTCGCGGGGCTCGGCCAGCTTATGACTCACCGTAGCGGGGCTCGGCCAGCTCACGACTCACCGCCGCGGGGCTTGGCCAGCTTATGACTCACGGCAGCGGGGCTCGGCCAGCTTTTGACTCACCGCCGCGGGGCTCGGCCAGCTTATGACTCACAGCAGCGGGGCTCGGCCAGCTCACGACTCACCGCCGCGGGGCTCGGCCAGCTCACGACTCACCGCCGCGGGGCTCGGCCAGCTTATGACTCACCTCAGCGGGGCTCGGCCAGCTCACGACTAACCGCCGCGGGGCTCGGCCAGCTTACGACTCACCACCGCTGGGCTCGGCCAGCTTACGACTCACCGCCGCTGGGCTCGGCCAGTTCCACGGCCTGACGTCGTCGCGTGCTGCGTGCCTGCCGCCATCGCAGGCCAGATACCATCTCCGCCCAGCCCTTCCCCAATAACCAGGCGACGCACAATGGATAAGCCCTGGAAACCGCTGCATCATTGATTTTCGCGCCGGATTGTCACTCGGCGCGAAGGGTGGCTGGGAACGGTTGGGAACGGAGGGGAATTGAATGTTGACACCGACCATGCCAAATCGTTAGCCACGCACACATTATGCCTCAGCACGCACACATTTCGTCTGGACCCAGAGCTCCTGAGAGTGCGGTGCAATGGTTTTGAGTGCATCGCGCCGCCGTGAGCCACCCATGGCATGAATACATCCTTTCTGAGAAGATTTGACTTCTAATTCGTGGGAGAACTTCGCCGAGCAGCTCGGAAAAAACTATGCCTCCGCCCAGTGGAGCGAGTCGGAAAGTGAGCCGCGTGCTCCCAACTTTACCAGCAACAAGTCCCTGCAAAGGTCTGGTGCGGTCGAGTTGCTCTGAAACTGGGACCGCCCGGCCGGCGGCCAGGGGACGCCGCGTGCGCCGCGTCCGCCGCTCACGCCAGCCTTCGCCCGCCCCCGTGCGGCTCGACGCCGGCGCTACCCGGGCCCCAGGCACGCTACTTCGATGGGAGGGAGCACGTCGAGCACTCTTGTGGTCGCCGTGGGGAGGCTTGGAGTGGCCGGGGCAAACAGGGCGCCAATCGCCCACGGCCGCAGTGCCGCACGCAGACAAAGGGTTTCCGCGCCGTGGTGATATGTATTACAGACGCTAGTTTGCCGTCGGAAAACTATGCTATTGCTTTTGCTTCGCTTAGCTTCTGGTGGCAAGCGCCCAAGCTTTTGCGTGTATTCATGTGGTAGTGGGGTGTTATGCGCATTGCTCCTTATGCGAAAAGAAGCCAGACACGTAATGCCGCCGTGTCAAATTTTTCCTGTTGAGTGAAATGTGAACATTCTCCGTTTCTGACAGCTCAGTTATGGGTACCTGACTTCTCGAGAACATACTTCTCGAGAACGTCGGCTTCCCTCAGGTCTAACCTTAAGTCAATGTGTCTTCTGTGTGATGTGGCGGCAGCGTATCAGCATTTGAGACACAGGAAGCGATTTGATGCGTCTTCACCTCATGCCGCCCCGTTAGATTTTTATATTCTCAATGCCAGGATAGCTGATAAACGGTGCGGATGAGTGGTACCGCCGGGTTTGGCACACTTCGGTTGTTCAGAGCGCTCGCATTTGACCGCGTGTCGTGCCACCGGCTCGAGTCTGGTTACAGGATTGGTGTTTCGTCATGTCCTGCTACAATCGGCGTGAGAGATTGCGATGCCGATGACAACAGATACTACTGCCGTCCTGAAGGAGGCGTTCTTCATTTGTAGTTGTTTTTTTTGGGGGGGGGGGTTGACTGAAATAGTCATTTGAAGATCATTCAGTGAAGTTAACACTGATGTTCTTAAGACCTAAAGCTCTCTAGTTTCTGAGCTACACGTCCGCGAATATGTGCAGACTATTTTGCGCAAACTATTTCAAGGTCATTCAGGCATGCATAACACAAGAACGCCATTTGATTTCTGCCATCCCATGGACCATGCGGCGTTCAAGACCGGGAAGTATATTATCGTCGAGCCGTACAGACCTGACATCCCTGATTACGATATGCAAATATTGCGGAAGTCAAAATCAGTGTTTTCAAAATCAATGTTGTCGATCTCAGTGTCAATATCAATGTTGAGTAAGTTGTGCAGGTTTGAGTCACGAATCACATTTTGAGCCACATAATATAAGACGCTGGACATCGTTGCTAGTTACTGCGGAAATAAGATTTGTAATCGAATACTTCAAGAATAAAAGCATACTCAAACATGTGAATCTAAGTTACGTAAATTGCTAAGTGTAGTTATGGGGAACATCATGCTTGTAGAGAAAACAATGCTAACTGTCCTATTCCTCAAAGAATAACCAGAACAATGAAAAGATAGATGGATCGAAATTTCGGCCATATGCCTTTATCAAAACGAATGTCAGGTGAGCCGTCAGCATCTACTGACATTCGTTTTGACAAAGGTGTGTAGCCAAAAATCAATCTCGATAGCTTTCCTTTATTCTGGATACTCTTCGAGGAATGAGGTTGTTAGTGTTGTCTTATCTGCAAGTAAACCGATTAAACTCACGTATGAACGTGCAAGAACATCCCGATGAATGACCAAAACACAAGCACGTAACGATATTTGACTCAGCAAACACTTCCAGCGCCGCTGCTGCCATATGTCGATGAGTTTGAAGTGCTTTATTTTAGTGCTAGGGTGGCAAGTTCGCACGGTTAGTTTGGCAGCACCTCGATGTCACACAAATGTTTCATGACACAATAAAACGATGAGGCATCGATGCGCATACTTCCTTCAATATCTTCAAGCGTGGAACATTTCCGTTAAATATCGCACCATGTATTTAAAGTTGCACTAATAAATAACAAATATTGGTATGCGTCTAGTTCAACTTCTGTTCAAACTCCATTTCAAAGTCATGTTCTCACCCCATTTCAGTTTATGCGCCCGCTTTATTTGACTTTTAACCTTCGCAGGTCTGGAGCTGTTTTCAATCGCATTATTGGCGGGAGGCGGAGGGGAGGCAGCCCCGCGTCCATTTGGTTGCAAAATGGGCTAGAGTCACGATGCAAACAAACAGTGGGCGGCTTGGCGTCTAAAGAGTTCAACACGGCCCGGTCTAAGCCCTGGGGTGAAACTTCCTGATTAAACAAACTGTTTTGTGCTGCGGAACACAAGCACAATGCGTCTCTCCGGAACCTAGCATGGCATTTATCAAGTCCCAAGAATGCAAAATCACTCTCTAAACTGTATACAGTAAGAGAGAATGCCCAGCGCTTCATCAAAGGTCATTGGAGGCCATCGACGTTATTTGGCGTTAAGAAAATCATCGTCCTTTCGGATATGACCGGTATGTTTTTTTTTACCCGACTGCCGGGAACAATGGAAGGTCGACAGTTGTGAAAATGTAAGAGTTCGGGAAAGCCACTCCTTAGTATCCTAACATGAAATGGGAAGACCAAATTATTTAAACAAAAAATGCGCCATGAACGCATCATCAGCCCCAGTGAGAAACCCGACATTAACCCGGCCCGGTCACAGTATTGTTAGCTTTCATGCTGCTGACCTGTAGTGGTTTTAGTGGTCTCAGATTTGCTTTATTGAGCCGGTCTTCTGATCACTTCTCTCGGCGAGGCTTAAACACCGATGTTCTGATTAGCTCTCTTGTCATTGTTTACCACGCTTCGAAACTTTTCAATTAAGTATGTCGGAAAGATGGCTCACAAATATGATTTGTGAAAAACAAAGAAAGCATTAGTCATTTTTGATCAGATACATCGGCGTTTTCAGAACCCGATATGACCCCTGTGCCCCGATGGCGGTCCAGTCGCAGTTCACCCCTCGGACCGCTGCGGGTGAGCGTATCACGAGGTTGGCGCTGGCCGGCGCTTTGAGGCTGCCCCCTTTCCGGCTGTCGATGTCGCGTAGGGTATTTTCATATCGTACGGCCTCGTCATGGAACCACCGCCGGCCGTAATGACCTCCCGGAGCCGTGCCGCGCTCATGCCTCAGCCTGACCACTGTGAAGAAGAGGGTTTTGTTTTGATTTTGTAGGCTTATCTCAAGCTCTGGAGGTGTCATCATTTTCCCCGCATTTTCGTGTTCATCGCGCAACTTGTGACACATTGACTCGAATCAAGCATTAAATCATACAAATGGGGCGATTCACAGTATATCCATGACATGATAACAAACTTCACTGAGTTGTACTCAAGACGCGCCAATCGCGTCCTTTGTCCGTATCACACAACACATCACGACTGCAATAAAAAGAGTTGTGTAGGTAAGCAGTCAATAAAGACGTCGCGATTTTTTATATATTCATTGGAAGAGCAGATGTGAGCTACGTTTTGATGACATGGTAAACCTCACTTACCTTATGTTCAACAAATCCACGATTGAAAGAAGTAAAAGAGGCTGGTTTAGGTTTTCTGTCATCATTTTAGAAGACCGTCAGACCTTTGTAGGATGGAAGCCAAATGTGTTTTGCTGCTTTGGTCCCTGACGTTGAACTTGTTGTTGCGTGTAAATAACTGAGTTGGCGAACGTCTGTACCCGTCTGGTGGTTGTCTGCTGGCGTCAGGGAGGCTCCTGGTTTAGCGTCACTGGCCGGTGCAAGATCCGCCGCCGCCCCGGGCCGGCGCCTGCAGGATGTTATCGATCAGTGATCACGCTTAAACACATGTGGCTAGGGCAAAATCAAGACCCTGTTGCAGCTGAATGGCCATCTCCGACACCGCTGAGCTTTTAAGTGTGTTTTGCGCAATTTGAGAGGCTTTACATCTCCTTCAAACCAGACGTATGCGTGGCGTGTGAATGGGTCCCGGAACCCAAGAACGCTTCAGCCAAACGTTTGAAGTGTAAGCTTGCTCCCGGGGCAAAGATGCATAGTCTTATGAATCATTGGATAATTTTAGGATCACTTTGATCAAGATTGCGGACTTAAAAATAGCTTAATTCGATGTCAAAACGATACTTGTCTTTAGATGGGCTATGGATCCATCAGGGCTGGAGACGATTTTGTGGCCAACGGGCAACAGTTGCCTTGTGTTAAAGGGAATGTTCCACATTTGAAGATATTGAGTTAGGCATCCGACATGATGGGAAATGCTTTGTTGTAACTATTGGTAAGCTTTCAAGGTTTAAAAATGACGCTGGGTAGCAAAATTTTAATTAAAAAAAACAAAAATGTGCCCATCACGTCATTGTTTGAAGGCGTCATGAAATGAGTTTGTGACGACAGCAAAACCTGACAGCATCTGGCAGCCAGACCTGAAGAATACCTCAAAACACACGAAAGCTGACGCCAACCGGCCATTCTCGTGGCGGGGGCTGTGTCGGGGGGGGGGGGGGCGGATTGGTGGGTGTGTTATTTGTGGATTTTTTGTCTTGGTGCTGGCCACAAGAAAAGCTTTCGTGGACTGTTTGACGTGCGCAGCGTAGCGGTCGCCAGCTTTTACGGCAGATTATTAATATCAAAGCACGATATGCTCTGCTGCTGCTTTTGCTGCTTTGCTGTTGATGATTTTGTCAATACTTTATTGCCGACCCATCGTTGCGCGCAGTGCTGTAGTCCTGACATTGATATCATGTGATGTGTACAGTGGTCACTGTCCTTATTGTTTGTAACTGAAAATGGGGTGTCATGCCAAAATAAATAAATTTGTAACATT
The DNA here is from genome assembly GCF_011947565.3 of Pollicipes pollicipes. Taxonomy (NCBI): domain Eukaryota; kingdom Metazoa; phylum Arthropoda; class Thecostraca; order Pollicipedomorpha; family Pollicipedidae; genus Pollicipes; species Pollicipes pollicipes. The sequence goes on from NW_023596420.1 coordinate 46,642,960, forward strand.
GTCTTTATTGTCTGCAACTGGAAATGTGGTGTCATGTGAAAATTAACAAATTGGTAACGTTGCCATGCATTCATTGCCAAAGCATTGCTATTGCTACGGTAAAGATGGTAAGATTGGGCTAATAATAATTCTTTGTTGCTTAAAATTGTTTATGCAATTAATAGTTGACCCTGATATAACCATCGTGGTGCAATGACATTCTTGCTGCAGACAGTCCCTTGGCATTGTTAAATAATTCTTTACCAGTCATTCAAATTATAAGCTGCTATCTCATAGGTTTGACGTAGAGTACTCAACCAATGTGGTACATTGTGTAATGACACTGGTCAATAGCATTATTGTGGCACTACATCGGTGCTGTACTGTGGCATGACATAATGAACAACAATACGGTTTTCCACTGCAAACCATGCCGCTTTCATAATACATTCCAGCATGAAAAGATGGGTCATGCATGCGCTCTTGTGTTGATTTCCATCTGACATATAACTGACCAAAAGCACATGATACGATATACAAATCACTTTCAGCGAAGCAGACAACCAATAATTGGCACCTCTTGTTCAGCCTGCTTCGGGAATCCAGAAAACGCAGGTGAGAAAGATGCAAACACATCTTTCACTTCCATGGTCATACGACATGCTGCAGCCATCATACATCTTCACTAAAAAACAACAGGAAAACTTTTACATGTGGTGAAATGACACTGCAAACACGCAGACTCTACACGAGGCTGGATATATGACAAGTGCATGTAGTTGTTGTTGGATGGGCAAAATGCCAGGAAGTGATGATGCCGCCAGTGCACACAAGGCTCGTGATAAACATTATTAAGTGCTGTCCAAGACACCAACAAGAAAACTTTTCCACCTTTCTCAGCACCCAGCTTCCCACGCAAGTTGCAGTGACTATGGCATTGATTGCTCAGGAGCAATGCTCGCCTGCATACAAGATTCGTGAAGACAGCAAAATGTGCATCAGTAATAATAAAGCTCTATATTTTCAGAATTATTTAGGGAAAGACAATTTTGCAAAGTCATATAACGTGAGCCCATACTGAGCATGCCCATTAATGAGCTGCACACACCAGCCCCTACTGCCAAATGAATTGCTGATATAATGGCATGCAATGGATTAATTACATGCCGTAATACCTCAATAGGTTCACAATGTTGACAAGATCAACATGGAGTACCAGTACCAGTACTTGCCTTTGTGCACCCCTGCAACGTAAGTGCTAGTGCTTCTCTCAGTTTGCCAGCATTCCTTTGTCATGTTCAAACACAAACATAAAGGTAGAGGCAGGCATCAATATCAATAGGCATCAATATATCAGGCATCAATATATCATAATTTATTGGGAGTCAGTAGACTGAAGAATACCAAGACAATGTTCTCTCTCAGAAGAACAAACCTCGCACGCACACTCCCCATCACATCAATACCGATACAAGCCACTGGCACGCTCCACCAGTGATTACACGCATTTCGAGCCCCCGATTCATACTCTTGTCAAATAAGTGCGATCTTACATTTGCACAGCTCGCGGGACTATCAAATCGCAGGTTTTCTCGCACTCTCCGCACAGATCTTCAAACACAACACCGGACTCCATCGCGACCTCCCTTCGAAGCAAAGTCCCGACGGGGGTTCATGGTAATGCAGCTCAAGAGGTTCTTCTTGTAAAACACAGTTGTTTGCTCAACATTTAAGTTTGTCGTACCATGCGTGTGAAATACTTAGAGAAATCTATCTAAAATTGCTATAACATTTCCCTAATTTCATAATGCCTTGCTAACCCATAAACGCGTGCAAGGTTCTGTGCTTCGGTACACAAGGCGCCAACCGAGCTGTCTGTAAGAGATACGTTAGTAGAATAAGAAAAAAACACGCCAGCAGGACAAAAAAAGACAGATTTGCCGACACGTCTTCTTTTTTGTAACTTTGAGGGAGTGCCCATTTTTTGAGTGCCGTACTTTTTTGCAGACAGTGGCGCTCTTTTTTTATAACATTGACCCGTGGCCTAGAAATAAGGAAAAATGACCCATTCACGACGAGTGTCACACAAACCAAAATTGCTCACGCTTGGGTCCGCGACACGCAATCAGCCGTAAAATCTTACTGACAGCCAATCATCTTCCGCGGACTGTACCACATGTGCAGCATCATCGCCTTTGCGAATACATCAGTGGCCATGCTGTTTTGACCATAAACAAAAAAACAGCCTGTTATATCACGGAGATCTAATGACATTTCTATGGCGTCATTAATCAGAAGTTGATTTTGAAGTTGGCCATAAATAAGACTTCGTAGTTTGCGGGCGTGTAACTCAGGAACCAGAGCGTTTCGAGGGCATATCCGTGAACTGCATCAAAATGTCCTCAAGATGGCTATTTCAGTTCAAAACGCCATACAAATGTGGAACATTGCCTTTCAATATTTCGAACCTGCTGAAGTTAAACGGTAATCTGCCCAACTTGGTTTGGCTTTTTAAACCTAAACCGAAACATAAAATAGAGCTTAGATCGAGTTAAATGTATCACATTTCTTGGAGATGAACAGCAAATCGTTAGCTATCCCATTGGAATTTAGAAGTTCTTTCACCTCCTAGCAAGCACGGAATTTATATTTTCATCTGTTTTATTTTTCGGGTCGTATCTGCGCTCTAAACTTTGCCTAAAACGCAAGTCAAATGCGTTGCCTGACTTGGCGTCAGGATGAGAGATACGAAAAATCTGTTGAATACTAAAAAAAAACTCCATCCTGAAGGTTCTTTAAAGTATCCAGTATAACGCACTAATTGTTAGCTATGGTAGCATGGATCGTAAGCCACGAAATCATTCGTCAAATTATGCCCCTAAAAAAAGCAATGAACGGTCATAGACGATCATTTACAAAATTTTGAAGTGGGCTGCATCAGAAGATTTTTGATCCACGATTCGATATCCAGCTTTCATAATCTATTTCTGGAATCCATTCACATGTCTTCTTTAAGTTCACAGTCTTGAGGGCACTGAAGTATCCGTTCCGAACCGTCCCGAGAATTCACCAAGTTTCAGGTCTGCATTTCCGGGGGCTTAATGGGTACTCCGGGGCACTAGATCATTTCCAGTTCTTTTGGCTATTTTAGGCACTGTGACCATCCCGTGAACGTATGAATATATTTAGCAGCATTACTCACCTACGGACTCATTGGTTGTCGGGGAACCTGTTGAACTGCCTCGGGCTCCTCTCCCGGCGCGGAGTCGTCATTAGTGTATCAATTTGGTTCGGGTGATTATTGTTTGATTGCGGGGGGGGGGGGCGTAATGGCCGAATGGTTAGCGCGTCGGAATGAGGGAGGCACGGCTTCGAATACCGGTTGCTCCATGGCCCATGAGTGCTAATATGTATATTGTGATCGCTGGCGCTGCATGAGAAGAGCGTAACGAGTTCGTTGCGTTCTCTCAAAAAATATGATTGATAAGTTGATTTGATTGACTGATACTTGCCTGATATGGCCTCTTCAGAATACGTGGACCACCTGATTGTTTCCAGATCCCTCGAGACTAGTAGGCAGCCTCGAGGGCACTTGGGCAACCCAGCGGCTCTTCGACATTGCTAGAGCACCAGTTGTTTTATCCATGGGCGCTTTTCGTCTCTTGGCCGTTTCTGACCTTGCAGCACCCACTTGGTACACTTCACAGTCCCATCACCCCTCGCTTATCCTGGGCCTTGTGGCATCTAATGATCCCGCCTATCGTCAGCTGGGAATTCCCTGTCATTCTTGGTCCCTTTGGTCACCTCCGATCCGGACCTTGGCGAGCGAGGCTCTTTCCGGTTTTGGTGCTATTTAACCGCTTCAGCACGCTTACATATTCATTAAAACTTTTACTGTTTGGCTCTTTGGCTGTCTCGAGACTCTTTCACTATGTTCTGGGCCCTCGACTGTGTCATAGCTCCACTGCTTCGAGCTCCTCAGCATCTTAAGTTCCCAAAAAACTTTCTGCTCGATAGTCAAGCACCGACGCTGAAATTCGGCCTCATCGGCCCAGGTCGATTGGCATTGATATGCGGACATCCGACATAGGGACAGGGGCAGGGGAAAGGAGCACAGAGTAAGGCCACAGGGAACGGGACATAAGGATTGGGGCATGGTAGTAGGGCCAACGGTACACTGACCGTTTCGGGTTCTTCTGCATATGGGGTCCGCTTTATCGCTTTCAGATCAAGGGTTGTTTCGGGTCGCTGGCTGCTTTAAAGCTCTTGGCCCAATATATTTCCCGTAACGCGACTCTTACACCTTTCAGGGCATCTTGTAACTATGTACATTTATTGGTGGCGGATTCCTGCAAGCGTTCAGTGTCTTGCCTTCCTGACTACTTCAGGACCCTCAGCTGCCTTTGGTCGATTAGGCGACGGAAGCTCCTTGATTGCATCGGGCTCATTAACTGTCTCGAGGACCTGGACAACGTCGTGACCTGTGGCTGTCTCGGGCCTCTCTGCCTTGCAGCAGCCCTAGGGCGCTTGGGGGCCCTTCATCATCCCGGGGCTCTTAAGCCGTCCCGGACCCTACGCTGACCGTAGGCTGAGAACCATGCCTGATTGTCTTGCCCATCTCTGTATCAGTGCCCCTCAAACCTCCCGAGTACTTTTTTTGGAAACGTTGACTGCCTAGGGGCTTCTCGAATAGTAAGTGATGTTTCATAGTCTCAGGGCCTGCTGATCGTCCTCCTAAGCCTTTGAGACATTCGACATCTAGAGAAACCCGAGGCCATACGGAAAACTGTCTTCGGAATTTTGAAGGGTTTTGTGAAGTCGTATACAACATGCGGGAAGATGTATGATTTTGCCTTCACCTATACAGACACGACGCCACTTGGGTAACAGCTGGCTACAGCTTGTAGCCAGTTGTACTTGTAACACCAGTTTGTAACACCTGCGCATAAAATCGGTCGCACCATTCGTACAGTGGGCCACAGATCCAGCAAATCAGCGCGCCAGAGCAATTCGTCTGAGTCCGAGACGCGCATCAGAGTCAACGGTGCCAGTGCATGTGCTCGAACGCACACACCCGGCGCGCCGGGCCTAGGACACCCACTACTTGTTGATGTGTCGCTGGCCCGCACACCTGAGCTGCGCGTCTTCCCAGCCCGCCGCGTAGAGCCTCGCACCGTGTCGGCGAGCCGCAGCAGAGACCTCGACACACTTACGGCCGCGTATCGATTCGTTGCGGGCAGTAGCGCATGTGTTGTCCATCAAACGCGGCCCATATCAATTAGCTGGCGGTGCGGGCGGCAGTGGCACAGCTGGAGTTAAAGCGCGGACCTGTTCTTTTCTCGGTCGGCTGCAGCACACCTGATGCGTGCCAGTGACGTCATGTCTGACAGGTTCATCAGCTGTAAAATACGAATAGGTAGGCGGACATTGGCGTACCTGCTGTGTACCAGTGACGTCAACTCCGCCCGACCCATCAGCCGTGTATTCCAGCTGAACAGGCCGATGTTGGCGCACCTCGCACGTGTGTGCCAGTGACGTCAGCTCTGCCCAACCCATCGGGGTGATGGCCTTCCGATGTCACGTTCTCTCAACTGCTCTCCAGGTTTCATGATAGTCAGGATGTTTCGGTGGCATGAACGGTCAGGCTGAGCGCCTCACGACTCGATGAAGCTGAAAAAGCGCTCGTCGTTAGTCGCTGCCGGTCTGTCCAGGGCACAGCGGCCGTCTGACGCGCCTCTGCCAGTCCTGCCGCACGTCACAGTCTCTGCCGGGCCTAACGCCACTTGTCCAAGCGTACAACAGTCTGCCAGTTCTAGCGTTGCTTTTCCGCCCGTGCAACAGTCTCTGCCAGGTCTAGCGGCGCTTTTCCGACTGTACAACAGTCTCTGCCAGGTCTAGCGTTGCTTTCCCGCCCGTACAACAGTCTCTGCCAGATCTAACGCTACTTTTTCTCCCTTACGACAGTCTGCCAGGCCCAGCGCCGTTTCTCTGCCTGTACAACAGTCTGTTACTGGCCCAGCGCCGCTTTTTTACCCGTACCACAGCATGTTACTGGCCCAGCGCCGCTCCTCCGCCCGTACAACAACTTGCTACTGGCCCAGTGCCGCTTCTCCGCCCGCACAACAGTCTGTTACTGGCTCAGCGCCGCTTCTCCGCCGGTGCAGCAGTCTCTGTCAGGCCCAGCTGGGAGATCACACGCACACGCAGCAGCCACTCGATGCCCCACAGCGCACGGTCTACTTCAGATCGGTCATCAATTATTTGCACGAAATGTACGCGATCTCAAACTCGGGTGGTCTCCTTCAACGCACGAAGTTTACCAAAATCAACCGTAGGTAACAAGGCAATGAGCTTTTACCGTTTTCATAACTGTTTAATGTTGTTATTGTCGGATGGTAAGGTGCCGACAATGAGCAAATGTCTACCCGACAATAAAGCAGAAGCCAAACGATTCAGGAATGAACGTCACACCGTGTGCCGTTGCTAGCAGGACTAGCGCGAGGCAAGCGAGCGGGGCAACTCACGCGGCGGAGACGGTGGCGCGCGGCGCTCATGGCGGAGGGCGTGGGCCGCGTCCCGCCGCGGCCCGCCCCACTGGCGGCCTGTGCGTCGACACGTGCCGTGATGGCGGACGACACGTGTCGCGGCAGCATGGCACGCCCGGCCGCCCGCTAGTGGCCCGGCTCCCTGGAGCGTGAGGCCAGCGACCTGCGGTCACCCGAGCTGATACAACCCCCGCCGACACGACAGTGACGGAGTGGACGTCTGTTCATGTGCACTTACTCGACGAGTGAGAGGAGTGGGGGGGGGGGGGAGGGGGACGGTCTGCAGGCTGTGACAAGGTGAGAATATGATGCATTTACAACATGAGATTGGTCGTGCGTGCTGGTACACGCGTATCAACCGTGGCATCGTGGAGTGTCGGATACAAATGTGACGCTTGGAGTCCAAGAATTGTCCCACGGTCCGGCGCATAGATCAAACATCCATTTCGCGAAGATGTTTCGCTTTGATGTTCCTTCGCCGAGATGTATGATCTCATTTACAAATGCCATTAAGATAAACTGCTCTTGAAAGCCAGTTGCCCATCACAGATACCGCAATTCGCCCGCATAAAGTACCTGAGCCACACCAATGTACCAACTATGTGAACATGCCAGAGACGGATCTTGGTGAACGGCCAGCTCTTCTGGGCAAATTTGGTGCTCAAGGACGAAAGATCTGAGCTTAAAGCCCGAGACTTAACGCAGTTGCATTGGCGCACGGCTTATCGGTCGCACGGCATTCGCATCAATTGTTTAAAACGATGTTCAGGTAGATGGTATACCCTCGGCGCCCACTTCATTTGTTGACAAATTTGTGGATTGATGAAAAAAGAACCTTGTCATCACATCAAATTATCACATGGTGTACTTAATATTTGAGAGAATAATGATGGGTCATTTTGTTTGAATGGTAAGATTACTTCGGGTTGTAAGAAAATGGAACTCATGGAGGATTTCTCAAAATTCAGAAACCTCACCTCCCCATATTTCTTCATCATGAAAGACGATTGCTTCGAAAGCAAGACATTAAACGGTGTGAATAGCATTGTTTTAATAATGTATGATAAGCTTAGTCCCGCGCTTTATCAAAGACGGACTGAAGACGCACCTGCGACATATACTTTGTCCAAGAACAATATGGTATTAATTCGCTCTACCAACTTTGCTAAGTTTTTATTAGACGAGGCAATCACAGAAACGTCTCGAAACGAAGGCCTATTTGGAGAGACAGTGCTTATGCCCATTTGAAGTGGTCTCGTCTTTCCTGGAGCCCAAAGGTACACTTACATGTGCTCTACGCATGTAAGAGTTTTTCGCATCACTTTTCGCGAAAATAGACCAAGACTGGTTGACAGGTTCACACAACTTCAAAGCTAAACGCCGGGTGATGCATTGCTGTAAAGAACGGGTTGACAGTCAAACAAGTCAAAAGAGGGTAAATAAGATATCGTCCGTCGACCTTAGCAACGCAGGATTTGGCCTTCTCGGCAAATATTCGAGCTTTGTGCACACGCAGTCAGCACCCAAGGACATTCCACTTCAGGCAGAAAAGGGAGTGGAGCGTCTTGCATATGTCAAAGGGTGGAAACATTTAATCTCAAAACTGCGTGAGGGCAGCAGCACACCTGGTTATGTGACGCAC